>NC_064920.1:60655885-60955885 GCF_023897955.1 Schistocerca gregaria | reverse complement strand
GCGTCGGACTTCGGATCTGAAGATTACAGGTTCGAATGCTGTCACGCTCGGTTTTTTTCCACTTCTGAAAAAGAAACATACCGTTTTAATGTAGCAATTGAGCAGTACGAAACCGTCTGAATGTTTCTGTTGACCATTTTCTGCTTGGAGATGCTCTTGAGCTTGAAACACACACAACAAGACCGGTGTTAACTAGCGAAATGGTCGGCAGAGTGCCGTCACTGCGAGTTTTGACTGACACTTGCACATCTAAAACGACGTCGGAAAGTAATTCGTTCGGCTTTTGAGCCACATCAAGTATGTGTGTTAATTTTGACGCCACTAGCTCTGCAGGTTGTCATGCAATTCCTTTACCTCTCAGAAATGATTATGAAATAAAACTGAAGTACGTGACGAGTGTGACGTTACTAAAACATTAGGGAGCATGGAGAGATTCTGTATGGGACCACCCAACCCAAACGAGTTCTGTGTGACGTGCTAACCCGTAGGTATTCAATGAGGCAGCCGGCTAGCTCAGTCGGTAGAGCATGATATTCTTAATCTCAGGGTCGAGGGTTCGAGACCCACACTGGGCGGAACGGAATTTTGTTCCGCTGCAGATGTAAATTACCGTTTTTCTGATTAACGTGATGTAATGGAAATAGCAACTTTTAACTTTGCCTACGTCTCTGTCAGTCGCAAGAAAACTGTATTTGAAGGTACAGGTGATTTTGTAGACATGTGTGAAAGACATGTTCTGAAATGCAAGTGTTGTTGTTTGGAGAGCACATCGGTTACGTGTCAGATGTGTAGCCAAGCAGTAATTGACCCCCATAGCTGCAAATAGTAGTCGGTAATATGAAGTGTTGTCAGCTCAAGTCTGATGACCCAGACGACCGTAAGGACGAAGTACGCAAGAGTACCACTAGGCCGCGCCTCTTTAGCTCAGTGGTAGAGCACTGGTCTAATATACCAGGGGTTGTGAGTTCCCATCCTCAGAGGAGGAAGACGAATTTTGGAAATCAGTTGCGCGTCGTGGCCGTATAGCAAACAGTATCTGTGATGACGAACAATTAGCGACAAGCGTTTTATTAAGAATTACGCTCAGATGTGATTAAGGCGAATGGCTCAGATAAAGCATTTGCCAAAGCGGTACAGCATAAGGTGGGACGAGGCAGTCTGAATTACATTTTATAGATGAATTTCTCACATATCTCAGAGCCTCTCGCGGTCGTCGTCGTCGTCGTCGTCGTCGTCGTCGTCGTCGTCGTCGTCGTCGTCGCCGCCGCCGCCGCTTCTGCAGAAGTAGCAAATGGCCATGGTAGCAAATGCGGCGAGGGACGCCCTGCCTTCGATTCCGAATGCACAAAGTGTGTGGTCTTGGTTCCCTGTCTATATTTGGTCGGTCTCGTAAGAGGTTGAATGTAACGTTTGGGTGGGAAAGAGCAAGGGGCAGCGGCTGTGTGGAACGAAAACACTATTCCTCAGGGGTGTGAGCGTTACGAGATGAGTCGGAAAGAAGTTATACTTGGTCGCTAGTGACCGTGTGGCCGAATGGATAAGGCGTCGGACTTCGGATCTGAAGATTACAGGTTCGAATGCTGTCACGCTCGGTTTTTTTCCACTTCTGAAAAAGAAACATACCGTTTTAATGTAGCAATTGAGCAGTACGAAACCGTCTGAATGTTTCTGTTTACCATTTTCTGCTTGGAGATGCTCTTGAGCTTGAAACACACACAACAAGAACGGTGTTAACTAGCGAAATGGTCGGCAGAGTGCCGTCACCGCGAGTTTTGACTGGCACTTGCACATCTAAAACAACGTCGGAAAGTAACTCGTTCGGCTTTTGAGCCACATCAAGTATGTGTGTTAATTTTGACGCCACTAGCTCTGCAGGTTGTCATGCAATTCCTTTACCTCTCAGAAATGATTATGAAATAAAACTGAAGTACGTGACGAGTGTGACGTTACTAAAACATTAGGGAGCATGGAGAGATTCTGTATGGGACCACCCAACCCAAACGAGTTCTGTGTGACGTGCTAACCCGCAGGTATTCTCCGAGGCAGCCGGCTAGCTCAGTCGGTAGAGCATGATGTTCTTAATCTCAGGGTCGAGGGTTCGAGACCCACACTGGGCGGAACGGAATTTTGTTCCGCTGCAGATGTAAATTACCGTTTTTCTGATTAACGTGATGTAATGGAAATAGCAACTTTTAACTTTGCCTACGTCTCTGTCAGTGGCAAGAAAACTGTATTTGAAGGTACAGGTGATTTTGTAGACATGTGTGAAAGACATGTTCTGAAATGCAAGTGTTGTTGTTTGGAGAGCACATCGGTTACGTGTCAGATGTGTAGCCAAGCAGTAATGGATCGCCATAGCTGCAAATAGTAGTCGGTAATATGAAGTGTTGTCAGCTCAAGTCTGATGACCCAGACGACCATAAGGACGAAGTACGCAAGAGTACCGCTAGGCCGCGCCTCTTTAGCTCAGTGGTAGAGCACTGGTCTAATAAACCAGGGGTTGTGAGTTCCCATCCTCAGAGGAGGAAGACGAATTTTGGAAATCAGTTGCGCGTCGTGGCCGTATAGCAAACAGTATCTGTGATGACGAACAATTAGCGACAAGCGTTTTATTAAGAATTACGCTCAGATGTGATTAAGGCGAATGGCGCAGATAAAGCATTTGCCAAAGCGGTACAGCATAAGGTGGGACGAGGCAGTCTGAATTACATTTTATAGATGAATTTCTCACATATCTCAGAGCCTCTCGCGGTCGTCGTCGTCGTCGTCGTCGTCGTCGTCGTCGTCGCCGCCGCCGCTTCTGCAGAAGTAGCAAATGGCCATGGTAGCAAATGCGGCGAGGGACGCCCTGCCTTCGATTCCGAATGCACAAAGTGTGTGGTCTTGGTTCCCTGTCTATATTTGGTCGGTCTCGTAAGAGGTTGAATGTAACGTTTGGGTGGGAAAGAGCAAGGGGCAGCGGCTGTGTGGAACGAAAACACTATTCCTCAGGGGTGTGAGCGTTACGAGATGAGTCGGAAAGAAGTTATACTTGGTCGCTAGTGACCGTGTGGCCGAATGGATAAGGCGTCGGACTTCGGATCTGAAGATTACAGGTTCGAATGCTGTCACGCTCGGTTTTTTTCCACTTCTGAAAAAGAAACATACCGTTTTAATGTAGCAATTGAGCAGTACGAAACCGTCTGAATGTTTCTGTTGACCATTTTCTGCTTGGAGATGCTCTTGAGCTTGAAACACACACAACAAGAACGGTGTTAACTAGCGAAATGGTCGGCAGAGTGCCGTCACCGCGAGTTTTGACTGGCACTTGCACATCTAAAACGACGTCGGAAAGTAACTCGTTCGGCTTTTGAGCCACATCAAGTATGTGTGTTAATTTTGACGCCACTAGCTCTGCAGGTTGTCATGCAATTCCTTTACCTCTCAGAAATGATTATGAAATAAAACTGAAGTACGTGACGAGTGTGACGTTACTAAAACATTAGGGAGCATGGAGAGATTCTGTATGGGACCACCCAACCCAAACGAGTTCTGTGTGACGTGCTAACCTGCAGGTATTCACTGAGGCAGCCGGCTAGCTCAGTCGGTAGAGCATGATATTCTTAATCTCAGGGTCGACGGTTCGAGACCCACATTGGGCGGAACGGAATTTTGTTCCGCTGCAGATGTAAATTACCGTTTTTCTGATTAACGTGATGTAATGGAAATAGCAACTTTTAACTTTGCCTACGTCTCTGTCAGTCGCAAGAAAACTGTATTTGAAGGTACAGGTGATTTTGTAGACATGTGTGAAAGACATGTTCTGAAATGCAAGTGTTGTTGTTTGGAGAGCACATCGGTTACGTGTCAGATGTGTAGCCAAGCAGTAATTGACCGCCATAGCTGCAAATAGTAGTCGGTAATATGAAGTGTTGTCAGCTCAAGTCTGATGACCCACACGACCGTAAGGACGAAGTACGCAAGAGTACCGCTAGGCCGCGCCTCTTTAGCTCAGTGGTAGAGCACTGGTCTAATAAACCAGGGGTTGTGAGTTCCCATCCTCAGAGGAGGAAGACGAATTTTGGAAATCAGTTGCGTGTCGTGGCCGTATAGCAAACAGTATCTGTGATGACGAACAATTAGCGACAAGCGTTTTATTAAGAATTACGCTCAGATGTGATTAAGGCGAATGGCGCAGATAAAGCATTTGCCAAAGCGGTACAGCATAAGGTGGGACGTGGCAGTCTGAATTACATTTTATAGATGAATTTCTCACATATCTCAGAGCCTCTCGCGGTCGTCGTCGTCGTCGTCGTCGTCGTCGCCTCCGCCGCTTCTGCAGAAGTAACAAATGGCCATGGTAGCAAATGCGGCGAGGGACGCCCTGCCTTCGATTCCGAACGCACAAAGTGTGTGGTCTTGGTTCCCTGTCTATATTTGGTCGGTCTCGTAAGAGGTTGAATGTAACGTTTGGGTGGGAAAGAGCAAGGGGCAGCGGCTGTGTGGAACGAAAACACTATTCCTCAGGGGTGTGAGCGTTACGAGATGAGTCGGAAAGAAGTTATACTTGGTCGCTAGTGACCGTGTGGCCGAATGGATAAGGCGTCGCACTTCGGATCTGAAGATTACAAGTTCGAATGCTGTCACGCTCGGTTTTTTTCCACTTCTGAAAAAGAAACATACCGTTTTAATGTAGCAATTGAGCAGTACGAAACCGTCTGAATGTTTCTGTTGACCATTTTCTGCTTGGAGATGCTCTTGAGCTTGAAACACACACAACAAGACCGGTGTTAACTAGCGAAATGGTCGGCAGAGTGCCGTCACCGCGAGTTTTGACTGGCACTTGCACATCTAAAACGACGTCGGAAAGTAACTCGTTCGGCTTTTGAGCCACATCAAGTATGTGTGTTAATTTTGACGCCACTAGCTCTGCAGGTTGTCATGCAATTCCTTTACCTCTCAGAAATGATTATGAAATATAACTGAAGTACGTGACGAGTGTGACGTTACTAAAACATTAGGGAGCATGGAGAGATTCTGTATGGGACCACCCAACCCAAACGATTTCTGTGTGACGTGCTAACCCGCAGATATTCACTGAGGCAGCCGGCTAGCTTAGTCGGTAGAGCATGATATTCTTAATCTCAGGGTCGAGGGTTCGAGACCCACACTGGGCGGAACGGAATTTTCTTCCGCTGCAGATGTAAATTACCGTTTTTCTGATTAACGTGATGTAATGGAAATAGCAACTTTTAACTTTGCCTACGTCTCTGTCAGTCGCAAGAAAACTGTATTTGAAGGTACAGGTGATTTTGTAGACATGTGTGAAAGACATGTTCTGAAATGCAAGTGTTGTTGTTTGGAGAGCACATCGGTTACGTGTCAGATGTGTAGCCAAGCAGTAATTGACCGCCATAGCTGCAAATAGTAGTCGGTAATATGAAGTGTTGTCAGCTCAAGTCTGATGACCCAGACGTCCGTAAGGACGAAGTACGCAAGAGTACCGCTAGGCCGCGCCTCTTTAGCTCAGTGGTAGAGCACTGGTCTAATAAACCAGGGGTTGTGAGTTCCCATCCTCAGAGGAGGAAGCCGAATTTTGGAAATCAGTTGCGCGTCGTGGCCGTATAGCAAACAGTATCTGTGATGACGAACAATTAGCGACAAGCGTTTTATTAAGAATTACGCTCAGATGTGATTAAGGCGAATGGCGCAGATAAAGCATTTGCCAAAGCGGTACAGCATAAGGTGGGACGAGGCAGTCTGAATTACATTTTATAGATGAATTTCTCACATATCTCAGAGCCTCTCGCGGTCGTCGTCGTCGTCGTCGTCGTCGTCGTCGTCGTCGTCGTCGTCGTCGTCGTCGTCTCCGCCGCTTCTGCAGAAGTAACAAATGGCCATGGTAGCAAATGCGGCGAGGGACGCCCTGCCTTCGATTCCGAACGCACAAAGTGTTGGTCTTGGTTCCCTGTCTATATTTGGTCGGTCTCGTAAGAGGTTGAATGTAACGTTTCGGTGGGAAAGAGCAAGGGGCAGCGGCTGTGTGGAACGAAAACACTATTCCTCAGGGGTGTGAGCGTTACGAGATGAGTCGTATACAAGTTATACTTGGCCGCTAGTGACCGTGTGGCCGAATGGACCACAGTCAGCCAGCGGCTGCGCTGGAGGTCGGACGTGCCGTGCTGTGTGCTGTGCTGCGTTAGCTCCGCGTGGTAAGTCTCTGCTCTTGCTGCAACGCGTCGCTGTCTATAGTATTTGTGTAGACATGAAAAAGAATTAAGAGATGTCGCAACCGCAACGAAAAGATACTTTGAAATTCACGTTTGATCGCAACTTTGTCCGACCGAGGTCATTTGATGTTGAACAGTGGTTAGAGGATGATGTTAAAATAGGACTTGATGATATTATCGGCATACATTTCTCGATTATGAACAGTGTGGTTTTCGTGAAACTTGCCAGTCCAGAATTGTGTGAAAGGATAGTTCGATCTTGTGGTGGCATTCTGAAATTTAAACATGCTGACGGAAATGTTGGGGAGGTTACCGTTGCCCATGCTGGTCTAGGTATTCGGACCGTGCGAGTCTTTGAACTTTCCTTTGAAATTACAAGTGACCAGATAAATGCTGTTATTGCTCCATACGGGAAAGTTTTGAGTAATATTGCCGAACGGTGGTCTGCTGCACACAAATTCCCTGTTTTGAATGGTGTGCGCCAATTAAAAGTCGAATTGCAGAAGCACATTCCGTCGTTTATAAACGTCTGCGGATATAGAGCTGTTGTGATGTATGATGACCAACCGAAAACGTGTGCTGTCTGCAATTTACCAGGCCACGTTCGTGCAGAATGTGTTCAAAGGCGAGTGGCGCAACTGCCTGCTGGCGATGCCGTCAGGCCCCCTGCTATGTCAACGCTGCCCGTGACATATGTCGCCGTAGCGCGCGGTTTTGCAAGTGCCACTGCGCCCCCCAGAGTTACTACGAATACCGACCCACAAGCGACCGACCAACCGACCGACTCAGGTGTAGCATCTGTAGACACTCAACCCTCCTGCGAAGACATATCTGCTCCTGCCCTTGTCGCCGTGGAATCGCCCAATGAGGCAATGGATACGGACGCGACCTCAGTCGCTTCGGGTAGTGCTCCTCTGCATCCTGGAGCTTCTTTAGGAGGTATCAAAAGCGTATCAGGTGCACAGAAAACGGACTCGCAACCAGCCGTTTCTAGTGGTGCTCTTCCGAATCCTGCAGCTGCCTTAGGCACTGACCACAGCCCGTCAAGTGCAATGAAATCACACCTGGCGTCAGTCACTTCGAGTAGTGCTACTTTGCAACCTGAGGCTTCTTCAGGTACCGTCCAAAGTCCACCACGAGACGCATCTCCCAAGAAATCTAAAAAACGGAGGATCGCGCGTCAAGGTGCAGAGCAGACTGCACCACAACTGCGTGAACAGGCGAAGCAAATAGGGGGCAAAATACGTCAATCTGCATCTGAGAACTTGCAGTGCAATCAGCAGTCATCTAACGAAGACCCTGTGTCCTTGGATAGTACCTCCGGTTCTGCCAGTTTGCCCTCCGATGACGTAGCAATTACCCGAACCGAAGATAAAAATCACCAGCAAACACCTGAATATAGTGCACCACTTAATGACGAACCGATGACAGGGCTGTCGAATCCGTGGGCAGACGATGTCGACGACACTACAAAGGAGGACGAAATTATGGACACCACAGGAACCGTTACAGTCACCACGATGGCCACACCACGCGATGACGTCGTCTTGAATGTCATCGCCGCGACGGATACTGTCCCAGACACGGAGAAGCCGACTGATCCCTTCCCAAGTCATGAATATTTCTAGTCTGAACGGTTTTACTGACTTGTGTCCACATGTCTCTCGGGTCAGATTTCTTAATGTTTTTTCGAAATGATATGTTGCCAGAGTTTTTCCTAATTACACTCCCGTCTTGGCTAACGTAGTTCCGTTGCAGGCCTATAAGATCGCTACGCTGAACATCAATAAAATTTGTAGCCCATTTAATTTACAAAATTTAAAAGATTTCCTGTATGCAGCTGATGTGGACATTTTGTTTTTACAAGAAGTAACAAACATCGAACTTGACTTCATACAGGGGTATAATGCTATAGTCAATCCTGGAATTGGATGTGATTTGGGTACCGAATTTCTTTTCAAAGAGGGCGTCGTCATTACAGACGTAACAAAACTGCCTAACGGCAGAGGCATTGCCGGCACGCTTTATAACACCAGGATTATTAATGTCTATGCCCCATCTTGTTCTACCAATCGGTGTCAACGAGCACAGTTTTTTAAGGAGGGAATTGTTCCTTTGTTTGGTGTACACTGCACCCATACCATCCTTGGAGGCGACTTTAACAGTGTCATACATGCCAAAGACCAAACTCCGAACTACAACAAATCGCCGGACCTGGAACGTATCGTCACCGACCTCCGTTTAACTGATTCGTGGGAGCAAAAGCACGGCGCGGCACCCGGCTTTACCCACCTCACTAATCATTCAGCGAGCCGGTTGGATCGAATATATGTCTCGCCCTATCTGAAACACCGCATCCTGCAGTCTGAAGTTTGGCCAACCGTTTTTTCGGACCACGCTGCATATATATGCACATTAAATTTGGAACGACAAGGAACCTGTCGATATAAAGGGCCATGGAAACTTAATGTTTCACACTTAAAAGATCCTGCCTGTCGAGAAGCCTTTCTCACCACTTGGAGAGCCTGCGAGACCAAACTCAGCTCTTACCACTCGACCTTGGATTGGTGGCTCAAATGCGCCAAACCTCAGATCCGGAGATGTTTCATCAACTACTCCCGGGAGAAGAGCTTTTGGCGGAAAAGAACGATAGAATTTTACTTTCATTGTCTCCGAGAACTCTACCTGCAAGGTGCTACAGCTATTGGGAACCATGGGAGAATTAAAAAATTCCAGGCAAAAATACTGACATTAAGGCGACAACAGCTTGAAGGATACCAAATAAGGTCAAGAGCAGAGACTGTGGCGCAAAAAGAAGCCACTTCGATATATCATGTGATTCGTGAAACTAAACGAGGATTCCGCAAAATACTGACGGAGCTTAAAGCTGATAATGGAACCACCTTGACAATGCACAACGACATAAAAGCAGAAATACTAACCCATTTCGACAACTTGTTTTCACATAAAGAGGTAGACGAAAAAGCACAGGACGATTTACTGACCCACCTGCAAGGACGCGTTGGTAACGCGTACGCGGAAGTTCTAATAGCGGAGGCGACCGAAGACGATGTACACTATGCTGTCTATCAAAGTGCAAAAAATAAATCCCCTGGAGATGACGGCATACCAGCAGAATTTTATCAAGTCTTCTGGGAACATATAAAACATAGAATTACATGCATCTGTAATGAACTTCTGAACCTCAATAAGGAGATACCGAAAGATTTTCGTGAAGGTATGATAGTGTTAATCGCAAAAAAATCGGCTGGCAAGAAAATTGGAAATTTGAGACCAATCACTCTGTTGAACAGTGACTATAAAATTTTTTCGCGGCTCTTAGCCCACAGACTTAAAAATGTAATGGCCAGCGTCACCGGCCCATATCAGTCTAGCGTGGGCAAAGATAGGAAAATTCAGCAGACGCTGTCCGACTACCGCGACATAATTTCAATAGCAGAAGTATGTCGACTAAAATGTGCCATCGTGTCGTTAGATTTCGATAAAGCCTTCGACAGGATCAGCCACTCCTACCTCCTGAAAACGATGGACGCAATAGGTTTTCCGCCGAGATTCGTCGACCTCATACGACGTTTGGTAACGAATAACTCCTCCAGAATCATCATAAATGGACAGCCTAGCCGGCCAGTCGAGATCGCATGTTCCGTCAGGCAAGGTTGTCCGTTGTCCGTGGCACTTTTTGCCATGGCCATCGAACCTTTGCTCGCTACCTTGACTCAGCGGTTACAAGGATTGCAAATACGAGGAAACAAAATAATATGTAAAGCTTATGCGGACGATGTTGGGTTTCTCGTTATGAATGTAGCGGAAGTCGAGACGGCAATGCACATAATAGAAAAATACGAACGAGCGTCAGCCGCGAGGTTAAACAAAACCAAGTCCGGCATATTCAATATCGGATGTGGCATTGGCATGCGCACACACGGTCAGTTACGTGAGCTAACAGCCTTGAAGTGTCTCGGCATTGATTTCCGAAAAAATATACGTCAAACTATTGCGGCCAACTATAGACAAGTACTAACTACCATACGAGCTAGTGTACGGACACATAGTATTCGACAATTAAATGAAATTCAGAGAGTGTCTTCAGCGAACGTCTCTATTACTTCCAAAGTCAATTATGTCGCCCAGATACTGCCAATACCCGCCGGCATCGCCAAACAAATTATGTCAGCAATAGGCTATTTTGTGAGCCGTGGCCACATATTTAAAATCCAGTATGACACTCTGACGCTCGCCACTAATAATGGCGGCTTAAACTTAACGAATGTTACTAAAAAGTCGCAGGCTCTGTACATCTCCAATACATTTCAACAATGGAGACAATCCGGCAGCTGTATCGCCGCGCACTTGCTATCTGAAATAGCTCCAGATGACCTCTCTCCACCCATTAATGTGCAGCACATACCGAGCGGACTTTACCATTTACGATGGTTTTTAATAGAATATAGCTACCTACGTTCAAGAATTCCGGAAAAAGACATGACAAACGTAAAAGAAATATATGGCAAATTGATGGGAGAAAAGAAGAACAACAAAATAGAACAAAACTATCCATGTTCTAACTGGAAAGTGATATGGGCAAATATTCATAACCGTAACTTAGCTACTCATCTGAAAGCAACATGGTACTTTGTTGTAAATAGGAAAGTTGCAACAAACTCGAAACTTCATTCGATCCACTTAGCGGATTCGCCTTTGTGTGCAACGTGTAGTTTAATTGATAACGAAGAACATCGTTTCGTGTGCGACAAGGTTAAAGATATCTGGCTGAATGTCCGACGAAAGCTGGCACTCATCCTTCGAACGTCACCTAACGCTATAACGCCTCCGCGCGGACTTTTTGACACCGGATGATGTACCCTTTCCTAACACGAAACGCAACGCAGTCAATTGGCTGAAAGCGGCAACGGTCCATTACCTCTCCACGAAGAAAGAGAAAAGCCAAGAGGATTTTTGGATCTCTCTGCTAACTGAGCATCACATGTTACTGAAGACTAGTAAATATAAAGAAACATACGCAAATTTTTTAATCAAGACCTTGATGTAAAAGAGTTAATAAGAAATATCTGCGGACACAGAAGACAAACGTAAGAGAGTGTTCACCACTACTAACTTACTTAACAATCGTGAAAAAAAAAAAGTGGATAAGGCGTCGGACTTCGGATCTGAAAATTACAGGTTCGAATGCTGTCACGCTCGGTTTTTTTCCAGTTCTGAAAAAGAAACATACCGTTTTAATGTAGCAATTGAGCAGTACGAAACCGTCTGAATGTTTCTGTTGACCATTTTCTGCTGGGAGATGCTCTTGAGCTTGAAACACACACAACAAGACCGGTGTTAACTAGCGAAATGGTCGGCAGAGTGCCGTCACCACGAGTTTTGACTGGCACTTGCACATCTAAAACAACGTCGGAAAGTAACTCGTTCGGCTTTTGAGTCACATCAAGTATTTGTGTTAATTTTGACGCCACTAGCTCTGCAGGTTGTCATGCAATTCCTTTACCTCTCAGAAATGATTATGAAATAAAACTGAAGTACGTGACGAGTGTGACGTTAGGAAAACATTAGGCAGCATGGAGAGATTCTGTATGGGACCACCCAACCCAAACGAGTACTGTGTGACGTGCTAACCCGCAGGTATTCTCCGAGGCAGCCGGCTAGCTCAGTCGGTAGAGCATGATATTCTTAATCTCAGGGTCGAGGGTTCGAGCCCCACGCTGGGCGTAACGGAATTTTGTTCCGCTGCAGATGTAAATTACTGTTTTTCTGATTAACGCGATGTAATGGAAATAGCAACTTTTAACTTTGCCTACGTCTCTGTCAGTCGCAAGAAAACTGTATTTGAAGGTAAAGGTGATTTTGTAGACATGTGTGAAAGACATGTTCTGAAATGCAAGTGTTGTTGTTTGGAGAGCACATCGGTTACGTGTCAGATGTGTAGCCAAGCAGTAATGGACCGCCATAGCTGCAAATAGTAGTCGGTAATATGAAGTGTTGTCAGCTCAAGTCTGATGATCCAGACGACCGTAAGGACGAAGTACGCAAGAGTACCGCTAGGCCGCGCCTCTTTAGCTCAGTGGTAGAGCACTGGTCTAGTAAACCAGGGGTCGTGAGTTCCCATCCTCAGAGGAGGAAGACGAATTTTGGAAATCAGTTGCGCATCGTGGCCGTATAGCAAACAGTATCTGTGATGACGAACAATTAGCGACAAGCGTTTTATTAAGAATTACGCTCAGATGTGATTAAGGCGAATGGCGCAGATAAAGCATTTGCCAAAGCGGTAAATCATAAGATGGGACGAGGCAGTCTGAATTACATTTTATAGATGAATTTCTCACATATCTAAGAGCCTCTCGCGGTCGTCGTCGTCGTCGTCGTCGTCGTCGTCGTCGTCGTCGCCGCCGCCGCTTCTGCAGAAGTAGCAAATGGCCATGGTAGCAAATGCGGCGAGGGACGCCCTGCCTTCGATTCCGAATGCACAAAGTGTGTGGTCTTGTTTCCCAGTCTATATTTGGTCGGTCTCGTAAGAGGTTGAATGTAAGGTTTGGGTGGGAAACAGCAAGGGGCAGCGGCTGTGTGGAACGAAAACACTATTCCTCAGGGGTGTGAGCGTTACGAGATGAGTCGTATACAAGTTATACTTAGTCGCTTGTGACCGTGTGGCCGAATGGATAAGGCGTCGGACTTCGGATCTTAAGATTACAGGTCGAATGCTGTCACGCTCGGTTTTTTTCCAGTTCTGAAAAAGAAACATACCGTTTTAATGTAGCAATTGAGCAGTACGAAACCGTCTGAATGTTTCTGTTGACCATTTTCTGCTTGGAGATGCTCTTGAGCTTGAAACACACACAACAAGACCGGTGTTAACTAGCGAAATGGTCGGCAGAGTGCCGTCACCGCGAGTTTTGACTGGCACTTGCAGAATCTAAAACAACGTCGGAAAGTAACTCGTTCGGCTTTTGAGTCACATCAAGTATTTGTGTTAATTTTGACGCCACTAGCTCTGCAGGTTGTCATGCAATTCCTTTACCTCTCAGAAATGATTATGAAATAAAACTGAAGTACGTGACGAGTGTGACGTTAGGAAAACATTCGGCAGCATGGAGAGATTCTGTATGGGACCACCCAACCCAAACGAGTACTGTGTGACGTGCTAACCCGCAGGTATTCTCCGAGGCAGCCGGCTAGCTCAGTCGGACGACAGTCAGCCAGCGGCTGCGCTGGAAGTCGGACGTGCCGTGCTGTGTGCTGTGCTGCGTTAGCTCCGCGTGGTAAGTCTCTGCTCTTGCTGCAACGCGTCGCTGTCTATAGTATTTGTGTAGACATGAAAAAGAATTAAGAGATGTCGCAACCGCAACGAAAAGATACTTTGAAATTCACGTTTGATCGCAACTTTGTCCGACCGAGGTCATTTGATGTTGAACAGTGGTTAGAGGATGATGTTAAAATAGGACTTGATGATATTATCGGCATACATTTCTCGATTATGAACAGTGTGGTTTTCGTGAAACTTGCCAGTCCAGAATTGTGTGAAAGGATAGTTCGATCTTGTGGTGGCATTCTGAAATTTAAACATGCTGACGGAAATGTTGGGGAGGTTACCGTTGCCCATGCTGGTCTAGGTATTCGGACCGTGCGAGTCTTTGAACTTCCCTTTGAAATTACAAGTGACCAGATAAATGCTGTTATTGCTCCATACGGGAAAGTTTTGAGTAATATTGCCGAACGGTGGTCTGCTGCACACAAATTCCCTGTTTTGAATGGTGTGCGCCAATTAAAAGTCGAATTGCAGAAGCACATTCCGTCGTTTATAAGCGTCTGCGGATATAGAGCTCTTGTGATGTATGATGACCAACCGAAAACGTGTGCTGTCTGCAATTTACCAGGCCACGTTCGTGCAGAATGTGTTCAAAGGCGAGTGGCGCAACTGCCTGCTGGCGATGCCGTCAGGCCCCCTGCTATGTCAACGCTGCCCGTGACATATGTCGCCGTAGCGCGCGGTTTTGCAAGTGCCACTGCGCCCCCCGAAGTTACTACGAATACCGACCCACAAGCGACCGACCAACCGACCGACTCAGGTGTAGCATCTGTAGACACTCAACCCTCCTGCGAAGACATATCTGCTCCTGCCCTTGTCGCCGTGGAATCGCCCAATGAGGCAATGGATACGGACGCGACCTCAGTCGCTTCGGGTAGTGCTCCTCTGCATCCTGGAGCTTCTTTAGGAGGTATCAAAAGCGTATCAGGTGCACAGAAAACGGACTCGCAACCAGCCGTTTCTAGTGGTGCTCTTCCGAATCCTGCAGCTGCCTTAGGCACTGACCACAGCCCGTCAAGTGCAATGAAATCAGACCTGGCGTCAGTCACTTCGAGTAGTGCTACTTTGCAACCTGAGGCTTCTTCAGGTACCGTCCAAAGTCCACCACGGGACGCATCTCCCAAGAAATCTAAAAAACGGAGGATCGCGCGTCAAGGTGCAGAGCAGACTGCACCACAACTGCGTGAACAGGCGAAGCAAATAGGGGGCAAAATACGTCAATCTGCATCTGAGAACTTGCAGTGCAATCAGCAGTCATCTAACGAAGACCCTGTGTCCTTGGATAGTACCTCCGGTTCTGCCAGTTTGCCCTCCGATGACGTAGCAATTACCCGAACCGAAGATAAAAATCACCAGCAAACACCTGAATATAGTGCACCACTTAATAACGAACCGATGACAGGGCTGTCGAATCCGTGGGCAGACGATGTCGACGACACTACAAAGGAGGACGAAATTATGGACACCACAGGAACCGTTACAGTCACCACGATGGCCACACCACGCGATGACGTCGTCTTGAATGTCATCGCCGCGACGGATACTGTCCCAGACACGGAGAAGCCGACTGATCCCTTCCCTAGTCATGAATATTTCTAGTCTGAACGGTTTTACTGACTTGTGTCCACATGTCTCTCGGGTCAGATTTCTTAATGTTTTTTCGAAATGATATGTTGCCAGAGTTTTTCCTAATTACACTCCCGTCTTGGCTAACGTAGTTCCGTTGCAGGCCTATAAGATCGCTACGCTGAACATCAATAAAATTTGTAGCCCATTTAATTTACAAAATTTAAAAGATTTCCTGTATGCAGCTGATGTGGACATTTTGTTTTTACAAGAAGTAACAAACATCGAACTTGACTTCATACAGGGGTATAATGCTATAGTCAATCCTGGAATTGGATGTGATTTGGGTACCGCATTTCTTTTCAAAGAGGGCGTCGTCATTACAGACGTAACAAAACTGCCTAACGGCAGAGGCATTGCCGGCACGCTTTATAACACCAGGATTATTAATGTCTATGCCCCATCTGGTTCTACCAATCGGTGCCAACGAGCACAGTTTTTTAAGGAGGGAATTGTTCCTTTGTTTGGTTTACACTGCACCCATACCATCCTTGGAGGCGACTTTAACAGTGTCATACATGCCAAAGACCAAACTCCGAACTACAACAAATCGCCGGACCTGGAACGTATCGTCACCGACCTCCGTTTAACTGATTCGTGGGAGCAAAAGCACGGCGCGGCACCCGGCTTTACCCACCTCACTAATCATTCGGCGAGCCGGTTGGATCGAATATATGTCTCGCCCAATCTGAAACACCGCATCCTGCAGTCTGAAGTTTGGCCAACCGTTTTTTCGGACCACGCTGCATATATATGCACATTAAATTTGGAACGACAAGGAACCTGTCGATATAAAGGGCCATGGAAACTTAATGTTTCACACTTAAAAGATCCTGCCTGTCGAGAAGCCTTTCTCACCACTTGGAGAGCCTGCGAGACCAAACTCAGCTCTTACCACTCGACCTTGGATTGGTGGCTCAAATGCGCCAAACCTCAGATCCGGAGATGTTTCATCAACTACTCCCGGGAGAAGAGCTTTTGGCGGAAAAGAACGATAGAATTTTACTTTCATTGTCTCCGAGAACTCTACCTGCAAGGTGCTACAGATATTGGGAACCATGGGAGAATTAAAAAATTCCAGGCAAAAATACTGACATTAAGGCGACAACAGCTTGAAGGATACCAAATAAGGTCAAGAGCAGAGACTGTGGCGCAAAAAGAAGCCACTTCGATATATCATGTGATTCGTGAAACTAAACGAGGATTCCGCAAAATACTGACGGAGCTTAAAACTGATAATGGAACCACCTTGACAATGCACAACGACATAAAAGCAGAAATACTAACCCATTTCGACAACTTGTTTTCACATAAAGAGGTAGACGAAAAAGCACAGGACGATTTACTGACCCACCTGCAAGGACGCGTTGGTAACGCGTACGCGGAAGCTCTAATAGCGGAGGCGACCGAAGACGATGTACACTATGCTGTCTATCAAAGTGCAAAAAATAAATCCCCTGGAGCTGACGGCATACCAGCAGAATTTTATCAAGTCTTCTGGGAACATATAAAACATAGAATTACATGCATCTGTAATGAACTTCTGAACCTCAATAAGGAGATACCGAAAGATTTTCGTGAAGGTATGATAGTGTTAATCGCAAAAAAATCGGCTGGCAAGAAAATTGGAAATTTGAGACCAATCACTCTGTTGAACAGTGACTATAAAATTTTTTCGCGGCTCTTAGCCTACAGACTTAAAAATGTAATGGCCAGCGTCACCGGCCCATATCAGTCTAGCGTGGGCAAAGATAGGAAAATTCAGCAGACGCTGTCCGACTACCGCGACATAATTTCAATAGCAGAAGTATGTCGACTAAAATGTGCCATCGTGTCGTTAGATTTCGATAAAGCCTTCGACAGGATCAGCCACTCCTACCTCCTGAAAACGATGGGCGCAATGGGTTTTCCGCCGAGATTCGTCGACCTCATACGACGTTTGGTAACGAATAACTCCTCCAGAATCATCATAAATGGACAGCCTAGCCGGCCAGTCGAGATCGCATGTTCCGTCAGGCAAGGTTGTCCGTTGTCCATGGCACTTTTTGCCATGGCCATCGAACCTTTGCTCGCTACCTTGACTCAGCGGTTACAAGGATTGCAAATACGAGGAAACAAAATAATATGTAAAGCTTATGCGGACGATGTTGGGTTTCTCGTTATGAATGTAGCGGAAGTCGAGACGGCAATGCACATAATAGAAAAATACGAACGAGCGTCAGCCGCGAGGTTAAACAAAACCAAGTCCGGCATATTCAATATCGGATGTGGCATTGGCATGCGCACACACGGTCAGTTACGTGAGCTAACAGCCTTGAAGTGTCTCGGCATTGATTTCCGAAAAAATATACGTCAAACTATTGCGGCCAACTATAGACAAGTACTAACTACCATACGAGCTAGTGTACGGACACATAGTATTCGACAATTAAATGAAATTCAGAGAGTGTCTTTAGCGAACGTCTCTATTACTTCCAAAGTCAATTATGTCGCCCAGATACTGCCAATACCCGCCGGCATCGCCAAACAAATTATGTCAGCAATAGGCTATTTTGTGAGCCGTGGCCACATATTTAAAATCCAGTATGACACTCTGACGCTCGCCACTAATAATGGCGGCTTAAACTTAACGAATGTTACTAAAAAGTCGCAGGCTCTGTACATCTCCAATACATTTCAACAATGGAGACAATCCGGCAGCTGTATCGCCGCGCACTTGCTATCTGAAACAGCTCCAGATGACCTCTCTCCACCCATTAATGTGCAGCACATACCGAGCGGACTTTACCATTTACGATGGTTTTTAATAGAATATAGCTACCTACGTTCACGAATTCCGGAAAAAGACATGACAAACGTAAAAGAAATATATGGCAAATTGATGGGAGAAAAGAAGAACAACAAAATAGAACAAAACTATCCATGTTCTAACTGGAAAGTGATATGGGCAAATATTCATAACCGTAACTTAGCTACTCATCTGAGAGCAACATGGTACTTTGTTGTAAATAGGAAAGTTGCAACAAACTCGAAACTTCATTCGATCCACTTAGCGGATTCGCCTTTGTGTGCAACGTGTAGTTTAATTGATAACGAAGAACATCGTTTCGTGTGCGACAAGGTTAAAGATATCTGGCTGAATGTCCGACGAAAGCTGGCACTCATCCTTCGAACGTCACCTAACGCTATAACGCCTGCGGACTTTTTGACACCGGATGATGTACCCTTTCCTAACACGAAACGCAACGCAGTCAATTGGCTGAAAGCGGCAACGGTCCATTACCTCTTCACGAAGGAAGAGAAAAGCCAAGAGGATTTTTGGATCTCTCTGCTAACTGAGCACCACATGTTACTGAAGACTAGTAAATATAAAGAAACATACGCAAATTTTTTAATCAAGACCTTGATGTAAAAGAATTAACAAGAAATATCTGCGGACACAGAAGACAAACGTAAGAGAGTGTTCACCACTACTAACTTACTTAACAATCGTGAAAAAAAAAAAAAAATAAATAAAAATAAAAATTATTTTAGTTTTTACCGGAATTGCCGTTCTTTGAGTTCAACGTTTATTAATTTATTTTTCAAGAAGCCATTATAAATAGTTGCTTCTCACCGAATATGGTTTGTTTTTTTAAGCATTTTCAGAGAGAAGAGGCAGTTTCGAAATGCCCTCTGACGTTTCTTTGTCAAGGAAGACTATTTGCTTTAAGTGTGACAACAAAAAACAGCGATGAAGAAAGAAACAACCTGAACATAACTTCTGTTTCTACCTACTGAAGACTTCATTCTTTTTTCACATTATCAATAAGCCCAAAGAAGGGGTACATTAGTTTCTCCACGATAAAGGGATTAACTTCGTCTCATCAGTTTATGGTAATGTACATGGCGTGAGAAGCCGACGTCGATGAAGGCGAATTATGGAGAGCGCAAGGATGGGCTAAAAGGGGTGATGGGAGGCCGACAAAAAAAAAAAAAAAAAAAAAAAAAAAAAAAAAAAAAAAAAAAAAAAGTCGGTAGAGCATGATATTCTTAATCTCAGGGTCGAGGGTTCGAGCCCCACGCTGGGCGTAACGGAATTTTGTTCCGCTGCAGATGTAAATTGCTGTTTTTCTGATTAACGCGATGTAATGGAAATAGCAACTTTTAACTTTGCCTACGTCTCTGTCAGTCGCAAGAAAACTGTATTTGAAGGTAAAGGTGATTTTGTAGACATGTGTGAAAGACATGTTCTGAAATGCAAGTGTTGTTGTTTGGAGAGCACATCGGTTACGTGTCAGATGTTTAGCCAAGCAGTAATGGATCGCCATAGCTGCAAATAGTAGTCGGTAATATGAAGTGTTGTCAGCTCAAGTCTGATGATCCAGACGACCGTAAGGACGAAATACGCAAGAGTACCGCTAGGCCGCGCCTCTTTAGCTCAGTGGTAGAGCACTGGTCTAGTAAACCAGGGGTCGTGAGTTCCCATCCTCAGAGGAGGAAGACGAATTTTGGAAATCAGTTGCGCATCGTGGCCGTATAGCAAACAGTATCTGTGATGACGAACAATTAGCGACAAGCGTTTTATTAAGAATTACGCTCAGATGTGATTAAGGCGAATGGCGCAGATAAAGCATTTGCCAAAGCGGTAAATCATAAGATGGGACGAGGCAGTCTGAATTACATTTTATAGATGAATTTCTCACATATCTCAGAGCCTCTCGCGGTCGTCGTCGTCGTCGTCGTCGTCGTCGTCGTCGTCGTCGTCGTCGCCGCCGCCGCCGCTTCTGCAGAAGTAGCAAATGGCCATGGTAGCAAATGCGGCGAGGGACGCCCTGCCTTCGATTCCGAATGCACAAAGTGTGTGGTCTTGTTTCCCAGTCTATATTTGGTCGGTCTCGTAAGAGGTTGAATGTAAGGTTTGGGTGGGAAAGAGCAAGGGGCAGCGGCTGTGTGGAACGAAAACACTATTCCTCAGGGGTGTGAGCGTTACGAGAAGAGTCGTATACAAGTTATACTTGGTCGCTTGTGACCGTGTGGCCGAATGGATAAGGCGTCGGACTTCGGATCTTAAGATTACAGGTTCGAATGCTGTCACGCTCGGTTTTTTTCCAGTTCTGAAAAAGAAACATACCGTTTTAATGTAGCAATTGAGCAGTACGAAACCGTCTGAATGTTTCTGTTGACCATTTTCTGCTTGGAGATGCTCTTGAGCTTGAAACACACACAACAAGACCGGTGTTAACTAGCGAAATGGTCGTCAGACTGCCGTCACCGCGAGTTTTGACTGGCACTTGCACATCTAAAACAACGTCGGAAAGTAACTCGTTCGGTTTTTGAGTCACATCAAGTATTTGTGTTAATTTTGACGCCACTAGCTCTGCAGGTTGTCATGCAATTCCTTTACCTCTCAGAAATGATTATGAAATAAAACTGATGTACGTGACGAGTGTGACGTTACTAAAACATTAGGCAGCATGGAGAGATTCTGTATGGGACCACCCAACCCAAACGAGTACTGTGTGACGTGCTAAACCGCAGGTATTCTCCGAGGCAGCCGGCTAGCTCAGTCGGTAGAGCATGATATTCTTAATCTCAGGGTCGAGGGTTCGAGCCCCACGCTGGGCGGAACGGAATTCTGTTCAGCTGCATATGTAAATTACCGTTTTTCTGATTAACGCGATGTAATGGAAATAGCAACTTTTAACTTTGCCTACGTCTCTGTCAGTCGCGAGAAAACTGTATTTGAAGGTAAAGGTGATTTTGTAGACATGTGTGAAAGACATGTTCTGAAATGCAAGTGTTGTTGTTTGGAGAGCACATCGGTTACGTGTCAGATGTGTAGCCAAGCAGTAATGGATCGCCATAGCTGCAAATAGTAGTCGGTAATATGAAGTGTTGTCAGCTCAAGTCTGATGATCCAGACGACCGTAAGGACGAAGTACGCAAGAGTACCGCTAGGCGGCGCCTCTTTAGCTCAGTGGTAGAGCACTGGTCTAGTAAACCAGGGGTCGTGAGTTCCCATCCTCAGAGGAGGAAAACGAAGTTTGGAAATCAGTTGCCCGTCGTGGCCGCATAGCAAAAAGTATCTGTGATGACGAACAATTAGCGACCAGCGTGTTATTAAGAATTACGCTCAGATGTGATTAAGGCGAATGGCGCAGATAAAGCATTTGCCAAAGCGGTACAGCATAAGATGGGACGAGGCAGTCTGAATTACATTTTATAGATGAATTTCTCACATATCTCAGGGCCTCTCGCGGTCGTCGTCGTCGTCGTCGTCGTCGTCGTCGTCGTCGTCCTCGTCGTCGTCGTCGTCGTCGCCGCCGCCGCCGCTTCTGCAGAAGTAGCAAATGGCCATGGTAGCAAATGCGGCGAGGGACGCCCTGCCTTCGATTCCGAATGCACAAAGTGTGTGGTCTTGTTTCCCAGTCTATATTTGGTCGGTCTCGTAAGAGGTTGAATGTAAGGTTTGGGTGGGAAAGAGCAAGGGGCAGCGGCTGTGTGGAACGAAAACACTATTCCTCAGGGGTGTGAGCGTTACGAGATGAGTCGTATACAAGTTATACTTGGTCGCTAGTGACCGTGTGGCCGAATGGATAAGGCGTCGGACTTCGGATCTGAAGATTACAGGTTCGAATGCAGTCACGCTCGGTTTTTTCCAGTACTGAAAAAGAAACATGCCGTTTTAATGTAGCAATTGAGCAGTACGAAACCGTCTGAATGTTTCTGTTGAGCATTTTCTGCTAGGAGATGCTCTTGAGGTTGAAACACACACAACAAGACCGGTGTTAACTAGCGAAATGGTCGGCAGAGTGCCGTCACCGCGAGTTTTGACTGGCACTTGCACATCTAAAACAACGTCGGAAAGTAACTCGTTCGGCTTTTGAGTCACATCAAGCATGTGTGTTAATTTTGACGCCACTAGCTCTGCAGGTTGTCATGCAATTCCTTTACCTCTCAGAAATGATTATGAAATAAAACTGAAGTACGTGACGAGTGTGACGTTAGGAAAACATTAGGCAGCATGGAGAGATTCTGTATGGGACCACCCAACCCAAACGAGTACTGTGTGACGTGCTAACCCGCAGGTACTCCCCGAGGCAGCCGGCTAGCTCAGTCGGTAGAGCATGATATTCTTAATCTCAGGGTCGAGGTTTCGAGCCCCACGCTGGGCGGAACGGAATTTTGTTCCGCTGCAGATGTAAATTACCGTTTTTCTGATTAAAGTGATGTAATGGAAATAGCAACTTTTAACTTTGCCTACGTCTCTGTCAGTCGCAAGAAAACTGTATTTGAAGGTAAATGTGATTTTGTAGACATGTGTGAAAGACATGTTCTGAAATGCAAGTGTTGTTGTTTGGAGAGCACATCGGTTACGTGTCAGATGTGTAGCCAAGCAGTAATGGGTCGCCATAGCTGCAAATAGTAGTCGGTAATATGAAGTGTTGTCAGCTCAAGTCTGATGATCCAGACGACCGTAAGGACGAAGTACGCAAGAGTACCGCTAGGCCGCGCCTCTTTAGCTCAGTGGTAGAGCACTGGTCTAGTAAACCAGCGGTCGTGAGTTCCCATCCTCAGAGGAGGAAGACGAACTTTGGAAATCAGTTGCGCGTCGTGGCCGTATAGCAAACAGTATCTGTGATGACGAACAATTAGCGACAAGCGTTTTATAAAGAATTACGCTCAGATGTGATTAAGGCGAATGGCGCAGATAAAGCATATGCCAAAGCGGTACTTCATAAGATGGGACGAGGCAGTCTGAATTACATTTTATAGATGAATTTCTCACATATCTCAGAGCCTCTCGCGGTCGTCGTCGTCGTCGTCGTCGTCGTCGTCGTCGTCGTCGTCGCCGCCGCCGCTTCTGCAGAAGTAGCAAATGGCCATGGTAGCAAATGCGGCGAGGGACGCCCTGCCTTCGATTCCGAATGCACAAAGTGTGTGGTCTTGTTTCACAGTCTATATTTGGTCGGTCTCGTAAGAGGTTGAATGTAAGGTTTGGGTGGGAAAGAGCAAGGGGCAGCGGCTGTGTGGAACGAAAACACTATTCCTCAGGGGTGCGAGCGTTACGAGATGAGTCGTATACAAGTTATACTTGGTCGCTTGTGACCGTGTGGCCGAATGGATAAGTCGTCGGACTTCGGATCTTAAGATTACAGGTTCGAATGCTGTCACGCTCGGTTTTTTTCCAGTTCTGAAAAAGAGACATACCGTTTTAATGTAGCAATTGAGCAGTACGAAACCGTCTGAATGTTTCTGTTGAGCATTTTCTGCTTGGAGATGCTCTTGACCTTGAAACACACACAACAAGACCGGTGTTAACTAGCGAAATGGTCGGCAGAGTGCCGGCACCGCGAGTTTTGACTGGCACTTGCACATCTAAAACAACGTCGGAAGGTAACTCGTTCGGCTTTTGAGTCACATCAAGTATTTGTGTTAATTTTGACGCCACTAGCTCTGCAGGTTGTCATGCAATTCCTTTACCTCTCAGAAATGATTATGAAATAAAACTGAAATACGTGACGAGTGTGACGTTAGGAAAACATTAGGCAGCATGGAGAGATTCTGTATGGGACCACCCAACCCAAACGAGTACTGTGTGACGTGTTAACCCGCAAGTATTCTCCGAGGCAGCCGGCTAGCTCAGTCGGTAGAGCATGATATTCTTAACCTCAGGGTCGAGGGTTCGAGCCCCACGCTGGGCGGAACGGAATTCTGTTCAGCTGCAGATGTAAATTACCGTTTTTCTGATTAACGCGATGTAATGGAAATAGCAACTTTTAACTTTGCCTACGTCTCTGTCAGTCGCGAGAAAACTGTATTTGAAGGTGAAGGTGATTTTGTAGACATGTGTGAAAGACATGTTCTGAAATGCAAGTGTTGTTGTTTGGAGAGCACATCGGTTACGTGTCAGATGTGTAGCCAAGCAGTAATGGATCGCCATAGCTGCAAATAGTAGTCGGTAATATGAAGTGTTGTCAGCTCATGTCTGATGATCCAGACGACCGTAAGGACGAAGTACGCAACAGTACCGCTAGGCCGCGCCTCTTTAGCTCAGTGGTAGAGCACTGGTCTAGTAAACCAGGGGTTGTGAGTTCCCATCCTCAGAGGAGGAACTTTGAAAATCAGTTGCCGGTCGTGGCCGCATAGCAAACAGTATCTGTGATGACGAACAATTAGCGACCAGCGTTTTATTAAGAATTACGCTCAGATGTGATTAAGGCGAATGGCGCAGATAAAGCATTTGCCAAAGCGGTACAGCATAAGATGGAACGAGGCAGTCTGAATTACATTTTATAGATGAATTTCTCACATATCTCAGAGCCTCTCGCGGTCGTCGTCGTCGTCGTCGTCGTCGTCGTCGTCGCCGCCGCCGCTTCTGCAGAAGTAGCAAATGGCCATGGTAGCAAATGCGGCGAGGGACGCCCTGCCTTCGATTCCGAATGCACAAAGTGTGTGGTCTTGTTTCCCAGTCTATATTTGGTCGGTCTCGTAAGAGGTTGAATGTAAGGTTTGGGTGGGAAAGAGCAAGGGGCAGCGGCTGTGTGGAACGAAAACACTATTCCTCAGGGGTGTGAGCGTTACGAGATGAGTCGTATACATGTTATACTTGGTCGCTTGTAACCGTGTGGCCGAATAGATAAGGCGTCGGACTTCGGATCTTAAGATTACAGGTTCGAATGCTGTCACGCTCGGTTTTTTTCCAGTTCTGAAAAAGAAACATACCGTTTTAATGTAGCAATTGAGCAGTACGAAACCGTCTGAATGTTTCTGATGACCATTTTCTGCTTGGAGATGCTCTTGAGCTTGAAACACACACAGCAAGACCGGTGTTAACTAGCGAAATGGTCGGCAGAGTGCCGTCACCGCGAGTTTTGACTGGCACTTGCACATCTAAAACAACGTCGGAAAGTAACTCGTTCGGCTTTTGAGTCACATCAAGAATTTGTGTTAATTTTGACGCCACTAGCTCTGCAGGATGTCATGCAATTCCTTTACCTCTCAGAAATGATTATGAAATAAAACTGAAGTACGTGACGAGTGTGACGTTAGGAAAACGTTAGGCAGCATGGAGAGATTCTGTATGGGACCACCCAACCCAAACGAGTACTGTGTGACGTGCTAACCCGCAGGTTTTCTCCGAGGCAGCCGGCTAGCTCAGTCGGTAGAGCATGATATTCTTAATCTCAGGGTCGTGGGTTCGAGCCACACGCTGGGCGGAACGGAATTCTGTTCCGCTGCAGATGTAAATTACCGTTTTTCTGATTAACGCGATGTAATGGAAATAGCAACTTTTAACTTTGCCTACGTCTCTGTCAGTCGCGAGAAAACTGTATTTGAAGGTAAAGGTGATTTTGTAGACATGTGTGAAAGACATGTTCTGAAATGCAAGTGTTGTTGTGTGGAGAGCACATCGGTTACGTGTCAGATGTGTAGCCAAGCAGTAATGGATCGCCATAGCTGCAAATAGTAGTCGGTAATATGAAGTGTTGTCAGCTCAAGTCTGATGATCCAGACGACCGTAAGGACGAAGTACGCAAGAGTACCGCTAGGCCGCGCCTCTTTAGCTCAGTGGTAGAGCACTGGTCTAGTAAACCAGGGGTCGTGAGTTCCCATCCTCAGACGAGGAAGACGAAGTTTGGAAATCAGTTGCCCGTCGTGGCCGCATAGCAAACAGTATCTGTGATGACGAACAATTAGCGACAAGCGTTTTATAAAGAATTACGCTCAGATGTGATTAAGGCGAATGGCGCAGATAAAGCATTTGCCAAAGCGGTACGTCATAAGATGGGACGAGGCAGTCTGAATTACATTTTATAGATGAATTTCTCACATATCTCAGAGCCTCTCGCGGTCGTCGTCGTCGTCGTCGTCGTCGTCGTCGTCGTCGTCGTCGTCGTCGTCGTCGTCGCCGCCGCTTCTGCAGAAGTAGCAAATGGCCATGGTAGCAAATGCGGCGAGGGACGCCCTGCCTTCGATTCCGAATGCACAAAGTGTGTGGTCTTGTTTCACAGTCTATATTTGGTCGGTCTCGTAAGAGGTTGAATGTAAGGTTTGGGTGGGAAAGAGCAAGGGGCAGCGGCTGTGTGGAACGAAAACACTATTCCTCAGGGGTGCGAGCGTTACGAGATGAGTCGTATACAAGTTATACTTGGTCGCTTGTGACCGTCTGGAAGAATGGATAAGTCGTCGGACTTCGGATCTTAAGATTACAGGTTCGAATGCTGTCACGCTCGGTTTTTTTCCAGTTCTGAAAAAGAGACATACCCTTTTAATGTAGCAATTGAGCAGTACGAAACCGTCTGAATGTTTCTGATGACCATTTTCTGCTTGGAGATGCTCTTGAGCTTGAAACACACACAGCAAGACCGGTGTTAACTAGCGAAATGGTCGGCAGAGTGCTGTCACCGCGAGTTTTGACTGGCACTTGCACATCTAAAACAACGTCGGAAAGTAACTCGTTCGGCTTTTGAGTCACATCAAGAATTTGTGTTAATTTTGACGCCACTAGCTCTGCAGGATGTCATGCAATTCCTTTACCTCTCAGAAATGATTATGAAATAAAACTGAAGTACGTGACGAGTGTGACGTTAGGAAAACGTTAGGCAGCATGGAGAGATTCTGTATGGGACCACCCAACCCAAACGAGTACTGTGTGACGTGCTAACCCGCAGGTTTTCTCCGAGGCAGCCGGCTAGCTCAGTCGGTAGAGCATGATATTCTTAATCTCAGGGTCGTGGGTTCGAGCCACACGCTGGGCGGAACGGAATTCTGTTCCGCTGCAGATGTAAATTACCGTTTTTCTGATTAACGCGATGTAATGGAAATAGCAACTTTTAACTTTGCCTACGTCTCTGTCAGTCACGAGAAAACTGTATTTGAAGGTAAAGGTGATTTTGTAGACATGTGTGAAAGACATGTTCTGAAATGCAAGTGTTGTTGTGTGGAGAGCACATCGGTTACGTGTCAGATGTGTAGCCAAGCAGTAATGGATCGCCATAGCTGCAAATAGTAGTCGGTAATATGAAGTGTTGTCAGCTCAAGTCTGATGATCCAGACGACCGTAAGGACGAAGTACGCAAGAGTACCGCTAGGCCGCGCCTCTTTAGCTCAGTGGTAGAGCACTGGTCTAGTAAACCAGGGGTCGTGAGTTCCCATCCTCAGACGAGGAAGACGAAGTTTGGAAATCAGTTGCCCGTCGTGGCCGCATAGCAAACAGTATCTGTGATGACGAACAATTAGCGACAAGCGTTTTATAAAGAATTACGCTCAGATGTGATTAAGGCGAATGGCGCAGATAAAGCATTTGCCAAAGCGGTACGTCATAAGATGGGACGAGGCAGTCTGAATTACATTTTATAGATGAATTTCTCACATATCTCAGAGCCTCTCGCGGTCGTCGTCGTCGTCGTCGTCGTCGTCGCCGCCGCTTCTGCAGAAGTAGCAAATGGCCATGGTAGCAAATGCGGCGAGGGACGCCCTGCCTTCGATTCCGAATGCACAAAGTGTGTGGTCTTGTTTCCCAGTCTATATTTGGTCGGTCTCGTAAGAGGTTGAATGTAAGGTTTGGGTGGGAAAGAGCAAGGGGCAGCGGCTGTGTGGAACGAAAACACTATTCCTCAGGGGTGCGAGCGTTACGAGATGAGTCGTATACAAGTTATACTTGGGCGCTTGTGACCGTGTGGCAGAATGAATAAGGCGTCGGACTTCGGATCTTAAGATTACAGGTTCGAATGCTGTCACGCTCGGTTTTATTCCAGTTCTGAAAAAGAGACATACCGTTTTAATGTAGCAATTGAGCAGTACGAAACCGTCTGAATGTTTCTGTTGAGCATTTTCTGCTTGGAGATGCTCTTGAGCTTGAAACACACACAACAAGACCGGTGTTAACTAGCGAAATGGTCGGCAGAGTGCCGTCACCGCGAGTTTTGACTGGCACTTGCACATCTAAAACAACGTCGGAAAGTAACTCGTTCGGCTTTTGAGTCACATCAAGTATTTGTGTTAATTTTGACGCCACTAGCTCTGCAGGTTGTCATGCAATTCCTTTACCTCTCAGAAATGATTATGAAATAAAACTGAAGTACGTGACGAATGTGACGTTAGGAAAACATTAGGCAGCATGGAGAGATTCTGTATGGGACCACCCAACCCAAACGAGTACTGTGTGACGTGCTAACCCGCATGTATTCTCCGAGGCAGCCGGCTAGCTCAGTCGGTAGAGCATGATATTCTTAATCTCAGGGTCGAGGGTTCGAGCCCCACGCTGGGCGGAACGGAATTTTGTTCCTTTGCAGATGTAAATTACCGTTTTTCTGATTAACGCGATGTAATGGAAATAGCAACTTTTAACTTTGCCTACGTCTCTGTCAGTCGCAAGAAAACTGTATTTGAAGGTAAAGGTGATTATGTAGACATGTGTGAAAGACATGTTCTGAAATGCAAGTGTTGTTGTTTGGAGAGCACATCGGTTACGTGTCAGATGTGTAGCCAAGCAGTAATGGATCGCCATAGCTGCAAATAGTAGTCGGTAATATGAAGTGTTGTCAGCTCAAGTCTGATGATCCAGACGACCGTAAGGAGGAAGTATGCAAGAGTACCGCTAGGCCGCGCCTCTTTAGCTCAGTGGTAGAGCACTGGTCTAGTAAACCAGGGGTCGTGAGTTCCCATCCTCAGAGGAGGAAGACGAATTTTGGAAATCAGTTGCGCGTCGTGGCCGTATAGCAAACAGTATCTGTGATGACGAACAATTAGCGACAAGCGTTTTATAAAAAATTACGCTCAGATGTGATTAAGGCGAATGGCGCAGATAAAGCATTTGCCAAAGCGGTACATCATAAGATGGGACGAGGCAGTCTGAATTACATTTTATAGATGTATTTCTCACATATCTCAGAGCCTCTCGCGGTCGTCGTCGTCGTCGTCGTCGTCGTCGCCGCCGCTTCTGCAGAAGTAGCAAATGGCCATGGTAGCAAATGCGGCGAGGGACGCCCTGCCTTCGATTCCGAATGCACAAAGTGTGTGGTCTTGTTTCCCAGTCTATATTTGTTCGGTCTCGTAAGAGGTTGAATGTAAGGTTTGGGTGGGAAAGAGCAAGGGGCAGCGGCTGTGTGGAACGAAAACACTATTCCTCAGGGGTGTGAGCGTTACGAGATGAGTCGTATACAAGTTATACTTGGTCGCTAGTGACCGTGTGGCCGAATGGATAAGGCGTCGGACTTCGGATCTGAAGATTACAGGTTCGAATGCAGTCACGCTCGGTTTTTTCCAGTACTGAAAAAGAAACATGCCGTTTTAATGTAGCAATTGAGCAGTACGAAACCGTCTGAATGTTTCTGTTGAGCATTTTCTGCTAGGAGATGCTCTTGAGGTTGAAACACACACAACAAGACCGGTGTTAACTAGCGAAATGGTCGGCAGAGTGCCGTCACCGCGAGTTTTGACTGGCACTTGCACATCTAAAACAACGTCGGAAAGTAACTCGTTCGGCTTTTGAGTCACATCAAGCATGTGTGTTAATTTTGACGCCACTAGCTCTGCAGGTTGTCATGCAATTCCTTTACCTCTCAGAAATGATTATGAAATAAAACTGAAGTACGTGACGAGTGTGACGTTAGGAAAACATTAGGCAGCATGGAGAGATTCTGTATGGGACCACCCAACCCAAACGAGTACTGTGTGACGTGCTAACCCGCAGGTACTCCCCGAGGCAGCCGGCTAGCTCAGTCGGTAGAGCATGATATTCTTAATCTCAGGGTCGAGGTTTCGAGCCCCACGCTGGGCGGAACGGAATTTTCTTCCGCTGCAGATGTAAATTACCGTTTTTCTGATTAACGTGATGTAATGGAAATAGCAACTTTTAACTTTGCCTACGTCTCTGTCAGTCGCAAGAAAACTGTATTTGAAGGTAAAGGTGATTTTGTAGACATGTGTGAAAGACATGTTCTGAAATGCAAGTGTTGTTGTTTGGAGAGCACATCGGTTACGTGTCAGATGTGTAGCCAAGCAGTAATGGATCGCCATAGCTGCAAATAGTAGTCGGTAATATGAAGTGTTGTCAGCTCAAGTCTGATGATCCAGACGACCGTAAGGACGAAGTACGCAAGAGTACCGCTAGGCCGCGCCTCTTTAGCTCAGTGGTAGAGCACTGGTCTAGTAAACCAGCGGTCGTGAGTTCCCATCCTCAGAGGAGGAAGACGATCTTTGGAAATCAGTTGCGCGTCGTGGCCGTATAGCAAACAGTATCTGTGATGACGAACAATTAGCGACAAGCGTTTTATAAAGAATTACGCTCAGATGTGATTAAGGCGAATGGCGCAGATAAAGCATTTGCCAAAGCGGTACTTCATAAGATGGGACGAGGCAGTCTGAATTACATTTTATAGATGAATTTCTCACATATCTCAGAGCCTCTCGCGGTCGTCGTCGTCGTCGTCGTCGTCGTCGTCGTCGTCGTCGCCGCCGCCGCCGCTTCTGCAGAAGTAGCAAATGGCCATGGTAGCAAATGCGGCGAGGGACGCCCTGCCTTCGATTCCGAATGCACAAAGTGTGTGGTCTTGTTTCCCAGTCTATATTTGGTCGGTCTCGTAAGAGGTTGAATGTAACGTGTGGGTGGGAAAGAGCAAGGGGCAGCGGCTGTGTGGAACGAAAACACTATTCCTCAGGGGTGTGAGCGTTACGAGATGAGTCGTATACAAGTTATACTTGGTCACTAGTGACCGTGTGGCCGAATGGATAAGGCGTCGGACTTCGGATCTGAAGCTTAAAGGTTCGAATGCTGTCACGCTCGGTTTTTATACAGATCTGAAAAAGAAACATACCGTTTTAATGTAGCAATTGAGCAGTACGAAACCGTCTGAATGTTTCTGTTGACCATTTTCTGCTTGGAGATGCTCTTGAGCTTGAAACACACACAACAAGACCGGTGTTAACTAGCGAAATGGTCGGCAGAGTGCCGTCACCGCGAGTTTTGACTGGCACTTGCACATCTAAAACAACGTCGGAAAGTAACTCGTTCGGCTTTTGAGTCACATCAAGTATGTGTGTTAATTTTGACGCCACTAGCTCTGCAGGTTGTCATGCAATTCCTTTACCTCTCAGAAATGATTATGAAATAAAACTGAAGTACGTGACGAGTGTGACGTTAGTAAAACATTAGGGAGCATGGAGAGATTCTGTATGGGACCACCCAACCCAATCGAGTTCTGTGTGACGTGCTAACCCGCAGGTATTTACTGAGGCAGCCGGCTAGCTCAGTCGGTAGAGCATGATATTCTTAATCCCAGGGTCGAGAGTTCGAGCCCCACGCTGGGCGGAACGGAATTTTGTTTCGCTGCAGATGTAAATTACCGTTTTTCTGATTAACGTGATGTAATGGAAATAGCAACTTTTAACTTTGCCTACGTCTCTGTCAGTCGCAAGAAAACTGTATTTGAAGGTAAAGGTGATTTTGTAGACATGTGTGAAAGACATGTTCTGAAATGCAAGTGTTGTTGTTTGGAGAGCACATCGGGTACGTGTCAGATGTGTAGAAAAGCAGTAATGGATCGCCATAGCTGCAAATAGTAGTAGGTAATATGAAGTGTTGTCAGCTCAAGTCTGATGACCCAGAAGACCGTAAGAACGAAGTACGAAATAGTACTGAATCGCCGCGCCTCTTTAGCTCAGTGGTAGAGCACTGGTCTAGTAAACCAGTGGTCGTGAGTTCCCATCCTCAGAGGAGGAAGAAGAATTTTGGAAATCAGTTGCGCGTCGTGGCCGTATAGCAAACAGTATCTGTGATGACGAACAATTAGCCACAAGCGTTTTATTAAGAATTACGCTCAGATGTGATTAAGGCGAATGGCGCAGATAAAGCATTTGCAAAAGCGGTACAGCATAAGGTGGGACGAGGCAGTCTGAATTACATTTTATAGATGAATTTCTCACATATCTCAGAGCCTCTCGCGGTCGTCGTCGTCGTCGTCGTCGTCGTCGCCGCCGCCGCTTCTGCAGAAGTAGCAAATGGCCATGGTAGCAAATGAGGCGAGGGACGGCCTGCCTTCGATTCCGAATGCACAAAGTGTGTGGTCTTGTTTCCCAGTCTATATTTGGTCGGTCTCGTAAGAGGTTGAATGTAAGGTTTTTGTGGGAAAGAGCAAGGGGCAGCGGCTGTGTGGAACGAAAACACTATTCCTCAGGGGTGTGAGCGTTACGAGATGAGTCGTATACAAGTTATACTTAGTCGCTAGTGACCGTGTGGCCGAATGGACGACAGTCTGCCTGCGGCAGCGGTGGTGAGCGGACCTCCAGGGCCAGCGCGCTGCGGCAGGAAGTGTTTACGTCAGGCGGTGAGTCGCGTGCTTATAGCGTCTGCTTATTAGTATTCGTTCCGTTCTGTAGGATCTGATATGGAATTATGAATCCGACTAACAGGAAAGATACCTTGAAGTTTACCTTTGATAGGAACTTTTCGAAACCAAATTCGTTTGAAGTTGAAGCATGGTTAGAGGAAACAGCTAAGATTACTTTTGATGACATTGTAGGGATAAATTTCTCTATCGTGACTAGTGTTGTTTATGTGAAATTAACGTCCTCTGAACTGTGTGATAGAATTGTAGAGTCCAGTGGAGGTGTACTGAAGTTTAAACATAGCGATGGTACCGTCAGTGACGTCAGCATTACGCATGCTGGACTGGGCATCCGGACGGCACGTATTTTCGAACTCCCGTTTGAAATAACAGCCGCGCAAATAAATTCTGCATTGACACCTTACGGGAGGGTCATTAACAATTTTGCGGAGCGTTGGTCCAAAGCCCACAAATTTCCGGTGCTTAACGGCGTCAGGCAGGTTAAGATCGATATACAGAAGCACATACCTTCATATATTTACGTAGGTGGACATCGCGGAATTGTCATATATGATGGGCAGCCAAAAACGTGTGCCGGCTGTGGTGCGCCCGGCCACGTGCGCTCTGAATGTATACAAAGACGGGTGACGCAGATACCTGTCGGTGAAGCCGCTAGCCCCCCTGTGACGAAGGCACTGCCACTGACATACGCTGTCGCGGCTTCTGGTCTTCCACCCGCGACCCCGCCTGTAGATGCCCCTCGTTTGAATGATGTTTTGGCCGATAACGTCAAAGAACCGAGTGCTGACGCGGCACCGCCGCTACCACACTCAGAGATGGAGGTAACGACGGATGACTCCCCAGTGGTTGATGCCACTGGTACTGAGGATGAAGCAGATGCTGTGTTCCCGGCGGATCAACCCCAGAGTCAACAGTCCACTTCGGATGTTGATGATACTGCGAACCCTAACAGGAAGCCTTCCAAAAAGAAGCGGAGACTTGCACATCAAGGAGCCAATCAGCTCGCCCCACAGCTCCGCGACAAAGCGAAACGAATAAGCAGCCAAATGTGTCAGAACACTTCTGAACCCTCTGAAGTTGGTCTCCCTGCGTCTGGTCGAATGGACATTGATCCTGTAGTGTCTCCCCCTGTGAATCCACGACGGGTGGAAGATAGTGATACCTCGAGTAGAGTCGTTTTGCCGGATACCCACGCTCAAGGAAACGCAGGATCGCTTTTGTCAGAGGCCACTCTCACTGGGAATTGGGCACAGGAAATGGAAGTATTGGATGCGAGCAATGATGCGGCTGTCATGCGGACCATTGAGACGGAATCTTCGGCACCCCCCACAGAGCAGCATACACCGACCGTACCGGGAACTACAGGAACTCCGACTGACGCGCTTGGCCTCAATTTCGTTAGCCATCCTTCTAAGACTGTTTAATTAATAGTATGTGCCTTCTCCCATGAACGAGCCCCAAGCCTATAAAATTGCCACGTTAAACATCAATAAGATACAGTCGTACTGGCGGCTCCGTAATTTACAAGATTTTGTATACGCAGCGGATATCGATATTCTGTTACTTCAAGAAGTCGCTGCGATTGAACTTGACCGAATAACTGGTTATACTACTCTCTCCAATTCCGGGAGCGGTGCGAATTTAGGGACAGCGATTCTGTTAAAAGAAGGGATTGTAGCGACCGACGCAGAAAAACTGCCTGATCATAGAGGGATCGCTGTCACTTTCCATCGGACACGCATAATCAATGTTTACGCCCCGTCCGGCAGTAGCAATAGGCGTGCTAGGGCTGAGTTCTTCACAAGCGCCATAGTCCCACTTTTTAGGGGAACCTACGATCGTATAATTTTTGCGGGTGACTTCAATTGTGTCTTAAGTCCAAAAGACCAGACGCCTAATTTTAACAAATCTGGAGAACTAGAACGTATCGTCCAAGAAATGAACCTCATTGACACATGGGAGCATACGCACGGAGCGGCACCTGGGTTCACTCATGTCACGAACCACTCTGCAAGCCGGCTAGACAGAATCTATGTATCGGCGTGTATGAAGACTCAAGTCCTCCAATCCGAAGTTTGGCCCACAATTTTTTCCGATCATGCCGCATATATTTGTACTGTTAACATGGTCAAGCAAGGCACATTTCGCGGCAGAGGTTTCTGGAAACTTAACAATGCTCTCCTTAACGATGTTGACTGTCACCGTGTCTTTAACGAAACATGGGAGGCATGTGAACGACGGGTTGCACAGTATGCCTCCGTTACTGAATGGTGGATAACACATGCCAAACCAACTCTATCAAAAATGTTTAAACGCTACGCTCGGGACAAATCCTGGTGGCAACGGCAAACGTCTGAGTTTTATTTTACTTGTCTCAGGGAGCTTTACCAGTCCGATGTGACTGTACCTGAAAATTTTATGCAGATTAAAAAAATTAAGGCAAAATTATTAAAACTTCAGCGGCAGCAGGCAGAAGGCTTTCAAATAAGGTCCAGGCCCCAGAATGTGATAGACGACGAAATGACATCCATGTTTCACGTCATTCGTGAAAATAAGAGGGGGCGGCGGAGATTAATAACTCGTCTTCAGTTGAGTGAAGGCGTTGCGCTCACGCGGCAACAAGACATACGGAACGCACTTCACAATCACTTGGCAGGTCTCCTGACAACGACACATACCGACGATGGAACTCACGATGAATTACTCAATAACTTGCAAAGGACTTTGGGTGCTGCTGAAGTCGAAACTCTCATGCGAGAAATTGATGAAGACGAATTGGATTCTGCGCTATCACGAAGTCCGAAAAATAAATCGCCGGGACCCGACGGTCTCACTGCCGAATTTTATCTTACTTTCTGCGACAAATTAAAGCCCAAGTTGTTGAGTATGTTTAATGAAATTTTACGGCCAGATTTTAATGTTCCTCAGGCTCTCGTGGAAGGCATCGTGGTTTTAATCTCTAAACGCCCAATGTGCAGTTCTGTTGACGATTTTCGGCCGCTTACTTTACTGAACAGTGACTACAAAATTTTAGCACGTATTATTTCTAATAGATTGAAAATGTTGATGAATACTGTCATTGGTCAGTACCAGACCAGTGTAGGTGTCGGTAGGACGATCTTCCAAAATTTGTCTCAATACAGGGACGTTATAGCCATTGCAGATGCGTGTAAGATACGGTGTGCGCTAGTTTCCCTTGACTTTTCAAAGGCATTCGACAGAGTAAACCATCAGTTTCTCATCCGGACGATGCATGCCATGGGATTTCCACTACGTTTTATCAATCTTATACATGAGCTCCTTCGTAAAGGAGTAACTCGACTCATGGTGAATGGCCAGCTGAGCGCATCAATTAATATTACTAATTCAGTGCGACAGGGATGCCCTATGTCGATGGCCTTGTTTGCCATTGCCATTGAGCCTTTGCTTGTCACCTTGACACAGCGTCTACAAGGATTAACCATCCACGGCATTAAGATTGTTTGTACTGCATATGCGGATGACGTCGGATTTTTGGTCATGGACGAAGGTGAAGTCGAGGAAGCCCTTCAGATCGTCAAAAACTACGAATTTGTTGCGGGTGCGAAGTTGAATGCCAGGAAATCTGGCATTATGAACATAGGACGCGGCATCTCGCTGCACCATCACGGTCAGTTGCAACTAATTTCTAAAATGAAATGCCTTGGTATTGAGTACAGGAGCAACATACAGCACACAATTGCGGTGAACTATAGGAATCTCCTGGCAAGTATGCGTGCTTGCATGCAGACCCACTACCTAAGAAGCCTTGATGAACTGCAGAAAGTCACCTTCGCTAATGTCTACCTCACCTCAAAGATTAACTACGTTGCACAAGTACTGCCCATGCCACAGGAGACAGCGAAGCGTATGATGTCCGCTCTAGGCCATTTTGTCACACGTGGACACATTTTTAAAGTCAAGTACGATACGCTCACTCTCTCCACGACCGATGGAGGCTTAAATTTAACAGATGTTCGTTCCAAGTCACGAGCTTTGTACGTATGCACCACCTACAAACGGTGGAGGTCGTTACCGAACAGTCTAACGGCTCACTTGTTAACCGAAATAGCGCCGGCCTGCCTGCAGCCTCCTGTCTCTGTTCAACATATTCCGCCTGCGCTGACTCACTTTAAGAGCTTTTTCATTGAGTTCAGTTACGTACGGTCAACTCTCCCAGAAAATGAGCTTTCCGTGGTGAAGTTAGTTTATAATAAACTACTGGCAACCAAGAACAGGAACAACATCGAACACAAATACCCCAATCATCGCTGGCCAGTGATATGGAAAAACATACATAGCCGTGATTTACCAACGTCAGTGAAAGCCTCTTGGTACAGGGTCGTGAACCGTAAAATAAGTACCAATTCACGACTTCATGCTCTACATTTGGCTGACTCACCTTTGTGCCTAACGTGCAACTTGCCTGATACTGATGAACATCGTTTTCTGTGCACCACTGTCCAAGCAGTTTGGCCATGCATTCGCCGAAAACTGGCTACGATTATGAGGACTTCCCAGCTTTGTATTAAACCTGAAGATTTCCTGTATCCGGATTCAGTGCCGTACCCGAACACCAAACGGAACTCTGTCAATTGGTTGAAGGGTCATTATGTTCATTATTTACAGACGCAAGAACCCAAGAGTGAGGCGGCGTTCTGTCTTTACCTGGCATTACAGTTTCACATACTTTCACAGACGAGACATTACAGGAAACGATATGCGAATTTTTTAGAAGTCGTTCTTCGATGAAAGAAGTCTTTTTTTCTTTCCTCCATTCTACATTGCTTTGTTTTTTCTCTTTTCTTCTTCAAATGTCACAGTGACGTATACTGAACAGTGTTACGACAAGGACTATTTTATTTTCTTCTGTTTTTCTAGCGGACCAGAGTTCCTTTTTCATTTTCTATTAAAAAAAAAATATATATATATATATTCTACTTTGTCACCATTGCGGGACTATGCAATAGGTTTAGAAGTATCTTTGGTTTGGAAATCGGAATAGTTCAGAAGAATAAGTACTTCAGAAATCATGGCAGATGAAGCCGACGCCGACGAAGGCGATTTATGGCGAGCGCAAGGCGGGGCTGAAGGGGAGGAAGGAGGCCCTAAAAAAAAAAAAAAAAAAAAAAAAAAAAAAAAAAAAAAAAAAAAAATGGATAAGGCGTCGGACTTCGGATCTGAAGATTACAGGTTCGAATGCTGTCACGCTCGGATTTTTTCCAGTTCTGAAAAAGAGACATACCGTTTTAATGTAGCAATTGAGCAGTACGAAACCGTCTGAATGTTTCTGTTGACCATTTTCTGCTTGGAGATGCTCTTGAGCTTGAAACACACACAACAAGACCGGTGTTAACTAGCGAAATGGTCGGCAGAGTGCCGTCACCGCGAGTTTTGACTGGCACTTGCACATCTAAAACAACGTCGGAAAGTAACTCGTTCGGCTTTTGAGTCACATCAAGTATGTGTGTTAATTTTGACGCCACTAGCTCTGCAGGTTGTCATGCAATTCCTTTACCTCTCAGAAATGATTATGAAATAAAAGTGAAGTACGTGACGAGTGTGACGTTAGGAAGACATTTGGCAGCATGGAGAGATTCTGTATGGGACAACCCAACCCAAACGAGTACTGTGTGACGTGCTAACCCGCAGGTACTCACCGAGGCAGACGGCTAGCTCAGTCGGTAGAGCATGATATTCTTAATCTCAGGGTTGAGGGTTCGAGCCCCACGCTGGGCGGAACGGAACTTTGTTCCGCTGCAGATGTAAATTACCGTTTTTCTGATTAACGTGATGTAATGGAAATAGCAACTTTTAACTTTGCCTACGTCTCTGTCAGTCGCAAGAAAACTGTATTTGAAGGTAAAGGTGATTTTGTAGACATGTGTGAAAGACATGTTCTGAAATGCAAGTGTTGTTGTTTGGAGAGCACATCGGTTACGTGTCAGATTTGTATCCAAGCTGTAATGGATCGCCATAGCTGCAAATAGTAGTCGGTAATATGAAGTGTTGTCAGCTCAAGTCTGATGATCCAGACGACCGTAAGGACGAAGTACGCAAGAGTACCGCTAGGCGGCGCCTCTTTAGCTCAGTGGTAGAGCACTGGTCTAGTAAACCAGGGGTCGTGAGTTCCCATCCTCAGAGGAGGAAGACGAATTTTGGAAATCAGTTACGCGTCGTGGCCGTATAGCAAACAGTATCTGTGATGACGAACAATTAGCGACAAGCGTTTTATTAAGAATTACGCTCAGATGTGAATAAGGCGAATGGCGCAGATAAAGCATTTGCCAAAGCGGTACAGCATAAGGTGGGACGAGGCAGTCTGAATTACATTTTATAGATGAATTTCTCACATATCTCAGAGCCTCTCGCGGTCATCGTCGTCGTCGTCGTCGTCGTCGTCGTCGTCGTCGCCGCCGCCGCTTCTGCAGAAGTAGCAAATGGCCATTGTAGCAAATGCGGCGAGGGACGCCCTGCCTTCGATTCCGAATGCACAAAGTGTGTGGTCTTGTTTCCCAGTCTATATTTAGTCGGTCTCGTAAGAGGTTGAATGTAAGGTTTGGGTGGGGAAGAGCAAGGGGCAGCGGCTGTGTGGAACGAAAACACTATTCCTCAGGGGTGTGAGCGTTACGAGATGAGTCGTATACAAGTTATAATTGGTCGCTAGTGACCGTGTCGCTGAATGGATAAGGCGTCGGATTTCGGATCTAAAGATTACAGGTTCGAAAGCTGTCACGCTCGGATTTTTTCCAGTTCTGAAAAAGAAACATACCGTTTTAATGTAGCAATTGAGCAGTACGAAACCATCTGAATGTTTCTGTTGACCAATTTCTGCTTGGAGATGCTCTTGAGCTTGAAACACACACAACAAGACCGGTGTTAACTAGCGAAATGGTCGGCAGAGTGCCGTCACCGCGAGTTTTGACTGGCACTTGCACATCTAAAACAACGTCGGAAAGTAACTCGTTCGGCTTTTGAGTCACATCAAGTATGTGTGTTAATTTTGACGCCACTAGCTCTGCAGGTTGTCATGCAATTCCTTTACCTCTCAGAAATGATTATGAAGTAAGAGTGAAGTACGTGACGAGTGTGACGTTAGGAAAACATTAGGCAGCATGGAGAGATTCTGTATGGGACCACCCAACCCAAACGAGTACTGTGTGACGTGCTAACCCGCAGGTATTCTCCGAGGCAGCCGGCTAGCTCAGTCGGTAGAGCATGATATTCTTAATCTCAGGGTCGAGGGTTCGAGCCCCACGATGGGCTGAACGGAATTTTGTTCCGCTGCAGATGTAAATTACCGTTTTTCTGATTAACGTGATGTAATGGAAATAGCAACTTTTAACTTTGCCTACGTCTCTATCAATTGCAAGAAAACTCTATTTGAAGGTAAAGGTGATTTTGTAGACATGTGTGAAAGACATGTTCTGAAATGCAAGTGTTGTTGTTTGGAGAGCACATAGGTTACGTGTCAGATGTGTAGCCAAGCAGTAATGGATCGCCTTAGCTGCAAATAGTAGTCGGTAATATGAAGTGTTGTCTGCTCAAGTCTGATGATCCAGACGACCGTAAGGACGAAGTACGAAAGAGTTCCGCTAGGCCGCGCCTCTTTAGCTCAGTGGTAGAGCACTGGTCTAGTAAACCAGGGGTCGTGAATTCCCATCCTCAGAGGAGGAAGACGAATTTTGGAAATCAGTTGCGCGTCGTGGCCGTATAGCAAACAGTATCTGTGATGACGAACAATTAGCGACAAGCGTTTTATTAAGAATTACGCTCAGATGTGATTAAGGCGAATGGCGCAGATAAAGCATTTGCCAAAGCGTTACAGCATAAGATGGGACGAGGCAGTCTGAATTACATTTTATAGATGAATTTCTCACATATCTCAGAGCTTCTCGCGGTCGTCGTCGTCGTCGTCGTCGCCCTGCCTTCGATTCCGAATGCACAAAGTGTGTGGTCTTGTTTCCCAGTCTATATTTGGTCGGTCTCGTAAGAGGTTGAATGTAAGGTTTGGGTGGGAAAGAGCAAGGGGCAGCGGCTGTGTGGAACGAAAACACTATTCCTCAGGGGTGTGAGCGTTACGAGATGAGTCGTATACAAGTTATACTTGGTCGCTAGTGACCGTGTCGCCGAATGGATAAGGCGTCGGACTTCGGATCTGAAGATTACAGGTTCGAATGCTGTCACGCTCGGTTTTTTTTTCCAGTTCTGAAAAAGAAACATACCGTTTTAATGTAGCAATTGAGCAGTACGAAACCGTCTGAATGTTTCAGTTGACCATTTTCTGCTTGGAGATGCTCTTGAGCTTGAAACACACACAACAAGACCGGTGTTAACTAGCGAAATGGTCGGCAGAGTGCCGTCACCGCGAGTTTTGACTGGCACTTGCACATCTAAAACAACGTCGGAAAGTAACTCGTTCGGCTTTTGAGTCACATCAAGTATGTGTGTTAATTTTGACGCCACTAGCTCTGCAGGTTGTCATGCAATTCCTTTACCTCTCAGAAATGATTATGAAATAAAACTGAAGTACGTGACGAGTGTGACGTTACTAAAACATTAGGGAGCATGGAGAGATTCTGTATGGGACCACCCAACCCAATCGAGTTCTGTGTGACGTGCTAACCCGCAGGTACTCCCCGAGGCAGCCGGCTAGCTCAGTCGGTAGAGCATGATATTCTTAATCTCAGGGTCGAGGTTTCGAGCCCCACGCTGGGCGGAACGGAATTTTGTTCCGCTGCAGATGTAAATTACCGTTTTGCTGATTAACGTGATGTAATGGAAATAGCAACTTTTAACTTTGCCTACGTCTCTGTCAGTCGCAAGAAAACTGTATTTGAAGGTAAAGGTGATTTTGTAGACATGTGTGAAAGACATGTTCTGAAATGCAAGTGTTGTTGTTTGGAGAGCACATCGGTTACGTGTCAGATGTGTAGCCAAGCAGTAATGGATCGCCATAGCTGCAAATAGTAGTCGGTAATATGAAGTGTTGTCAGCTCAAGTCTGATGATCCAGACGACCGTAAGGACGAAGTACGCATGAGAACCGCTAGGCCGCGCCTCTTTAGCTCAGTGGTAGAGCACTGGTCTCTTAAACCAGGGGTCGTGAGTTCCCATCCTCAGAGTAGGAAGACGAATTTTGGAAATCAGTTGCGCGTCTTGGCCGTATAGCAAACAGTATCTGTGATGACGAACAATTAGCGACAAGCGTTTTATTAAGAATTACGCTCAGATGTGATTAAGGCGAATGGCGCAGATAAAGCATTTGCCAAAGCGGTGCAGCATAAGGTGGGACGAGGCAGTCTGAAATACATTTTATAGATGAATTTCTCACATATCTCAGAGCCTCTCGCGGTCGTCGTCGTCGTCGTCGTCGTCGTCGTCGTCGTCGTCGTCGTCGTCGTCGTCGCCGCCGCCGTTTCTGCAGAAGTAGCAAATGGCCATGGTAGCAAATGCGGCGAGGGACGCCCTGCCTTCGATTCCGAATGCACAAAGTGTGTGGTCTTGTTTCACAGTCTATATTTGGTCGGTCTCGTAAGAGGTTGAATGTAAGGTTTGGGTGGGAAAGAGCAAGGGGCAGCGGCTGTGTGGAACGAAAACACTATTCCTCAGGGGTGCGAGCTTTACGAGATGAGTCGTATACAAGTTATACTTGGTCGCTTGTGACCGTGTGGCCGAATGGATAAGTCGTCGGACTTCAGATCTTAAGATTACAGGTTCGAATGCTGTCACGCTCGGTTTTTTTCCAGTTCTGAAAAAGAGACATACCGTTTTAATGTAGCAATTGAGCAGTACGAAACCGTCTGAATGTTTCTGTTGAGCATTTTCTGCTTGGAGATGCTCTTGACCTTGAAACACACACAACAAGACCGGTGTTAACTAGCGAAATGGTCGGCAGAGTGCCGTCACCGCGAGTTTTGACTGGCACTTGCACATCTAAAACAACATCGGAAAGTAACTCGTTCGGCTTTTGAGTCACATCAAGAATTTGTGTTAATTTTGACGCCACTAGCTCTGCAGGTTGTCATGCAATTCCTTTACCTCTCAGAAATGATTATGAAATAAAACTGAAGTACGTGACGAGTGTGACGTTAGGAAAACATTAGGCAGCATGGAGAGATACTGTATGGGACCACCCAACCCAAACGAGTACTGTGTGACGTGTTAACCCGCAAGTATTCTCCGAGGCAGCCGGCTAGCTCAGTCGGGCGCAGTCTGCCTGCAGCGGCGGTGGCGAGCGGTTCGTCGTGCTGTGCTTCGCTCTGCGGCTGGCTTTGTTTACATCCGCTGTGTAAGTCTGTGCGTTTTCGCCGGCGCTTCGCAGTAGTTAGATATTCTGTCAACGTTCGAAAATGCAGTAATGGCTCAACTTAGTAGAAAGGACACTCTGAAATTTACCTTTGATCGACGTTTTGCTCGACCTAAATCTTTCGAAATTGAGGATTGGTTAGAGGAAGTTGTTCAAGTTCCGTTTGAAGATACTGTTGGTTTTCACTTGTCAATTGTGAGTAGTGTGATGTACTTGAAGCTGAAAAACCCTGAGTTATGCGAACGAGTTGTCAATAATACCGGTGGTAAGCTTAAGTTTAAACACAGTGATGGAAATATTGGCGAAGTTACTGTCGATCATGTGGGACTTGGTATTCGAACAATTCGAATTTTTGAGCTACCCTTTGAAGTTCCTACAGATGCGATCAATCTTGTTATTGCACCCTTTGGGAAGGTCCTCAGTAATTTTGCAGAAAAATGGTCCGGTGCTCACAAATATCCGGTTTTGAACGGTGTCAGGCAGTTGAAGGTGGACTTATTACGACATATTCCGTCTTACATTAACGTTTGCGGTTATCGAGGTATCGTCATTTATGATGGTCAACCACGAACGTGTGCAGCTTGCAATTCTCCAGGTCATATTCGTTCTGAATGTATTCAAAGACGTGTTGTGCAGCTGCCGACAGGTGAACCGGTGAAGTCCGCGGAGATGACTATTTTGTCCACCACTTACGCTTCGGTGGCTCGCGACCAACCGACCGACCAACTGCCCATGGATACCGAAGTAGACATTCGCCCCCAACCAACCCTTCCTCCAACGGCCGAGCAACTTGTTGACATTTCTGAGCGACAAGAGCAACACCTGAGTGTGAGTGACGTGGTTGATTCCGTAGCGCAGTCCCCGACTCTGTCAACAGAACAAAATTCCACCTCCTCAGAGACGCAGGTCAGGACTGTGACTGCTGAATGTCGTTCCCCACAACCCCACCATGAAATCTCGGATTCCGATGAGCGTTGTCCACCTGCTAAATCCCCGCGGAAGAACAAGAAACGCAGAATCGCCCGCCAGGGTGCGGAAGAGGCGGCGGCGTCGTTGCGGGGAAAGGTGCAGCAAATCATGGACAAAGTCAGTGCAAAATCACCAGAATCCTCCCGACAACAGGCGCTAACTTCTGCACACCTGCGGGATGAAGATCGTGCAATCACGCTAACTGAGCCCTCTCGCGATGCTACCGGCCAGGTGTCTCCCATGTGCAGTGACGATGTTGATCATTGTTTAAAAGAACAACGACAACATCATCCTCTTGCGTCCAAGAACCCCAGCACTATAGACTGGGCGGCGGAACCAGAGGTCGAACACATGGACGCTGATGCAACTGATATTCCAGTCACTTCCCGATTTCCCGAACAGCCTTCTACGGCAGTAGAACCGGCACATGATGATAAGTTACTGGATCCACGGCAGGCAAACAAAGAAGAGGACTCTGACTTCTTTTAAAACGGCGCCGATTCCTTCTTACTCTCGTAAGAGCGTGAATGACTGATCAGCAGGCGTATAAAATTGGTACATTAAATATAAATAAAATCCGCAGTTCCCTCAAACTCGACAACATCGTAGACCTCTTATACGCCGCCGACATTGATATCCTCTTGCTTCAGGAGGTCGCCGACATTGCTTTGAACCACATTCCCGGTTATAATGTGACGGCCAATCCGGGACACGGTTCCGATTTAGGCACCGCTATTCTCACGAAAGAAGGAATTATCGTCCAGAATGTAGAACGACTCATAAGTTGTAGGGGAATTGGCGTGACTATCAATAATGTTAGACTCCTAAATCTGTATGCACCATCCGGCTCAACTAATAGGCGACGCCGAGCGGACTTTTTCAAGGAAGAAATACTTCCGCTTTTTGCAACACAATATGACCACCTAATATTGGCGGGAGATTTTAACTGTGTACTTAACGCCAAAGATCAGACGCCGCATTTCAATAAATCGATTGAATTAGAACAGATCGTCAAGGATTTACGTTTAGTCGATACGTGGGAGCACAAGTTTGGTACAACACCTGGTTTTACTCACGTCACGGAACATTCAGCGAGTAGATTGGACCGCATTTACGTATCGGACACTCTCAGACAGCGAATTTTACAAACTGAGGTCTGGCCAACCAGTTTCTCCGACCATGCGGCTTATATTTGCACGCTGAATTTGGGGAAACAGGAAACCTACCGAGGCAAAGGACTATGGAAACTAAATGTTGCACATTTAGACGATCCTGAATGCAGAGAAGCCTTCACTCGAGCGTGGAATGAAAGTGAAGCTAAATTCAGTACGTACGGCTCGGCATTGCAATGGTGGCTCGAATGCGCTAAACCGAAAATTCGTAAATCCATGATACAATATTCCCGGAATAAGAACTGGTGGTTTAAGAGAACGATGGAGTTTTATTATCAATGTCTTCGAGACTTATATACTCTTGATGCCACTGTGATTGACAACTACCCCCGCATTAAAAGACTGCAAGCAAAAATATTACTTTTGAAACGAAAACAGATGGAAGGTTACAAAATTAGAGGTCGGGTTTCGACTATGGCAAAAGGCGAACAGCCATCCATTTATCACCTGATACGTGAAACTAAACGAGCACGGACAAAGATCTTAACTGAACTACAATCCGAAGACGGCACGATTCTAACTCGGCAACACGATATCAGAGACGCCGTTCAAACTTATTACACTGACTTGATGTCCAATAAACCTACCGACGACGAAGCCCTTGCAGAGTTCCGGAGCAGCTTAACGCACAGGCTTCGCCCTGCGGATGTAGCCGAACTCGTCACCGATGTAACGGAAGATGAACTGGAAGATGTGGTGTTCCACAGTCCAAAAAACAAATCTCCCGGATGTGACGGTCTCCCGGTGGAACTTTATCAAGTCTTCTGGCCACAACTGAAGACAAAGCTGACGGTGCTCTGCAACGAACTTCTCCAACCGGACATGCCCATTCCTCCGCCATTCAGTGAAGGACTTGTGGTCTTACTCCCGAAACGGACGAGCAATAACACCGTCGCAACTTTGCGACCCATTACGTTGCTCAACAGCGACTACAAAATTTTTGCTCGAATTCTCGCAACGAGAATGAAAACTGTGATGCATACCGTCATTGGATCACATCAAACGAGTGTTGGAAAGGACAGAGCTATATATCAGACATTATCAGACTATCGAGATGTGATTTCTGTTGCGGACGCTTGCAAAATCCGATGTGCTATCGTAACTTTAGATTTCGCACAGGCTTTCGACAGAGTGAACCATCCTTACCTTTTCCAGATAATGCAGACTCTGGGTTTTCCTCCGCAGTTCATCAGCATCATACAGAAATTGTTACGGAATAGTACATCCAAACTTGTCGTTAACGGTCAGCCAAGTCGCGCCGTCCCGATAAACAGTTCTGTTAGGCAGGGCTGCCCTATGTCGATGGCGCTGTTTGCCATTGCGATCGAACCGCTGCTAGTCACCTTGACGGAACGTTTACAAGGACTCCACATACACGGGCAGAAGATAGTGTGCCGAGCTTACGCTGATGATGTTACCTTCCTAGCTATGAATGTCAATGAGGTCGAGAGGGGTCTCCTGATCATCTCACAATATGAAAAGGCATCTGGTGCGAAACTGCATTGGACGAAATCAGGGATCATGAACGTTGGGCAAGGCATAGGCGCGATCGGTCATGGCCAGCTTAAAGAGATCACCAGGATGACGTGTCTCGGTGTCGATTTTCGGAACACCATCCGCCACACCATTGCCGCCAATTATAAGCAATTGCTCAACAAAATTCGTGCTTGTGCGAAGTTACATAGCGTCAGGAAATTGGACGAGCTTCAAAAGGTTGAATTGGCCAATATTTATATCACTGCCAAAATCAATTATGTGGCTCAAGTTTTGCCCATCCCCACCGATATAGCCAAATGCATGCTGTCCGCGCTTGGACACTTTGTATGTCGTGGCCAGATCTTTAAAGTTCGATATGACACCTTGACACTCCCAACGCGAGATGGCGGACTCAGTCTCATCGATGTACACAAAAAAGCGAAAGCTCTTTATTTCTGCAAAACTTACAAGCTATGGAAACAGTCACCGACCAGTCTGACCGCTCTTGTCCTGAATGAAATCGCACCGACTGATCTTCAACCGCCAATTGATGTGCACCATATACCGACTGCGCTCTACCACTTCAAGAGTTTTCTCTTAGAGTATAGTTATGTCCATACAACAGTCTCTGAAAAGAATTTGACGACAGTTAAGGCAATCTACAACTCCTTTGTGGCAACTAAATCACGGAATGTTATCGAACAAAAATTTCCAAACTACAACTGGGACGCGACGTGGCAAAACATCCACAGCCCCTACTTACCTTCGCAAGTAAAGGCGACGTGGTACGCTGCCGTCAATAGAAAAATCCCGACGCAGTCCAGGCTTCATGCAATTCATTTGCAGGACTCGCCAATGTGTGTCACGTGTAATCTCATAGACAGCGAAGAACACCGTTTCGTCTGTGGTACCACGAAAGATATATGGGGTTACGCCCGACAGAAACTGTCGAGCATCAAGAGGACCTCACCATCTGCGATAACGCCAGCTGACTTTCTCAACCCTGAAGCAATCCCATTTCCCAGGACAAAGCGGAATGCTGTCAACTGGATAATAGGTCACACAGTGCACTATATTTTTAGTACTGGCGATAAGAACAAAGACGATTTCGTTCTATACCTGACCCTGCAGCACAGCATGATCGCACGCGAACGTAACTACAAGGCGACCTTTGCCAACTTTTTAAGCAAGACCATTGTGTGATATGCGATTCGACACTCGACCCGTCAGTCTTGCCATGACGGGGAACGTAATATTTAAAGAACGCCCGAAATTATACCACGAGACATGAATGCATGTTTAACCTTCTTTCGAAGTAAGGCGAAACCGACTATTCGCTACATCATTGAGGAGCAGCAGAGGACAATAACAGACGAAAGATGTGAAGACAACACTAGAGAAAAAAACAAACACTTTTCGTTTTCTTATATTTTGCACCAACAAAGGAGAAGATTCCTTTTTAATCACTTATTTCTTATTTATTTATTTATTAATCCTAACCAGAAAAGGTACTTTAGTTCGACACTGCTTAACATAGTTGATAGTGTCATCATTTTTTTTTTGCCGTTAACGCCTCACTCACCTAGAAGAAATGGATTGAGTTCTGGTGGAAGAATGGATCCCTTCTGGAAGATCCTCATAAAAAAAAAAAAAAAAAAAAAAAAGAGGAAAAAAAAAAAAAGTGGTTCAAACAAAATTATAAATAAAAAAATAAAAAAATTAAAAAAATTTCACATATACAAATGGGTGACTGGTATGGGGGCGACATCGAGGCCAGGCCTCAGGATTCTTGACCCCTGCCCTCCTTGCCGCCGCCTGCCTGCCACTACTTCATTAAAAAAAAAAAAAAAAAAAAAAAAAAAAAAAGTGGCTAGGATACCTGGCTCTCACCCAGGAATATATATATAAAAAAAAAAAAAAAAAAAAAAAAAAAAAAAAAAAAAAAAAAAAAAAAAAAAAAAAAAAAAAGTCGGTAGAGCGTCAGGCTCTTAATCCCATGGTCGTTGGTTCGAGCCACACGCTGGGCGGAACGGAATTTTGTTCCGCTGCATCTACATTAATAAAAAAAAAAAAAAAAAAAAAAAAAAAAAAAAAAAAAAAAAAAAAAAAAAAAGAAAAAAAACAAAAAAAAAAAAAAAAAAAGTGGCTAGGATACCTGGCTCTCACCCAGGAGGCCCGGGTTCGATTCCCGGTACCGGAAGTGAAATAAATTAAAAAAAAAAAAGAAAAAAAAAAAAAAAAAAAAAAAAAAAAAAAAAAAAAAAAAAAAAAAAAGTCGGTAGAGCATGATATTCTTAATCTCAGGGTAAAGTGTTCGAGCCCCACGCTGGGCGGAATGGAATTTTGTTCCGCTGCAGATGTAAATTACAGTTTTTCTGATTAACATGATGTAATGGAAATAGCAACTTTTAACTTTGCCTACGTCTCTGTCAGTCGCAAGAAAACTCTGTTTGAAGGTAAAGTTGATTTTGTAGACATGTGTGAAAGACATGTTCTGAAATGCAAGTGTTGTTGTTTGGAGAGCACATCGGTTACGTGTCAGATGTGTAGCCAATCAGTAATGGATCGCCATAGCTGCAAGTAGTAGTCGGTAATATGAAGTGTTGTCAGCTTAAGTCTGATGATCCAGACGACCGTAAGGACGAAGTACACTAGAGTACCGCTAGGCCGCGCCTCTTTAGCTCAGTGGTAGAGCACTGGTCTAGTAAACCAGAGGTCGTGAGTTCCCATCCTCAGAGGCGGAAGACGAATTTTGGAAATCAGTTGCGCGTCGTGGTCGTATAGCAAACAGTATCTGTGATGACGAACATTTAGCGACAAGCGTTTTATTAAGAATTACGCTCAGATGTGATTAAGGCGAATGGCGCAGATAAAGCATTTGCCAAAGCGGTACAGCATAAGGTGGGACGAGGCAGTCTGAATTACATTTTATAGATGAATTTCTCACATATCTCAGAGCCTCTCGCGGTCGTCGTCGTCGTCGTCGTCGCCGCCGCCGCTTCTGCAGAAGTAGCAAATGGCCATGGTAGCAAATGCGGCGAGGGACGCCCTGCCTTCGATTCCGAATGCACAAAGTGTGTGGTCTTGTTTCCCAGTCTATATTTGGTCGGTCTCGTAAGAGGTTGAATGTAAGGTTTGGGTGGGAAAGAGCAAGGGGCAGCGGCTGTGTGGAACGAAAACACTATTCCTCAGGGGTGTGAGCGTTACGAGATGAGTCGTATACAAGTTATACTTCGTCGCTAGTGACCGTGTGGCCGAATGGATAAGGCGTCGGACTTCGGATCTGAAGATTACATGTTCTAATGCTGTCACGCTCGGTTTTTTTCCAGTTCTGAAAAAGAAACATACCGTTTTAATGTAGCAATTGAGCAGTACGAAACCGTCTGAATGTTTCTGTTGAGCATTTTCTGCTTGGAGATGCTCTTGAGCTTGAAACACACACAACAAGACCGGTGTTAACTAGCGAAATGGTCGGCAGAGTGCCGTCACCGCGAGTATTGACTGGCACTTGCACATCTAAAACCACGTCGGATAGTAACTCGTTCGGCTTTTGAGTCACATCAAGTATGTGTGTTAATTTTGACGCCACTAGCTCTGCAGGTTGTCATGCAATTCCTTTACCTCTCAGAAATGATTATGAAATAAAACTGAAGTACGTGACGAGTGTGACGTTACTAAAACATTAGGGAGCATGGAGAGATTCTGTATGGGACCACCCAACCCAAACGAGTTCTGTGGGACGTGCTAACCCGCAGGAATTCTCCGAGGCTGCCGGCTAGCTCAGTCGGTAGAGCATGATATTCTTAATCCCAGGGTCTAGGGTTCCAGCCCCACGCTGGGCGGAACGGAATTTTGTTCCGCTGCAGATGTAAATTACCGTTTTTCTGATTAACGCGATGTAATGGATATAGCAACTTTTAACTTTGCCTACGTCTCTGTCAGTCGCAAGAAAACTGTATTTGAAGGTAAAGGTGATTTTGTAGACATGTGTGAAAGACATGTTCTGAAATGCAAGTGTTGTTGTTTGGAGAGCACATAGGTTACGTGTCAGATGTGTAGCCAAGCAGTAATGGATCGCCATAGCTGCAAATAGTAGTCGGTAATATGAAGTGTTGTCAGCTCAAGTCTGATGATCCAGACGACCGTAAGGACGAAGTACGCATGAGAACCGCTAGGCCGCGCCTCTTTAGCTCAGTGGTAGAGCACTGGTCTCTTAAACCAGGGGTCGTGAGTTCCCATCCTCAGAGTAGGAAGACGAATTTTGGAAATCAGTTGCGCGTCTTGGCCGTATAGCAAACAGTATCTGTGATGACGAACAATTAGCGACAAGCGTTTTATTAAGAATTACGCTCAGATGTGATTAAGGCGAATGGCGCAGATAAAGCATTTGCCAAAGCGGTGCAGCATAAGGTGGGACGAGGCAGTCTGAAATACATTTTATAGATGAATTTCTCACATATCTCAGAGCCTCTCGCGGTCGTCGTCGTCGTCGTCGTCGTCGTCGTCGTCGTCGTCGTCGTCGTCGTCGCCGCCGCCGCTTCTGCAGAAGTAGCAAATGGCCATGGTAGCAAATGCGGCGAAGGACGCCGTGCCTTCGATTCCGAATGCACAAAGTGTGTGGTCTTGTTTCCCAGTCTATATTTGGTCGGTCTCGTAAGAGGTTGAATGTAAGGTTTGGGTGGGAAAGAACAAGGGGCAGCGGCTGTGTGGAACGAAAACACTATTCCTCAGGGGTGTGAGCGTTACGAGATGAGTCGTATACAAGTTATACTTGGTCGCTAGTGACCGTGTGGCCGAATATATAGTCAGTCGGCTCTCAGCCGTGGCAGCGTGCGGACGGCCCCGCGCGCCGGCCCCGTGCTCCGCTGCAGGTTTGTTTACTTCCGCGTCGTAGCTGTAAGGCTTGTGTCCGTCCACCGCGAGCAACATGTCGAGCGCTTACCGCCGTGCGACCCTTAAAGTTTCCTTCCCAGCTGAACATGCGCGACCTCGTGCACATGAAGTTGAAACGTTCCTACGTGAAGAAGTTCGTTTAGATCCTAACCACGTTATCGGAATCCATTTTTCGATCACGAGTAGTGTCGTTCATATTAAAATGACAAACACCGAGGTGTGTGAAGATGTTATTCGCCGCCATACCAATGGACTTAAGTTCAAATACTCTGATGGTCACGTCGGAGCAGTAACACTTGAACTCGCAGAGTACGGTCAACGCACGATTAGGGTGTTTGAACTACCATTTGAAGTGCCGAAGGACGCAGTTGTCTCTGCGTTACAACCATACGGTAACGTCATCGGTTACGTAGAGGAAAAATGGCAAACCTTCACGACCTACCATGTCCTTAATGGTGTGCGTCAGGTAAAAATTGAACTGAAAAAACATATACCATCATACCTGACAATTGGCGGTGTGCGAGCCATTGTCATGTACGACGGCCAACCCCGAACATGTGCGGGTTGTGGACAAGAAGGACACGTCAGATCCGCCTGCATGCTACGCCGCCTGATCCAAACGCCGGTCGGCGAGGAAGCGTCCCCAGCGGTGATCACTCAGATCCCGGTCACATATGCCAAGGCTGCCCAGGAAGGTAGCACCACTACACAGGGTCTTCCTGCTCTGTTGACGTCGTCTGATCAGGCAGATGCAACAGCTACTGAGATTCCTTCTGAGGTGCCACAGACGCCAGATCCTGACCTTCCACATCATCGCAGCACTGTGACTGAAAATGCTGCTGAGATGGACGTTGATCCGGGAGTGGTACCTACTTCTGCTTTCCTTCAGACTGGTCCGGAGTCAGACGAAGGCCACCCGCAATCAGACTCGGAACGACCTGTTCGAAAACAAGGGTCGACACGAAAGAGAAAGAAACGTAGCCGTACACCCCCTGATGAATCCATTCTCCGGATGGATGCCAGAGATGCAGAACCGAAGATGGATGATAAACCGCTCTATCATGTCCAAACGTCAAATGCGAACGACCCGCCACAGGTGACCACTGGCAACGACCACCCCTCCTTACTGGCGCCGTCGCCCCCACAAGTCGACGTTGAAGAAAGTCTATATGCTGAGCCGAAAAATACGTCTCCTCTCCACATGAATGATGTACACAGTCGGTACCCTACCGCAGTATCAGTCTCCTGGGCAGACGACGTGGAGATCGAAGGTACTGGGGTGGACGGTGCTGATGATGGGGCGCCCCCATCGGTTGCGCCCGCGCCCACAAACTCTCCACAATAGCAACCTCTTCCGCGGACCGGCAAGATCGACGACCTCTCGCTCCTGAAGAAGCAGCCCCACCTGTGCCTGTGGGACTCCAACACCAGCATTATCGTGTCGCAACGATTAACCTCGCGACCATACGTGCGCCCCACAAACTAGTGCTGCTCCGCGATATGATTTATGATGCGGACATTGATATTGCGCTTTTTCAGGAAGTGCATGTCGCCGGTTTTTCACCACCACATGGCTTCACGGCGCATCTTTCTCCCGCTTCGGACACCGGTAGTGGTGTTGCCATCATCTTACGAGAAGGTCTTCCTGCCGAAGATGTCCTATACCTCCCCAACGGCAGAGGTATGGCCCTTACTCTCTTTGGTGTACGCATCGTCAACATTTATGCGCCGTCGGGCTCCAGCTACCGTCGTGAACGCAATGCCTTCTTTGCAGATGAAGTTACACCCCTTTTTATGGGACCACACGATGACTGGGTCATGGGTGGAGACTTCAACTGCACCCAGCGACCTCAGGATCAATTGCCGCGTCACTCACCATGCGCAGCTCTGGAAACAGTCGTGACGCGGCTACAATTTGTCGACACGTGGAGACATGTTCACGGTGATGGTTTGGGCTTTACGTACTACACTGCGCACTCCTCTAGCCGACTGGATCGCATCTACATCTCGCGATCCCTAATTCAACACACACGACAGGCTGAAATCTGGCCTGTTGCTTTCTCAGATCATGAGGCTTACTTATGTGATGTTGTTCTCACAAGACAGGCAGTATGGCACGGACGTGGTTTATGGAAACTGAACACGGCACTTCTTAATTCACCTGACTGTCGACTTCTAATAGAAGACACTTGGATCACATGTAATAGACGCCGTCTCACGTATCCGTCTACCATATCCTGGTGGATCCAGTGTGCAAAACCTGCTCTTCGAAAAACTTTGATCCGATATGGCAAAGATGTTGTCGCCTGGAGGAAGAGCACTATGGACTTTTACTACAGGATCCTACGAGAATGCTCCACGATGCCAGCCTCCCCTGAACGTCATACAAGGATAAACCATGCTAAGGCCCAAATCTCCAATCTCATGCGAAGGCATTTGGAAGGAGCGATAGTACGATCTCGTGCTGCTGATCGCATGCCTCATGAACATCCATCTATGTATCATATCATCCAAGAACGCCAACATCGTCGCCGAAAATTTATTCCCATCCTAACAGACCAAGATGGGCGTCGCTACGTAACCCAATCTGCAATAGGGAATGTGCTTCACGCCCACTACCAGCAGCTCTACGCCGCAATTTCACATTCCCCAGAGTTGATCGAGGAAGTCTCACAGCTCAACTTCGGTGGTCTCCCAGGAGATGCGGCGATTGACTTGGTGTCAGAGGTGACTGATGATGAAGTCCGCGATGCGATCCGAGCAGGAACCATCAATCGCTCCCCAGGACCCGACGGTCTTCCCCTCGAATTTTATCGCACCTTCCGTGATTTGTTAGAGTCCACCTTCACCTCCATATGTCGGGAACTGATGTCTCCGGAAGTACCTGTGCCGGACTCTTTCATGGAAGGAATTATTATTCCTGTACATAAACCGCATGGTGGCAACAATATCAGTGATTATCGGCCCCTCACCATCCTTAACAGTGATATGAAAATCTTCACTCGCCTTTTGGCGGCACGTCTTAAAACCGTTGCCCGATATGTTGTGTCGCCAGACCAAGCATCTTTGGGAGGGGATAATAATATCCGCACGGCTTTATGCCGCTACAGGGATATGATCGCCGTTACCCAGGCACAACGCCTCTCTGGGGCACTTGCGTCTTTGGACTTTAGTCAAGCTTTTGATAGGGTTGACCATTCGTTCCTTACGGCCGTTCTCCACCATATGGGTTTCCCAGTCGCCGTTATCACGGTAGTGATGCGCCTTCTGCGGGGTGCCTCTTCCAGGATTATGTACAATGGCAGACTCACTCCTCCGATAAAAATAGGTCGATCCGTACGTCAAGGTTGCCCTCTATCAGCGATTTTGTACGCCTTTTCCTTGGAATCCTTGCTATGTGGGCTCAGACAACGTTTGGTAGGGTTGTCCATAGATCGATACCGATTCTGTTGCACGGCCTATGCTGACGATGTAGTCATCTGTTTACGTAATGCCGACGAGGTTCGAGCTGTTTTGACGTGGGTAGCGACTTATGGTGAGGCGTCGGGTAGCTCTTTAAACGTACGTAAGTCACAAGTTATGTTCATTGGCACGGGACTCCCTGTGGAGTGTATTACACCTCTCACCACCGTTGATACCATTCGCTGTTTAGGAATAGACTTTTCATCTGATCTCCGGCGTTCAGCCGCCATCAACTGCAGACGCCTCCTTTTAATGATCAGAGCGGGTCTTATGGACCATCGCCTTCGATCCCTAGATATTCTCCAACGAGCTCGATATGTCAATATATATATCGCATCCCGAGTTCCCCATGTAGCACAAGTTCTACCTTTCCCGCTTACTGTGGCACGTCGCATGTTGGCAGCGATGGCATCTTTCGTCAGCTCTGGGCTGTTATTCAAAGTTAACTATGCAACCCTTACTCTTCCCCGTGAACGAGGTGGGATAGATCTGTTTCACGTGCCGGATAGAGCTCGCGCCCTATTTGTCAGCTCCCAGATGACGGTATGGACACGATGCCCAACGAGCCTCACTGGTCTCCTCCTGACGGCATATACGCCGGTCTCACTGTCAGCCCCAGTGATGATCTCGGACGTTCCGGTCCAGTTACATTATATACGATACTTCTTTCTTGAACTCAGTTATCTACGCCTCACCTTACCAAGACAGCTTTTACTCAAGACAAAGGCAGTATACAATGTCCTCCAATTAGGTCGTCCACCTAACCCGATTGAACAAAAGTTCCCCCAGGTAGACTGGCGTCATGTATGGCGCGCGGTTTTCGCCCGTTACCTTGACACGAATGTTCAATCTGTCTGGTACCTAACTGTCAATGGTAAGCAAATCAACCAATCTCGCCTTCATCGTATCCACCTCGCCCAATCACCTCTCTGTTACACGTGTGGAGTCCCAGATAATGATGAACATCAGTTTGTTTGCGGACCGGCGGAGGAGGTTTGGCACTTGATTCGTCTTATTGTCGCTTTTCTAACGCGGGACATTCCGGATCGGGTTACTCCCCTTTCATTATTATTTCCTGATCGTGAATATTTTCCTCGGACAAAGACCAATGCTGTGAATTGGATTCGCGGACATGCCATTCACTACCTATTTGGACAAACTGTAGACTCTGTACTCGATTTTTGGACATACCTCAATGACCGTCATTATATCGTTGCCCGTCACCCAAAATACAGACAATTTTTCTCGAACTTCCTTGGGAGCGCTTTCCACGACCCGCCTCGCAGCTGGAATGTGTTAAGCCAAGAGAGAAGAACGTTTCCTGCTTGAACCAATGAACATTTCTGAACAATTGAACAGAACGCATCAATTTCGAGAAGACGTGACTCAACATATTTCCAGAGGGGCGCAGAAGGCCTCTGATCAATGACACAACAAAACTAAACAAAAACAAAAAAAATAATAACATAACAATAATAAAAATAAAAATAAAATTCAGAAAAAAGAAGATTTTGTTTTGTTTGTAAGGATAGCCCTAACCTTGATTTCCTATATTTACCCTGGTAGATAGGCAGCAAAAAAAAAAAAAAAATGGATAAGGCGTCGGACTTCGGATCTGAAGATTACAGGTTCGAATGCTGTCACGCTCGGTTTTTTTCCAGTTCTGAAAAAGAAACATACCGTTTTAATGTAGCAATTGAGCAGTACGAAACCGTCTGAATGTTTCTGTTGACCATTTTCTGCTTGGAGATGCTCTTGAGCTTGAAACACACACAACAAGACCGGTGTTAACTAGAGAAATGGTCGGCAGAGTGCCGTCACCGCGAGTTTTGACTGGCACTTGCACATCTAAAACAACGTCGGAAAGTAACTCGTTCGGCTTTTGAGTCACATCAAGTATGTGTGTTAATTTTGACGCCACTAGCTCTGCAGGTTGTCATGCAATTCCTTTACCGCTCAGAAATGATTATGAAATAAAAGTGAAGTACGTGACGAGTGTGACGTTAGGAAAACATTAGGCAGCATGGAGAGATTCTGTATGGGACCACCCAACCCAAACGAGTACTGTGTGACGTGCTAACCCGGAGGTATTCACCGGGGCAGCCGGCTAGCTCAGTCGGTAGAGCATGATATTCTTAATCTCAGGGTCGAGGTTTCGAGCCCCACGCTGGGCGGAACGGAATTTTGTTCCGCTGCAGATGTAAATTACCGTTTTTCTGATTAACGTGATGTAATGGAAATAGCAACTTTTAACTTTGCCTACGTCTCTGTCAGTCGCAAGAAAACTGTATTTGAAGGTAAAGGTGATTTTGTAGACATGTGTGAAAGACATGTTCTGAAATGCAAGTGTTGTTGTTTGGAGAGCACATCGGTTACGTGTCAGATGTGTAGCCAAGCAGTAATGGATCGCCATAGCTGCAATCAGTAGTCGGTAATATGAAGTGTTGTCAGCTCAAGACTGATGATCCAGACGACCGTAAGGACGAAGTACGCAAGAGTACAGCTAGGCCGCGCCTCTTTAGCTCAGTGGTAGAGCACTGGTCTAGTAAACCAGGGGTCGTGAGTTCCCATCCTCAGAGGAGGAAGACGAATTTTGGAAATCAGTTGCGCGTCGTGGCCGTATAGCAAACAGTATCTGTGATGACGAACAATTAGCGACAAGCGTTTTATTAAGAATTACGCTCAGATGTGATTAAGGCGAATGGCTCAGAAAAAGCATTTGCCAAAGCGGTACAGCATAAGGTGGGACGAGGCAGTCTGAATTACATTTTATAGATGAATTTCTCACATATCTCAGAGCCTCTCGCGGTCGTCGTCGTCGTCGTCGTCGTCGTCGTCGTCGCCGCCGCAGCCGCTTCTGCAGAAGTAGCAAATGGCCATGGTAGCAAATGCGGCGAGGGACGCCCTGCCTTCGATTCCGAATGCACAAAGTGTGTGGTCTTGTTTCCCAGTCTATATTTGGTCGGTCTCGTAAGAGGTTGAATGTAAGGTTTGGGTGGGAAAGAGCAAGGGGCAGCGGCTGTGTGGAACGAAAACACTATTCCTCAGGGGTGTGAGCGTTACGAGATGAGTCGTATACAAGTTATACTTGGTCGCTAGTGACCGTGTGGCCGAATGGATAAGGCGTCGGACTTCGGATCTGAAGATTACAGGTTCGAATGCTGTCACGCTCGGTTTTTTTCCAGTTCTGAAAAAGAAACATACCGTTTTAATGTAGCAATTGAGCAGTACGAAACCGTCTGAATGTTTTTGTTGACCATTTTCTGCTTGGAGATGCTCTTGAGCTTGAAACACACACAACAAGACCGGTGTTAACTAGCGAAATGGTCGGCAGAGTGCCGTCACCGCGAGTTTTGACTGGCACTTGCACATCTAAAACAACGTCGGAAAGTAACTCGTTCGGCTTTTGAGTCACATCAAGTATGTGTGTTAATTTTGACGCCACTAGCTCTGCAGGTTGTTATGCAATTCCTTTACCTCTCAGAAATGATTATGAAATAAATGTGAAGTACGTGACGAGTGTGACGTTAGGAAAACATTAGGCAGCATGGAGAGATTCTGTATGGGACCACCCAACCCAAACGAGTACTGTGTGACGTGCTAACCCGCAGGTATTCACCGGGGCAGCCGGCTAGTTCAGTCAATAAAGCATGATATTCTTAATCCAAAGGTCCAGGGTTCGAGCCCCACGCTGGGCGGAGCGGAGTTTGTTCCGCTGCAGATGAAAATTACCGTTTTTCTGATTAACGTGATGTAATGGAAATAGCAACTTTTAACTTTGCCAACGTCTCTGTCAGTCGCAAGAAAACTGTATTTGAAGGTAAAGGTGATTTTGTAGACATGTGTGAAAGACATGTTCTGAAATGCAAGTGTTGTTGTTTGGAGAGCACATCGGTTACGTGTCAGATGTGTAGCCAAGCAGTAATGGATCGCCATAGCTGCAAATAGTAGTCGGTAATATGAAGTGTTGTCAGCTCAATTCTGATTATCCAGGCGACCGTAAGGACGAAGTACGCAAGAGTACCGCTAGGCCGCGCCTCTTTAGCTCAGTGGTAGAACACTGGTCTAGTAAACCAGGGGTCGTGAGTTCCCATCCTCAGAGGAGGAAGACGAATTTTGGAAATCAGTTGCGCGTCGTGGCCGTATAGCAAACAGTATCTGTGATGACGAACAATTAGCGACAAGCGTTTTATTAAGAATTACGCTCAGATGTGATTAAGGCGAATGACGCAGATAAAGCATTTGCCAAAGCGATACAGCATAAGGTGGGACGATGCAGTCTGAATTACATTTTATAGATGAATTTCTCACATATCTCAGAGCCTCTCGCGGTCGTCGTCGTCGTCGTCGTCGTCGTCGCCGACACCGCCGCTTCTGCAGAAGTAGCAAATGGCCCTGGTTGCAAATGCGGCGAGGGACGCCCTGCCTTCGATTCCGAATGCACAAAGTGTGTGGTCTTGCCTCCCAGTCTATATTTGGTCGGTCTCGTAAGAGGTTGAATGTAAGGTTTGGGTGGGAAACAGCAAGGGGCAGCGGCTGTGTGGAACGAAAACACTATTCCTCAGGGGTGTGAGCGTTACGAGATGAGTCGTATACAAGTTATACTTGGTCGCTATTGACCGTGTGGCCGAATGGATAAGGCGTCGGACTTCGGATCTGAAGATTACAGGTTCGAATGCTGTCACGCTCGGTTTTTTTCCAGTTCTGAAAAAGAAACATACCGTTTTAATGTAGCAATTGAGCAGTACGAAACCGTCTGAATGTTTCTGTTGACCATTTTCTGCTTGGAGATGCTCTTGAGCTTGAAACACACACAACAAGACCGGTGTTAACTAGCGAAATGGTCGGCAGAGTGCCGTCACGCCGAGTTTTGACTGGCACTTGCACATCTAAAACAACGTCGGAAAGTAACTCGTTCGGCTTTTGAGTCACATCAAGTATGTGTGTTAATTTTGACGCCACTAGCTCTGCAGGTTGTCATGCAACTCCTTTACCTCTCAGAAATGATTATGAAATAAGAGTGAAGTACGTGACGAGTGTGACGTTAGGAAAACATTAGGCAGCATGGAGAGATTCTGTATGGGACCACCCAACCCAAACGAGTACTGTGTGACGTGCTAACCCACAGGTATTCTCCGAGGCAGCCGGCTAGCTCAGTCGGTAGAGAATGATATTCTTAATCTCAGGGTCGAGGGTTCGAGCCCCACGCTAGGCGGAACGGAATTTTGTTCCGCTGCAGATGTAAATTACCGTTTTTCTGATTAACGTGATGTAATGGAAATAGCAACTTTTAACTTTGCCTTCGTCTCTGTCAGTCGCAAGAAAACTGTATTTGAAGGTAAAGGTGATTTTGTAGACATGTGTGAAAGACATGTTCTGAAACGCAAGTGTTTTGTTTGGAGAGCACATCGGTTACGTGTCAGATGTGTAGCCAAGCAGTAATGGATCGCCATAGCTGCAAATAGTAGACGGTAATATGAAGTGTTGTCAGCTCAAGTCTGATGATCCAGACGACCGTAAGGACGAAGTACGCAAGAGAACCGCTAGGCCGCGCCTCTTTAGCTCAGTGGTAGAGCACTGGTCTAGTAAACCAGGGGTCGTGAGTTCCCATCCTCAGAGGAGGAAGACGAATTTTGGAAATCAGTTGCGCGTCTTGGCCGTATAGCAAACAGTATCTGTGATGACGAACAATTAGCGACCAGCGTTTTATTAAGAATTACGCTCAGATGTGATTAAGGCGAATGGCGCAGATAAAGCATTTGCCAAAGCGGTACAGCATAAGGTGGGACGAGGCAGTCTGAATTACATTTTATAGATGAATTTCTCACATATCTCAGAGCCTCTCGCGGTCGTCGTCGTCGTCGTCGTCGTCGTCGTCGTCGTCGTCGTCGTCGCCGCCGCCACTTCTGCAGAAGTAGCAAATGGCCATGGTAGCAAATGCGGCGAAGGACGCCGTGCCTTCGATTCCGAATGCACAAAGTGTGTGGTCTTGTTTCCCAGTCTATATTTGGTCGGTCTCGTAAGAGGTTGAATGTAAGGTTTGGGTGGGAAAGAACAAGGGGCAGCGGCTGTGTGGAACGAAAACACTATTCCTCAGGGGTGTGAGCGTTACGAGATGAGTCGTATACAAGTTATACTTGGTCGCTAGTGACCGTGTGGCCGAATGGATAAGGCGTCGGACTTCGGATCTGAAGATTACAGGTTCGAATGCTGTCACGCTCGGTTTTTTTCCAGTTCTGAAAAAGAAACATACCGTTTTAATGTAGCAATTGAGCAGTACGAAACCGTCTGAATGTTTCTGTTGACCATTTTCTGCTTGGAGATGCTCTTGAGCTTGAAACACACACAACAAGACCGGTGTTAACTAGCGAGATGGTCGGCAGAGTGCCGTCAGCGCGAGTTTTAACTGGCACTTGCACATCTAAAACAACGTCGGAAAGTAACTCGTTCGGCTTTTGAGTCACATCAAGTATGTGTGTTAATTTTGACGCCACTAGCTCTGCAGGTTGTCATGCAATTCCTTTACCTCTCAGAAATGATTATGAAATAAAAGTGAAGTACGTGACGAGTGTGACGTTAGGAAAACATTAGGCAGCATGGAGAGATTCTGTATGGGACCACCCAACCCAAACGAGTACTGTGTGACGTGCTAACCCGGAGGTATTCACCGCGGCAGCCGGCTAGCTCAGTCGGTAGAGCATGATATTCTTAATCCCAGGGTCGAGGGTTCGAGCCACACGCTGGGCGGAACGGAATTTTGTTCCGCTGCAGATGTAAATTACCGTTCTTCTGATTAACGTGATGTAATGGAAATAGCAACTTTTAACTTTGCCAACGTCTCTGTCAGTCGCAAGAAAACTGTATTTGAAGGTAAAGGTGATTTTGTAGACATGTGTGAAAGACATGTTCTGAAATGCAAGTGTTGTTGTTTGGAGAGCACATCGGTTACGTGTCAGATGTATAGCCAAGCAGTAATGGGTCGCCATAGCTGCAAATAGTAGTCGGTAATATGAAGTGTTGTCAGCTCAAGTCTGATGATCCAGACGACCGTAAGTACGAAGTACGCAAGAGTACCGCTAGGCCGCGCCTCTTTAGCTCAGTGGTAGAACACTGGTCTAGTAAAACAGGGGTCGTGAGTTCCCATCCTCAGAGGAGGAAGACGAATTTTGGAAATCAGTTGTGCGTCGTGGCCGTATAGCAAACAGTATCTGTGATGACGAACAATTAGCGACAAGCGATTTATTAAGAATTACGCTCAGATGTGATTAAGGCGAATGACGCAGATAAAGCATTTGCCAAAGCGATACAGCATAAGGTGGGACGATGCAGTCTGAATTACATTTTATAGATGAATTTCTCACATATCTCAGAGCCTCTCGCGGTCGTCGTCGTCGTCGTCGTCGTCGTCGTCGTCGCCGATGCCGCCGCTTCTGCAGAAGTAGCAAATGGCCATGGTTGCAAATGCGGCGAGGGACGCCCTGCCTTCGATTCCGAATGCACAAAGTGTGTGGTCTTGTCTCCCAGTCTATATTTGGTCGGTCTCGTAAGAGGTTGAATGTAAGGTTTGGGTGGGAAAGAGCAAGGGGCAGCTGCTGTCTGGAACGAAAACACTATTCCTCAGGGGTGTGAGCGTTACGAGATGAGTCGTATACAAGTTATACTTGGTCGCTAGTGACCGTGTGGCCGAATGGATAAGGCGTCGGACTTCGGATCTGAAGATTACAGTTTCGAATGCTGTCACGCTCGGTTTTCTTCCAGTTCTGAAAAAGAAACATACCGTTTTAATGTAGCAATTGAGCAGTACGAAACCGTCTGAATGTTTCTGTTGACCATTTTCTGCTTGGAGATGCTCTTGATCTTGAAACACACACAACAAGACCGGTGTTAACTAGCGAAATGGTCGGCAGAGTGCCGTCACGCCGAGTTTTGAGTGGCACTTGCACATCTAAAATAACGTCGGAAAGTAACTCGTTCGGCTTTTGAGTCACATCAAGTATGTGTGTTAATTTTGACGCCACTAGCTCTGCAGGTTGTCATGCAATTCCTTTACCTCTCAGAAATGATTATGAAATAAGAGTGAAGTACGTGACGAGTGTGACGTTAGGAAAACATTAGGCAGCATGGAGACATTCTGTATGGGACCACCCAACCCAAACGAGTACTGTGTGACGTGCTAACCCGCAGGTATTCTCCGAGGCAGCCGGCTAGCTCAGTCGGTAGAGCATGATATTCTTAATCTCGGGGTCGAGGGTTCGAGCCCCACGCTAGGCGCAACGGAATTTTGTTCCGCTGCAGATGTAAATTACCGTTTTTCTGATTAACGTGATGTAATGGAAATAGCAACTTTTCACTTTGCCTACGTCTCTGTCAGTCGCAAGAAAACTCTATTTGAAGGTAAAGGTGATTTTGTAGACATGTGTGAAAGACATGTTCTGAAACGCAAGTGTTTTTGTTTGGAGAGCACATCGGTTACGTGTCAGATGTGTAGCCAAGCAGTAATGGATCGCCATAGCTGCAAATAGTAGTCGGTAATATGAAGTGTTGTCAGCTCAAGTCTGATGATCCAGACGACCGTAAGGACGAAGTACGCAAGAGAACCGCTAGGCCGCGCCTCTTTAGCTCAGTGGTAGAGCACTGGTCTAGTAAACCAGGGGTCGTGAGTTCCCATCCTCAGAGGAGGAAGACGAATTTTGGAAATCAGTTGCGCGTCGTGGCCGTATAGCAAACAGTATCTGTGATGACGAACAATTAGCGACAAGCGTTTTATTAAGAATTACGCTCAGATGTGATTAAGGCGAATGACGCAGATAAAGCATTTGCCAAAGCAATACAGCATAAGGTGGGACGATGCAGTCTGAATTACATTTTATAGATGAATTTCTCACATATCTCAGAGCCTCTCGCGGTCGTCGTCGTCGTCGTCGTCGTCGTTGTCGTCGCCGACGCCGCCGCTTCTGCAGAAGTAGCAAATGGCCATGGTCGCAAATGCGGCGAGGGACGCCCTGCCTTCGATTCCGAATGCACACAGTGTGTGGTCTTGTCTCCCAGTCTATATTTGGTCGGTCTCGTAAGAGGTTGAATGTAAGGTTTGGGTGGGAAGGAGCAAGGGGCAGCGGCTGTGTGGAACGAAAACACTATTCCTCAGGGGTGTGAGCGTTACGAGATGAGTCGTATACAAGTTATACTTGGTCGCTAGTGACCGTGTGGCCGAATGGATAAGGCGTCGGACTTCGGATCTGAAGATTACAGGTTCGAATGCTGTCACGCTCGGTTTTTTTCCAGTTCTGAAAAAGAAACATACCGTTTTAATGTAGCAATTGAGCAGTACGAAACCGTCTGAATGTTGCTGTTGACCATTTTCTGCTTGGAGATGCTCTTGAGCTTGAAACACACACAACAAGACCGGTGTTAACTAGCGAAATGGTCGGCAGAGTGCCGTCACGCCGAGTTTTGAGTGGCACTTGCACATCTAAAACAACGTCGGAAAGTAACTCGTTCGGCTTTTGAGTCACATCAAGTATGTGTGTTAATTTTGACGCCACTAGCTCTGCAGGTTGTCATGCAATTCCTTTACCTCTCAGAAATGATTATGAAATAAGAGTGAAGTACGTGACGAGTGTGACGTTAGGAAAACATTAGGCAGCATGGAGAGATTCTGTATGGGACCACCCAACCCAAACGAGTACTGTGTGACGTGCTAACCCGCAGGTATTCTCCGAGGCAGCCGGCTAGCTCAGTCGGTAGAGCATGATATTCTTAATCTCGGGGTCGAGGGTTCGAGCCCCACGCTAGGCGCAACGGAATTTTGTTCCGCTGCAGATGTAAATTACCGTTTTTCTGATTAACGTGATGTAATGGAAATAGCAACTTTTCACTTTGCCTACGTCTCTGTCAGTCGCAAGAAAACTCTATTTGAAGGTAAAGGTGATTTTGTAGACATGTGTGAAAGACATGTTCTGAAACGCAAGTGTTTTTGTTTGGAGAGCACATCGGTTACGTGTCAGATGTATAGCCAAGCAGTAATGGGTCGCCATAGCTGCAAATAGTAGTCGGTAATATGAAGTGTTGTCAGCTCAAGTCTGATGATCCAGACGACCGTAAGTACGAAGTACGCAAGAGTACCGCTAGGCCGCGCCTCTTTAGCTCAGTGGTAGAACACTGGTCTAGTAAACCAGGGGTCGTGAGTTCCCATCCTCAGAGGAGGAAGACGAATTTTGGAAATCAGTTGTGCGTCGTGGCCGTATAGCAAACAGTATCTGTGATGACGAACAATTAGCGACAAGCGATTTATTAAGAATTACGCTCAGATGTGATTAAGGCGAATGACGCAGATAAAGCATTTGCCAAAGCGATACAGCATAAGGTGGGACGATGCAGTCTGAATTACATTTTATAGATGAATTTCTCACATATCTCAGAGCCTCTCGCGGTCGTCGTCGTCGTCGTCGTCGTCGTCGTCGTCGCCGACGCCGCCGCTTCTGCAGAAGTAGCAAATGGCCATGGTTGCAAATGCGGCGAGGGACTCCCTGCCTTCGATTCCGAATGCACAAAGTGTGTGGTCTTGTCTCCCAGTCTATATTTGGTCGGTCTCGTAAGAGGTTGAATGTAAGGTTTGGGTGGGAAAGAGCAAGGGGCAGCGGCTGTCTGGAACGAAAACACTATTCCTCAGGGGTGTGAGCGTTACGAGATGAGTCGTATACAAGTTATACTTGGTCGCTAGTGACCGTGTGGCCGAATGGATAAGGCGTCGGACTTCGGATCTGAAGATTACAGGTTCGAATGCTGTCACGCTCGGTTTTCTTCCAGTTCTGAAAAAGAAACATAACGTTTTAATGTAGCAATTGAGCAGTACGAAACCGTCTGAATGTTTCTGTTGACCATTTTCTGCTTGGAGATGCTCTTGAGCTTGAAACACACACAACAAGACCGGTGTTAACCAGCGAAATGTTCGGCAGAGTACCGTCACCGCGAGTTTTGACTGGCACTTGCACATCTAAAACAACGTCGGAAAGTAACTCGTTCGGCTTTTGAGTCACATCAAGTATGTGTGTTAATTTTGACGCCACTAGCTCTGCAGGTTGTCATGCAATTCCTTTACCTCTCAGAAATGATTATGAAATAAAAGTGAAGTAGGTGACAAGTGTGACGTTAGGAAAACATTAGGCATCATGGAGAGATTCTGTATGGGACCACCCAACCCAAACGAGTACTGTGTGTCGTGCTAACCCGCAGGTACTCACCGAGGCAGCCGGCTAGCTCAGTCGGTAGAGCATGATATTCTTAATCTCAGGGTCGAGGGTTCGAGCCCCACGCTGGGCGGAACGGAATTTTGTTCCGCTGAAGATGTAAATTACCGTTTTTCTGATTAACGTGATGTAATGGAAATAGCAACATTTAACTTTGCCTACGTCTCTGTCAGTCGCAAGAAAACTGTATTTGAAGGTAAAGGTGATTTTGTAGACATGTGTGAAAGACATGTTCTGAAACGCAAGTGTTGTTGTTTGGAGAGCACATCGGTTACGTGTCAGATGTGTAGCCAAGCAGTAATGGATCGCCATAGCTGCAAATAGTAGTCGGTAATATGAAGTGTTGTCAGCTCAAGTCTGATGATCCAGTCGACCGTAAGGACGAAGTACGCAAGAGTACCGCTAGGCCGCCTCTCTTTAGCTCAGTGGTAGAGCACTGGTCTAGTAAACCAGGGGTCGTGAGTTCCCATTCTCAGAGGAGGAAGACGAATTTTGGAAATCAGTTGCGCGCCGTGGCCGTATAGCAAACAGTATCTGTGATGACGAACAATTAGCGACAAGCGTTTTATTAAGAATTACGCTCAGATGTGATTAAGGCGAATGGCGCAGATAAAGCATTTGCCAAAGCGGTACAGCATAAGGTGGGACGAGGCAGTCTGAATTACGTTTTATAGATGAATTTCTCACATATCTCAGAGCCTCTCGCGGTCGTCGTCGTCGCCGCTTCAGCAGAAGTAGCAAATGGCCATGGTAGCAAATGCGGCGATGGACGCCCTGCCTTCGATTCCGAATGCACAAAGTGTGTGGTCTTGTTTCCCAGTCTATATTTGGTCGATCTCGTAAGAGGTTGAATGTAACGTTTGGGTGGGAAAGAGCAAGGGGCAGCGGCTGTGTGGAACGAAAACACTATTCCTCAGGGGTGTGAGCGTTACGAGATGAGTCGTATACAAGTTAAACTTGGTCGCTAGTGATCGTGTGGCCGAATGGATAAGGCGTCGGACTTGGGATCTGAAGATTACAGGTTCGAATGCTGTCACTCTCGGTTTTTTTCCAGTTCTGAAAAAGAAACATACCGTTTTAATGTAGCAATTGAGCAGTACGAAACCGTCTGAATGTTTCTGTTGACCATTTTCTGCTTGGAGATGCTCTTGAGCTTGAAACACACACAAGACCGGTGTTAACCAGCGAAATGTTCGGCAGAGTGCCGTCACCGCGAGTTTTGACTAGCACTTGCACATCTAAAACAACGTCGGAAAGTAACTCGTTCGGCTTTTGAGTCACATCAAGTATGGGTGTTAATTTTGACGCCACTAGCTCTGCAGGTTGTCATGCAATTCCTTTACCTCTCAGAAATGATTATGAAATAAAAGTGAAGTACGTGACGAGTGTGACGTTAGGAAAACATTAGGCAGCATGGAGAGATTCTGTATGGGACCACCCAACCCAAACGAGTACTGTGTGACGTGCTAACCCGGAGGTATTCACCGCGGCAGCCGGCTAGCTCAGTCGGTAGAGCATGATATCCTTAATCCCAGGGTCGAGGGTTCGAGCCACACGCTGGGCGGAACGGAATTTTGTTCCGCTGCAGATGTAAATTACCGTTCTTCTGATTAACGTGATGTAATGGAAATAGCAACTTTTAACTTTGCCAACGTCTCTGTCAGTCGCAAGAAAACTGTATTTGAAGGTAATGGTGATTTTGTAGACATGTGTGAAAGACATGTTCTGAAATGCAAGTGTTGTTGTTTGGAGAGCACATCGGTTACGTGTCAGATGTATAGCCAAGCAGTAATGGGTCGCCATAGCTGCAAATAGTAGTCGGTAATATGAAGTGTTGTCAGCTCAAGTCTGATGATCCAGACGACCGTAAGTACGAAGTACGCAAGAGTACCGCTAGGCCGCGCCTCTTTAGCTCAGTGGTAGAACACTGGTCTAGTAAACCAGGGGTCGTGAGTTCCCATCCTCAGAGGAGGAAGACGAATTTTGGAAATCAGTTGTGCGTCGTGGCCGTATAGCAAACAGTATCTGTGATGACGAACAATTAGCGACAAGCGATTTATTAAGAATTACGCTCAGATGTGATTAAGGCGAATGACGCAGATAAAGCATTTGCCAAAGCGATACAGCATAAGGTGGGACGATGCAGTCTGAATTACATTTTATAGATGAATTTCTCACATATCTCAGAGCCTCTCGCGGTCGTCGTCGTCGTCGTCGTCGTCGTCGCCGACGCCGCCGCTTCTGCAGAAGTAGCAAATGGCCATGGTTGCAAATGCGGCGAGGGACGCCCTGCCTTCGATTCCGAATGCACAAAGTGTGTGGTCTTGTCTCCCAGTCTATATTTGGTCGGTCTCGTAAGAGGTTGAATGTAACGTTTGGGTGGGAAAGAGCAAGGGGCAGCGGCTGTGTGGAACGAAAACACTATTCCTCAGGGGTGTGAGCGTTACGAGATGAGTCGTATACAAGTTAAACTTGGTCGCTAGTGATCGTGTGGCCGAATGGATAAGGCGTCGGACTTCGGATCTGAAGATTACAGGTTCGAATGCTCTCACGCTCGGTTTTTTTCCAGTTCTGAAAAAGAAACATACCGTTTTAATGTAGCAATTGAGCAGTACGAAACCGTCTGAATGTTTCTGTTGACCCTTTTCTGCTTGGAGATGCTCTTGAGCTTGAAACACACACAACAAGACCGGTGTTAACCAGCGAAATGTTCGGCAGAGTACCGTCACCGCGAGTTTTGACTGGCACTTGCACATCTAAAACAACGTCGGAAAGTAACTCGTTCGGCTTTTGAGTCACATCAAGTATGTGTGTTAATTTTGACGCCACTAGCTCTGCAGGTTGTCATGCAATTCCTTTACCTCTCAGAAATGATTATGAAATAAAAGTGAAGTACGTGACGAGTGTGACGTTAGGAAAACATTAGGCATCATGGAGAGATTCTGTATGGGACCACCCAACCCAAACGAGTACTGTGTGACGTGCTAACCCGCAGGTACTCACCGAGGCAGCCGGCTAGCTCAGTCGGTAGAGCATGATATTCTTAATCTCAGGGTCGAGGGTTCGAGCCCCACGCTGGGCGGAACGGAATTTTGTTCCGCTGAAGATGTAAATTACCGTTTTTCTGATTAACGTGATGTAATGGAAATAGCAACATTTAACTTTGCCTACGTCTCTGTCAGTCGCAAGAAAACTGTATTTGAAGGTAAAGGTGATTTTGTAGACATGTGTGAAAGACATGTTCTGAAACGCAAGTGTTGTTGTTTGGAGAGCACATCGGTTACGTGTCAGATGTGTAGCCAAGCAGTAATGGATCGCCATAGCTGCAAATAGTAGTCGGTAATATGAAGTGTTGTCAGCTCAAGTCTGATGATCCAGTCGACCGTAAGGACGAAGTACGCAAGAGTACCGCTAGGCCGCCTCTCTTTAGCTCAGTGGTAGAGCACTGGTCTAGTAAACCAGGGGTCGTGAGTTCCCATTCTCAGAGGAGGATGACGAATTTTGGAAATCAGTTGCGCGCCGTGGCCGTATAGCAAACAGTATCTGTGATGACGAACAATTAGCGACAAGCGTTTTATTAAGAATTACGCTCAGATGTGATTAAGGCGAATGGCGCAGATAAAGCATTTGCCAAAGCGGTACAGCATAAGGTGGGACGAGGCAGTCTGAATTACATTTTATAGATGAATTTCTCACATATCTCAGAGCCTCTCGCGGTCGTCGTCGTCGTCGTCGTCGCCGCCGCCGCTTCTGCAGAAGTAGCAAATGGCCATGGTAGCAAATGCGGCGAGGGACACCCTGCCTTCGATTCCGAATGCACAAAGTGTGTGGTCTTGTTTCCCAGTCTATATTTGGTCGGTCTCGTAAGAGGTTGAATGTAAGGTTTGGGTGGGAAAGAGCAAGGGGCAGCGGCTGTGTGGAACGAAAACACTATTCCTCAGGGGGGGTGTGAGCGTTACGAGATGAGTCGTATACAAGTTATACTTGGTCGCTAGTGACCGTGTGGCCGAATGGATAAGGCGTCGGACTTCGGATCTGAAGATTACAGGTTCGAATGCTGTCACGCTCGGTTTTTTTCCAGTTCTGAAAAAGAAACATACCGTTTTAATGTAGCAATTGAGCAGTACGAAACCGTCTGAATGTTTCTGTTGACCATTTTCTGCTTGGAGATGCTCTTGAGCTTGAAACACACACAACAAGACCGGTGTTAACTAGCGAAATGGTCGGCAGAGTGCCGTCACCGCGAGTTTTGACTGGCACTTGCACATCTAAAACAACGTCGGAAAAAAACTCGTTCGGCTTTTGAGTCACATCAAGTATGTGTGTTAATTTTGACGCCACTAGCTCTGCAGGTTGTCATGCAATTCCTTTACCTCTCAGAAATGATTATGAAATAAAAGTGAAGTAGGTGACGAGTGTGACGTTAGGAAAACATTAGGCATCATGGAGAGATTCTGTAGGGGACCACCCAACCCAAACGAGTACTGTGTGACGTGCTAACCCGCAGGTATTCACCAAGGCAGCCGGCTAGCTCATTCGGTAGAGCATGATATTCTTAATCCCATGGTCGAGGGTTCGAGCCTCACGCTGGGCGGAACGGAATTTTGTTCCGCTGCAGATGTAAATTACCGTTTTTCTGATTAACGTGATGTAATGGAAATAGCAACTTTTAACTTTGCCTACGTCTCTGTCAGTCGCAAGAAAACTGTATTTAAAGGTAAAGGTGATTTTGTAGACATGTGTGAAAGACATGTTCTGAAATGCAAGTGTTGTTGTTTGGAGAACACATCGGTTACGTGTCAGATGTGTAGCCAAGCAGTAATGGATCGCCATAGCTGCAAATAGTAGTCGGTAATATGAAGTGTTGTCAGCTCAAGTCTGATGATAGAGACGACCGTAAGGACGAAGTACGCAAGAATACCGCTAGGCCGCGCCTCTTTAGCTCAGTGGTAGAGCACTGGCCTAGTAAACCAGCGGTCGTGAGTTCCCATCCTCAGAGAAAGAAGACAAATTTTGGAAATCAGTTGCGCGTCGTGGCCGTATAGCAAACAGTATCTGTGATGACGAACAATTAGCGACAAGTGTTTTATTAAGAATTTCGCTCAGATGTGATTAAGGCGAATGGCGCAGATAAAGCATTTGCCAAAGCGGTACAGCATAAGGTGGGACGAGGCAGTCTGAATTACATTTTATAGATGAATTTCTCACATATCTCAGAGCCTCTCGCGGTCGTCGTCGTCGTCGTCGTCGTCGTCGCCGCTTCTGCAGAAGTAGCAAATGGCCATGGTAGCAAATGCGGCGAGGGACGCCCTGCCTTCGATTCCGAATGCACAAAGTGTGTGGTCTTGTTTCCCAGTCTATATTTGGTCGATCTCGTAAGAGGTTGAATGTAAGGTTTGGGTGGGAAAGAACAAGGGGCAGCGGCTGTGTGGAACGAAAACGCTATTCCTCAGGGGTGTGAGCGTTACGAGATGAATCGTATACAAGTTAAACTTTGTCGCTAGTGATCGTGTGGCCGAATGGATAAGGCGTCGGACTTCGGATCTGAAGATTACAGTTTCGAATGCTGTCACGCTCGGTTTTTTTCCAGTTCTGAAAAAGAAACATACCGTTTTAATGTAGCAATTGAGCAGTACGAAACCGTCTGAATGTTTCTGTTGAGCATTTTCTGCTTGGAGATGCTCTTGAGCTTGAAACACACACAACAATACCGGTGTTAACTAGCGAAATGGTCGGCAGAGTGCCGTCACCGCGAGTTTTGACTGGCACTTGCACATCTAAAACAACGTCGGAAAGTAACTCGTTCGGCTTTTGAGTCACATCAAGTATGTGTGTTAATTTTGACGCCACTAGCTCTGCAGGTTGTCATGCAATTCCTTTACCTCTCAGAAATGATTATGAAATAAAACTGAAGTACGTGACGAGTGTGACGTTAGGAAAACATTAGGCATCATGGAGAGATTCTGTATGGGACCACCCAACCCAAACGAGTACTGTGTGACGTGCTAACCCGTCAGGTATTCACCAAGGCAGCCGGCTAGCTCATTCGGTAGAGCATGATATTCTTAATCTCACGGTCGAGGGTTCGAGCCTCACGCTGGGCGGAACGGAATTTTGTTCCGCTGCAGATGTAAATTACCGTTTTTCTGATTAACGTGATGTAATGGAAATAGCAACTTTTAACTTTGCCTACGTCTCTGTCAGTCGCAAGAAAACTGTATTTGAAGGTAAAGGTGATTTTGAAATAGCAACTTTTAACTTTGCCTACGTCTCTGTCAGTCGCAAGAAAACTGTATTTGAAGGTAAAGGTGATTTTGTAGACATGTGTGAAAGACATGTTCTGAAATGCAAGTGTTGTTGTTTGGAGAACACATCGGTTACGTTTCAGATGTGTAGCCAAGCAGTAATGGATCGCCATAGCTGCAAATAGTAGTCGGTAATATGAAGTGTTGTCAGCTCAAGTCTGATGATCCAGACGACCGTAAGGACGAAGTACGCAAGAATACCGCTAGGCCGCGCCTCTTTAGCTCAGTGGTAGAGCACTGGTCTAGTAAACCAGGGGTCGTGAGTTCCCATCCTCAGAGAAGGAAGACGAATTTTGGAAATCAGTTGCGCGTCGTGGCCGTATAGCAAACAGTATCTGTGATGACGAACAATTAGCGACAAGCGTTTTATTAAGAATTACGCTCAGATGTGATTAAGGCGAATGGCGCAGATAAAGCATTTGCCAAAGCGGTACAGCATAAGGTGGGACGAGGCAGTCTGAATTACGTTTTATAGATGAATTTCTCACATATCTCAGAGCCTCTCGCGGTCGTCGTCGTCGCCGCTTCAGCAGAAGTAGCAAATGGCCATGGTAGCAAATGCGGCGAGGGACGCCCTGCCTTCGATTCCGAATGCACAAAGTGTGTGGTCTTGTTTCCCAGTCTATATTTGGTCGATCTCGTAAGAGGTTGAATGTAACGTTTGGGTGGGAAAGAGCAAGGGGCAGCGGCTGTGTGGAACGAAAACACTATTCCTCAGGGGTGTGAGCGTTACGAGATGAGTCGTATACAAGTTAAACTTGGTTGCTAGTGATCGTGTGGCCGAATGGATAATGCGTCGGACTTGGGATCTGAAGATTACAGGTTCGAATGCTGTCACTCTCGGTTTTTTTCCAGTTCTGAAAAAGAAACATACCGTTTTAATGTAGCAATTGAGCAGTACGAAACCGTCTGAATGTTTCTGTTGACCATTTTCTGCTTGGAGATGCTCTTGAGCTTGAAACACACACAAGACCGGTGTTAACCAGCGAAATGTTCGGCAGAGTGCCGTCACCGCGAGTTTTGACTAGCACTTGCACATCTAAAACAACGTCGGAAAGTAACTCGTTCGGCTTTTGAGTCACATCAAGTATGGGTGTTAATTTTGACGCCACTAGCTCTGCAGGTTGTTATGCAATTCCTTTACCTCTCAGAAATGATTATGAAATAAAAGTGAAGTACGTGACGAGTGTGACGTTAGGAAAACATTAGGCATCATGGAGAGATTCTGTATGGGACCACCCAACCCAAACGAGTACTGTGTCACGTGCTAACCCGCAGGTATTCACCAAGGCAGCCGGCTAGCTCATTCGGTAGAGCATGATATTCTTAATCTCACGGTCGAGGGTTCGAGCCTCACGCTGGGCGGAACGGAATTTTGTTCCGCTGCAGATGTAAATTACCGTTTTTCTGATTAACGTGATGTAATGGAAATAGCAACTTTTAACTTTGCCTACGTCTCTGTCAGTTGCAAGAAAACTGTATTTGAAGGTAAAGGTGATTTTGTAGACATGTGTGAAAGACATGTTCTGAAATGCAAGTGGTGTTGTTTGGAGAACACATCGGTTACGTGTCAGATGTGTAGCCAAGCAGTAATGGATCGCCATAGCTGCAAATAGTAGTCGGTAATATGAAGTGTTGCCAGCTCAAGTCTGATGATCCAGACGACCGTAAGGGCGAAGTACGCAAGAGTACCGCTAGGCCGCGCCTCTTTAGCTCAGTGGTAGAGCACTGGTCTAGTAAACCAGGGGTCGTGAGTTCCCATCCTCAGAGAAGGAAGACAAATTTTGGAAATCAGTTGCGCGTCGTGGCCGTATAGCAAACAGTATCTGTGATGACGAACAATTAGCGACAAGCGTTTTATTAAGAATTACGCTCAGATGTGATTAAGGCGAATGGCGCAGATAAAGCATTTGCCAAAGCGGTACAGCATAAGGTGGGACGAGGCAGTCTGAATCACATTTCATAGATGAATTTCTCACATATCTCAGAGCCTCTCGCGGTCGGCGTCGTCGTCGTCGCCGCCGCCACTTCTGCAGAAGTAGCAAATGGCCATGGTAGCAAATGCGGCGAGGGACGCCCAGCCTTCGATTCCGAATGCACAAAGTGTGTGGTCTTGATTCCCAGTCTATATTTGGTCGGTCTCGTAAGAGGTTGAATGTAAGGTTTGGGTGGGAAAGAGCAAGGGGCAGCGGCTGTGTGGAACGAAAACACTATTCGTCAGGGGTGTGAGCGTTACGAGATGAGTCGTATACAAGTTATACTTGGTCGCTAGTGATCGTGTGGCCGAATGGATAAGGCGTCGGACTTCGGATCTGAAGATTACAGGTTCGAATGCTGTCACGCTCGGTTTTTTTCCAGTTCTGAAAAAGAAACATACCGTTTTAATGTAGCAATTGAGCAGTACGAAACCGTCTGAATGTTTCTGTTGACCATTTTCTGCTTGGAGATGCTCTTGAGCTTGAAACACACACAACAAGACCGGTGTTAACCAGCGAAATGTTCGGCAGAGTGCCGTCACCGCGAGTTTTGACTGGCACTTGCACATCTAAAACAACGTCGGAAAGTAACTCGTTCGGCTTTTGAGTCACATCAAGTATGTGTGTTAATTTTGACGCCACTAGCTCTGCAGGTTGTCATGCAATTCCTTTACCTCTCAGAAATGATTATGAAATAAAAGTGAAGTACGTGACGAGTGTGTCGTTAGGAAAACATTAGGCATCATGGAGAGATTCTGTATGGGACCACCCAACCCAAACGAGTACTGTGTGACGTGCTAACCCGCAGGTACTCACCGAGGCAGCCGGCTAGCTCAGTCGGTAGAGCATGATATTCTTAATCTTACGGTCGAGGGTTCGAGCCCCACGCTGGCGGAACGGAATTTTGTTCCGCTGCAGATGTAAATTACCGTTTTTCTTATTAACGTGACGTAATGGAAAAAGCAACATTTAACTTTGCCTACGTCTCTGTCACTCGCAAGGAAACTGTATTTGAAGGTAAAGGTGATTTTGTAGACATGTGTGAAAGACATGTTCTGAAACGCAAGTGTTGTTGTTTGGAGAGCACATCGGTTACGTGTCAGATGTGTAGCCAAGCAGTAATGGATCGCCATAGCTGCAAATAGTAGTCGGTAATATGAAGTGTTGTCAGCTCAAGTCTGATGATCCAGACGACCGTAAGGACGAAGTACGCAAGAGTGCCGCTAGGCCGCCTCTCTTTAGCTCAGTGGTAGAGCACTGGTCTAGTAAACCAGGGGTCGTGAGTTCCCATCCTCAGAGGAGGAAGACGAATTTTGGAAATCAGTTGCGCGCCGTGGCCGTATAGCAAACAGTATCTGTGATGACGAACAATTAGCGACAAGCGTTTTATTAAGGATTACGCTCAGATGTGATTAAGGCGAATGGCGCAGATAAAGCATTTGCCAAAGCGGTACAGCATAAGGTGGGACGAGGCAGTCTGAATTACATTTTATAGATGAATTTCTCACATATCTCAGAGCCTCTCGCGGTCGTCGTCGTCGTCGTCGTCGTCGTCGCCGCCGCCGCCGTCGCTTCTGCAGAAGTAGCAAATGGCCATGGTAGCAAATGCGGCGAGGGACGCCCTGCCTTCGATTCCGAATGCACAAAGTGTGTGGTCTTGTTTCCCAGTCTATATTTATCGGTCTCGTAAGAGGTTGAATGTAAGGTTTGGGTGGGAAAGAGCAAGGGGCAGCGGCTGTGTGGAACGAAAACACTATTCCTCAGGGGTGTGAGCGTTACGAGATGAGTCGTATACAAGTTATACTTGGTCGCTAGTGACCGTGTGGCCGAATGGATAAGGCGTCGGACTTCGGATCTGAAAGTTACAGGTTCGAATGCTGTCACGCTCGGTTTTTTTCCAGTTCTGAAAAAGAAACATACCGTTTTAATGTAGGTATTGAGCAGTACGAAACCGTCTGAATGTTTCTGTTGAGCATTTTCTGCTTGGAGATGCTCTTGAGCTTGAAACACACACAACAATACCGGTGTTAACTAGCGAAATGGTCGGCAGAGTGCCGTCACCGCGAGTTTTGACTGGCACTTGCACATCTAAAACAACGTCGGAAAGTAACTCGTTCGGCTTTTGAGTCACATCAAGTATGTGTGTTAATTTTGACGCCACTAGCTCTGCAGGTTGTCATGCAATTCCTTTACCTCTCAGAAATGATTATGAAATAAAAGTGAAGTACGTGACGAGTGTGACGTTAGGAAAACATTAGGCAGCATGGAGAGATTCTGTATGGGACCACCCAACCCACACGAGTACTGTGTGACGTGCTAACCCGCAGATGTTCACCGAGGCAGACGGCTAGCTCAGTCGGTAGAGCATGATATTCTTAATCCCAGGGTCGAGGGTTCGAGCCCCACGCTGGGCGGAACGGAATTTTGTTCCGCTGCAGATGTAAATTACCGTTTTTCTGATTAACGTGATGTAATGGAAATAGCAACTTTTAACTTTGCCTACGTCTCTGTCAGTCGCAAGAAAACTGTATTTGAAGGTAAAGGTGATTTTGTAGACATGTGTGAAAGACATGTTCTGAAATGCAAGTGTTGTTGTTTGGAGAGCACATCGGTTACGTGTCAGATGTGTAGCCAAGCAGTAATAAATCGCCATAGCTGCAAATAGTAGTCGGTAATATGAAGTGTTGTCAGCTCAAGTCTGATGATCCAGACGACCGTAAGGACAAAGTACGCAAGAGTACCGCTAGGCCGCGCCTCTTTAGCTGAGTGGTAGAGCGCTGGTCTAGTAAACCAGGGGTCGTGAGTTCCCATCCTCAGAGGAGGAAGACGAATTTTGGAAATCAGTTGCGTTCGTTTCCGTATAGCAAACAGTATCTGTGATGACGAGCAATTAGCGACAAGCGTTTTATTAAGAATTACGCTCAGATGTGATTAAGGCGAATGGCGCAGATAAAGCATTTGCCAAAGCGGTACAGCATAAGGTGGGACGAGGCAGTCGGAATTACATTTTATAGATGAATTTCTCACATATCTCAGAGCCACTCGCTGTCGTCGTCGTCGTCGTCGTCGTCGGCGTCGTCGCCGCCGCCATCGCCGCTTCTGCAGAAGTAGCAAATGGCCATGGTAGCAAATGCGGCGAGGGACGCCCTGCCTTCGATTCCGAATGCACAAAGTGTGTGGTCTTGTTTCCCAGTCTATATTTGGTCGGTCTCGTAAGAGGTTGAATGTAAGGTTTGGGTGGGAAAGAGCAAGGGGCAGCGGCTGTGTGGAACGAAAACACTATTCGTCAGGGGTGTGAGCGTTACGAGATGAGTCGTATACAAGTTATACTTGGTCGCTAGTGACCGTGTTGCCGAATGGATAAGGCGTCGGACTTCGGATCTGAAGGTTACAAGTTCGAATGCTGTCACGCTCGGTTTTTTTCCAGTTCTGAAAAGGAAACATACCGTTTTAATGTAGGAATTGAGCAGTACGAAACCGTCTGAATGTTTCTGTTGACCATTTTCTGCTTGGAGATGCTCTTGAGCGTGAAACACACACAACAAGACCGGTGTTAACTAGCGAAATGGTCGGAAGAGTGCCGTCACCGCGAGTTTTGACTGGCACTTGCACATCTAAAACAACGTCGGAAAGTAACTCGTTCGGCTTTTGAGTCACATCAAGTATGTGTGTTAATTTTGACGCCACTAGCTCTGCAGGTTGTCATGCAATTCCTTTACCTCTCAGAAATGATTATGAAATAAAAGTGAAGTACGTGACGATTGTGACGTTAGGAAAACATTAGGCAGCATGGAGAGATTCTGTATGGGACCACCCAACCCAAACGAGTACTGTGTGACGTGCTAACCCGCAGGTATTCACCGAGGCAAACGGCTGGCTCAGTCGGTAGAGCATGATATTCTCAATCTCATTGTCGAGGGTTCGAGCCCCACGCTGGGCGGAACGGAATTTTGTTCCGCTGCAGATGTAAATTACCGTTTTTCTGATTAACGTGATGTAATGGAAATAGCAACTTTTAACTTTGCCTACGTCTCTGTCAGTCGCAAGAAAACTGTATTTGAAGGTAAAGGTGATTATGTAGACATGTGTGAAAGACATGTTCTGAAATGCAAGTGTTGTTGTTTGGAGAGCACATCGGTTACGTGTCAGATGTGTAGCCAAGCAGTAATGGATCGCCATAACTGCAAATAGTAGTCGGTAATATGAAGTGTTGTCAGCTCAAGTCTGATGATCCAGACGACCGTAAGGACGAAGTACGCAAGAGTACCGCTAGGCCGCGCCTCTTTAGCTGAGTGGTAGAGCGCTGGTCTAGTAAACTAGGGGTCGTGAGTTCCCATCCTCAGAGGAGGAAGACGATTTTTGGAAATCAGTTGCGTTCGTGGCCGTATAGCAAACAGTATCTGTGAAGACGAACAATTAGCGACAAGCGTTTTATTAAGAATTACGCTCAGATGTGATTAAGGCGAATGGCGCAGATAAAGCATTTGCCAAAGCGGTACAGCATAAGGTGGGACGAGGCAGTCTGAATTACATTTTATAGATGAATTTCTCACATATCTCAGAGCCTCTCGCGGTGGTCGTCGTCGTCGTCGTCGGCGTCGTCGCCGCCGCCGCCGCCGCTTCTGCAGAAGTAGCAAATGGCCATGGTAGCAAATGCGGCGAGGGACGCCCTGCCTTCGATTCCGAATGCACAATGTGTGTGGTCTTGTTTCCCAGTCTATATTTGGTCGGTCTCGTAAGAGGTTGAATGTAAGGTTTGGGTGGGAAAGAGCAAGGGGCAGCGGCTGTGTGGAACGAAAACACTATTCCTCAGGGGTGTGAGCGTTACGAGATGAGTCGTATACAAGTTATACTTGGTCGCTAGTGACCGTGTGGAGGAATGGATACGGCGTCGGACTTCGGATCTGAAGATTACAGGTTCGAATGCTGTCACGCTCGATTTTTTTTCCAGTTCTGAAAAAGAAACATACCGTTTTAATGTAGCAATTGAGCAGTACGAAACCGTCTGAATGTTTCTGTTGACCATTTTCTGCTTGGAGATGCTCTTAAGCTTGAAACACACACAACAAGACCGGTGTTAACTAGCGAAATGGTCGGCAGAGTGCCGTCACCGCGATTTTTGACTGGCACTTGCACATCTAAAACAACGTCGGAAAGTAACTCGTTCGGCTTTTGAGTCACATCAAGTATGTGTGTTAATTTTGACGCCACTAGCTCTGCAGGTTGTCATGCAATTCCTTTACCTCTCAGAAATGATTATGAAATAAAAGTGAAGTACGTGACGAGTGTGACGTTAGGAAAACATTAGGCAGCATGGAGAGATTCTGTATGGGACCACCCAACCCAAACGAGTACTGTGTGACGTGCTAACCCACAGGTATTCACCGAGGCAGCCGGCTAGCTCAGTCGGTAGAGCATGATATTCTTAATCCCAGGGTCTAGGGTTCAAGCCCCACGCTGGGCGGAATGGAATTTTGTTCCGCTGCAGCTGTAAATTACCGTTTTTCTGATTAACGTGATGTAATGGAAATAGCAACTTTTAACTTTGCCTACGTCTCTGTCAGTCGCAAGAAAACTGTATTTGAAGGTAAAGGTGATTATGTAGACATGTGTGAAAGACATGTTCTGAAATGCAAGTGTTGTTGTTTGGAGAGCACATCGGTTACGTGTCAGATGTGTAGCCAAGCAGTAATGGATCGCCATAACTGCAAATAGTAGTCGGTAATATGAAGTGTTGTCAGCTCAAGTCTGATGATCCAGACGACCGTAAGGACGAAGTACGCAAGAGTACCGCTAGGCCGCGCCTCTTTAGCTGAGTGGTAGAGCGCTGGTCTAGTAAACTAGGGGTCGTGAGTTCCCATCCTCAGAGGAGGAAGACGATTTTTGGAAATCAGTTGCGTTCGTGGCCGTATAGCAAACAGTATCTGTGAAGACGAACAATTAGCGACAAGCGTTTTATTAAGAATTACGCTCAGATGTGATTAAGGCGAATGGCGCAGATAAAGCATTTGCCAAAGCGGTACAGCATAAGGTGGGACGAGGCAGTCTGAATTACATTTTATAGATGAATTTCTCACATATCTCAGAGCCTCTCGCGGTGGTCGTCGTCGTCGTCGTCGGCGTCGTCGCCGCCGCCGCCGCCGCTTCTGCAGAAGTAGCAAATGGCCATGGTAGCAAATGCGGCGAGGGACGCCCTGCCTTCGATTCCGAATGCACAATGTGTGTGGTCTTGTTTCCCAGTCTATATTTGGTCGGTCTCGTAAGAGGTTGAATGTAAGGTTTGGGTGGGAAAGAGCAAGGGGCAGCGGCTGTGTGGAACGAAAACACTATTCCTCAGGGGTGTGAGCGTTACGAGATGAGTCGTATACAAGTTATACTTGGTCGCTAGTGACCGTGTGGAGGAATGGATACGGCGTCGGACTTCGGATCTGAAGATTACAGGTTCGAATGCTGTCACGCTCGATTTTTTTTCCAGTTCTGAAAAAGAAACATACCGTTTTAATGTAGCAATTGAGCAGTACGAAACCGTCTGAATGTTTCTGTTGACCATTTTCTGCTTGGAGATGCTCTTAAGCTTGAAACACACACAACAAGACCGGTGTTAACTAGCGAAATGGTCGGCAGAGTGCCGTCACCGCGATTTTTGACTGGCACTTGCACATCTAAAACAACGTCGGAAAGTAACTCGTTCGGCTTTTGAGTCACATCAAGTATGTGTGTTAATTTTGACGCCACTAGCTCTGCAGGTTGTCATGCAATTCCTTTACCTCTCAGAAATGATTATGAAATAAAAGTGAAGTACGTGACGAGTGTGACGTTAGGAAAACATTAGGCAGCATGGAGAGATTCTGTATGGGACCACCCAACCCAAACGAGTACTGTGTGACGTGCTAACCCACAGGTATTCACCGAGGCAGCCGGCTAGCTCAGTCGGTAGAGCATGATATTCTTAATCCCAGGGTCTAGGGTTCAAGCCCCACGCTGGGCGGAATGGAATTTTGTTCCGCTGCAGCTGTAAATTACCGTTTTTCTGATTAACGTGATGTAATGGAAATAGCAACTTTTAACTTTGCCTACGTCTCTGTCAGTCGCAAGAAAACTGTATTTGAAGGTAAAGGTGATTTTGTAGACATGTGTGAAAGACATGTTCTGAAATGCAAGTGTTGTTGTTTGGAGAGCACATCGGTTACGTGTCAGATGTGTAGCCAAGCAGTAATGGATCGCCATAGCTGCAAATAGTAGTCGGTAATATGAAGTGTTGTCAGCTCAAGTCTGATGATCCAGACGACCGTAAGGACGAAGTACGCAAGAATACCGCTAGGCCGCGCCTCTTTAGCTCAGTGGTAGAGCACTGGTCTAGTAAACCAGGGGTCGTGTGTTCCCACCCTCAGAGGGGGAAGACGAATTTTGGAAATCAGTTGCGCGTCGTGGCCGTATAGCAAACAGTATCTGTGATGACGAACAATTAGCGACAAGCGTTTTATTAAGAATTACGCTCAGATGTGATTAAGGCGAATGGCGCAGATAAAGCATTTGCCAAAGCGGTACAGCATAAGGTGGGATGAGGCAGGCTGAATTAGATTTTATAGATGAATTTCTCACATATCCCAGAGCCTCTCGCGGTCGTCGTCGTCGTCGTCGTCGTCGTCGTCGTCGTCGTCGCCGCCGCTTCTGCAGAAGTAGCAAATGGCCATGGTAGCAAATGCGGCGAGGGACGCCCTGCCTTCGATTCCGAATGCACAAAGTGTGTGGTCTTGTTTCCCAGTCTATATTTGGTCGGTCTCGTAAGAGGTTGAATGTAAGGTTTGGGTGGGAAAGAGCAAGGGGCAGCGGCTGTGTGGAACGAAAACACTATTCCTCAGGGGGTGTGAGCGTTACGAGATGAGTCGTATATAAGTTATACTTGGTTGCTAGTGAACGTGTGGCAGAATGCATAAGGCGTCGGACTTCGGATCTGAAGATTACAGGTTCGAATGCTGTCACGCTCGGTTTTTTTCCAGTTCTGAAAAAGAAACATACCGTTTTAATGTAGCAATTGAGCAGTACGAAACCGTCTGAATGTTTGTGTTGACCATTTTCTGCTTGGAGATGCTCTTGAGCTTGAAACACACACAACAAGACAGGTGCTAACTAGCGAAATGGTCGGCAGAGTGCCGTCACCGCGAGTTTTGACTGGCACTTGCACATCTAAAACAACGTCGGAAAGTAACTCGTTCGGCTTTTGAGTCACATCAAGTATGTGTGTTAATTTTGACGCCACTAGCTCTGCAGGTTGTCATGCAATTCCTTTACCTCTCAGAAATGATTATGAAATAAAAGTGAAGTACGTGACGAGTGTGACGTTACGAAAACATTAGGCAGCATGGAGAGATTCTGTATGGGACCACCCAACCCAAACGAGTACTGTGTGACGTGCTAACCCGCAGATATTCACCGAGGCAGACGGCTAGCTCAGTCGGTAGAGCATGATATTCTTAATATCAGGGTCGAGGGTTCGAGCCCCACGCTGGGCGGAACGGAATTTTGTTCCGCTGCAGATGTAAATTACCGTTTTTCTGATTAACGTGATGTAATGGAAATAGCAACTTTTAACTTTGCCTACGTCTCTGTCAGTCGCAAGAAAACTGTATTTGAAGGTAAAGGTGATTATGTAGACATGTGTGAAAGACATGTTCTGAAATGCAAGTGTTGTTGTTTGGAGAGCACATCGGTTACGTGTCAGATGTGTAGCCAAGCAGTAATGGATCGCCATAGCTGCAAATAGTAGTCGGTAATACGAAGTGTTGTCAGCACAAGTCTGATGATCCAGACGACGAAGTACGCAAGAGTACCGCTAGGCCGCGCCTCTTTAGCTGAGTGGTAGAGCGCTGGTCTAGTAAACTAGGGGTCGTGAGTTCCCATCCTCAGAGGAGGAAGACGAATTTTGGAAATCAGTTGCGTTCGTGGCCGTATAGCAAACAGTATCTGTGATGACGAACAATTAGCGACAAGCGTTTTATTAAGAATTACGCTCAGATGTGATTAAGGCGAATGGCGCAGATAAAGCATTTGCCAAAGCGGTACAGCATAAGGTGGGACGAGGCAGTCTGAATTACATTTTATGGATGAATTTCTCACATATCTCAGAGCCACTCGCGGTCGTCGTCGTCGTCGGCGGCGGCGGCGGCGTCGTCGCCGCCGCCACCGCCGCTTCTGCAGAAGTAGCAAATGGCCATGGTAGCAAATAAGGCGAGGGACGCCCTGCCTTCGATTCCGAATGCACAAAGTGTGTGGTCTTGTTTCCCAGTCTATATTTATCGGTCTCGTAAGAGGTTGAATGTAAGGTTTGGGTGGGAAAGAGCAAGGGGCAGCGGCTGTGTGGAACGAAAACACTATTCGTCAGGGGTGTGAGCGTTACGAGATGAGTCGTATACAAATTATACTTGGTCGCTAGTGACCGTGTTGCCGAATGGATAAGGCGTCGGACTTCGGATCTGAAGGTTACAGGTTCGAATGCTGTCACGCTCGGTTTTTTTCCAGTTCTGAAAAAGAAACATACCGTTTTAATGTAGGAATTGAGCAGTACGAAACCGTCTGAATGTTTCTGTTGACCATTTTCTGCTTGGAGATGCTTTTGAGCTTGAAACACACACAACAAGACCGGTGTTAACTAGCGAAATGGTCGGCAGAGTGCCGTCACCGCGATTTTTGACTGGCACTTGCAAATCTAAAACAACGTCGGAAAGTAACTCGTTCGGCTTTTGAGTCACATCAAGTATGTGTGTTAATTTTGACGCCACTAGCTCTGCAGGTTGTCATGCAATTCCTTTACCTCTCAGAAATGATTATGAAATAAAAGTGAAGTACGTGACGAGTGTGACGTTAGGAAAACATTAGGCAGCATGGAGAGATTCTGTATGGGACCACCCAACCCAAACGAGTACTGTGTGACGTGTTAACCCGCAGGTATTCACCGAGGCAGACGGCTGGCTCAGTCGGTAGAGCATGATATTCTCAATCTCTTTGTCGAGGGTTCGAGCCCCATGCTGGGCGGAACGGAATTTTGTTCCGCTGCAGATGTAAATTACCGTTTTTCTGATTAACGTGATGTAATGGAAATAGCAACTTTTAACTTTGCCTACGTCTCTGTCAGTCGCAAGAAAACTGTATTTGAAGGTAAAGGTGATTATGTAGACATGTGTGAAAGACATGTTCTGAAATGCAAGTGTTGTTGTTTGGAGAGCACATCGGTTACGTGTCAGATGTGTAGCCAAGCAGTAATGGATCGCCATAGCTGCAAATAGTAGTCGGTAATATGAAGTGTTGTCAGCTCAAGTCTGATGATCCAGACGACCGTAAGGACGAAGTACGCAAGAGTACCGCTATGCAGCGCCTCTTTAGCTCAGTGGTAGAGCACTGGTCTAGTAAACCAGGGGTCGTGAGTTCCCATCCTCAGAGGAGGAAGACGAATTTTGGAAATCAGTTGCGCGTCGTGGCCGTATAGCAAACAGTATCTGTGATGACGAACAATTAGCGACAAGCGTTTTATTAAGAATTACGCTCAGATGTGATTAAGGCGAATGGCGCAGATAAAGCATTTGCCAAAGCGGTACAGCATAAGGTGGGACGAGGCAGTCTGAATTACATTTTATAGATGAATTTCTCACATATCTCAGAGCCTCTCGCGGTCGTCGTCGTCGTCGTCGTCGTCGTCGTCGTCGCCGCCGCCGCCGTCGCTTCTGCAGAAGTAGCAAATGGCCATGGTAGCAAATGCGGCGAGGGACGCCCTGCCTTCGATTCCGAATGCACAAAGTGTGTGGTCTTGTTTCCCAGTCTATATTTGGTCGGTCTCGTAAGAGGTTGAATGTAAGGTTTGGGTGGGAAAGAGCAAGGGGCAGCGGCTGTGTGGAACGAAAACACTATTCCTCAGGGGTGTGAGCGTTACGAGATGAGTCGTATACAAGTTATACTTGGTCGCTTGTGACCGTGTGGCCGAATGGACAGTCTGCCTGCGGCAGCGGTGGTGAGCGGACCTCCAGGGCCAGCGCGCTGCGGCAGGAAGTGTTTACGTCAGGCGGTGAGTCGCGTGCTTACAGCGTCTGCTTATTAGTATTCGTTCCGTTCTGTAGGATCTGATATGGAATTATGAATCCGACTAACAGGAAAGATACCTTGAAGTTTACCTTTGATAGGAACTTTTCGAAACCAAATTCGTTTGAAGTTGAAGCATGGTTAGAGGAAACAGCTAAGATTACTTTTGATGACATTGTAGGGATAAATTTCTCTATCGTGACTAGTGTTGTTTATGTGAAATTAACGTCCTCTGAACTGTGTGATAGAATTGTGGAGTCCAGTGGAGGTGTACTGAAGTTTAAACATAGCGATGGTACCGTCAGTGACGTCAGCATTACGCATGCTGGACTGGGCATCCGAACGGCACGTATTTTCGAACTCCCGTTTGAAATATCAGCCGCGCAAATAAATTCTGCATTAACACCTTACGGGAGGGTCATTAACAATTTTGCGGAACGTTGGTCCAAAGCCCACAAATTTCCGGTGCTTAACGGCGTCAGGCAGGTTAAGATCGATCTACAGAAGCACATACCTTCATATATTTACGTAGGTGGACATCGCGGAATTGTCATATATGATGGGCAGCCAAAAACGTGTGCCGGCTGTGGTGCGCCCGGCCACGTGCGCTCTGAATGTATACAAAGACGCGTGACGCAGATACCTGTCGGTGAAGCCGCTAGCCCCCCTGTGACGACGGCACTGCCACTGACATACGCTGTCGCGGCTTCTGGTCTTCCACCCGCGACCCCGCCTGTAGATGCCCCTCGTTTGAATGATGTTTTGGCCGATAACGTCAAAGAACCGAGTGCTGACGCGGCACCGCCGCTACCACACTCAGAGATGGAGGTAACGACGGATGACTCCCCAGTGGTTGATGCCACTGGTACTGAGGATGAAGCAGACGCTGTGTTCCCGGCGGATCAACCCCAGAGTCAAGTCCACTTCGGATGTTGATGATACTGCGAACCCTAACAGGAAGCCTTCCAAAAAGAAGCGGAGACTTGCACATCAAGGAGCCAATCAGCTCGCCCCACAGCTCCGCGACAAAGCGAAACGAATAAGCAGCCAAATGAGTCAGAACACTTCTGAACCCTCTGAAGTTGGTCTCCCTGCGTCTGGTCGAATGGACATTGATCCTGTAGTGTCTCCCCCTGTGCATCCACGGCGGGTGGAAGATAGTGATACCTCGAGTAGAGTCGTTTTGCCGGATACCCACGCTCAAGGAAACGCAGGATCGCTATTGTCAGAGGCCACTCTCACTGGGAATTGGGCACAGGAAATGGAAGTATTGGATGCGAGCAATGATGCGGCTGTCATGCGGACCATTGAGACGGAATCTTCGGCACCCCCCACAGAGCAGCATACACCAACCGTACCGGGAACTACAGGAACTCCGACTGACGCGCTTGGCCTCAATTTCGTTAGCCATCCTTCTAAGACTGTTTAATTAATAGTATGTGCCTTCTCCCATGAACGAGCCCCAAGCCTATAAAATTGCCACGTTAAACATCAATAAGATACAGTCGTACTGGCGGCTCCGTAATTTACAAGATTTTGTATACGCAGTGGATATCGATATTCTGTTACTTCAAGAAGTCGCTGCGATTGAACTTGACCGAATAACTGGTTATACTACTCTCTCCAATTCCGGGAGCGGTGCGAATTTAGGGACAGCGATTCTGTTCAAAGAAGGGATTGTAGCGACCGACGCAGAAAAACTGCCTGATCATAGAGGGATCGCTGTCACTTTCCATCGGACACGCATAATCAATGTTTACGCCCCGTCCGGCAGTAGCAATAGGCGTGCTAGGGCTGAGTTCTTCACAAGCGCCATAGTCCCACTTTTTAGGGGAACCTACGATCGTATAATTTTTGCGGGTGACTTCAATTGTGTCTTAAGTCCAAAAGACCAGACGCCTAATTTTAACAAATCTGGAGAACTAGAACGTATCGTCCAAGAAATGAACCTCATTGACACATGGGAGCATACGCACGGAGCGGCACCTGGGTTCACTCATGTCACGAACCACTCTGCAAGCCGGCTAGACAGAATCTATGTATCGGCGTGTATGAAGACTCAAGTCCTCCACTCCGAAGTTTGGCCCACAATTTTTTCCGATCATGCCGCATATATTTGTACTGTTAACATGGTCAAGCAAGGCACATTTCGCGGCAGAGGTTTCTGGAAACTTAACAATGCTCTCCTTAACGATGTTGACTGTCACCGTGTCTTTAACGAAACATGGGAGGCATGTGAACGACGGGTTGCACAGTATGCCTCCGTTACTGAATGGTGGATAACACATGCCAAACCAACTTTATCAAAAATGTTTAAACGCTACGCTCGGGACAAATCCTGGTGGCAACGGCAAACGTCTGAGTTTTATTTTACTTGTCTCAGGGAGCTTTACCAGTCCGATGTGACTGTACCTGAAAATTTTATGCAGATTAAAAAAATTAAGGCAAAATTATTAAAACTTCAGCGGCAGCAGGCAGAAGGCTTTCAAATAAGGTCCAGGCCCCAGAATGTGATAGACGACGAAATGACATCCATGTTTCACGTCATTCGTGAAAATAAGAGGGGGCGGCGGAGATTAATAACTCGTCTTCAGTTGAGTGAAGGCGTTGCGCTCACGCGGCAACAAGACATACGGAACGCACTTCACAATCACCTGGCAGATCTCCTGGCAACGACACATACCGACGATGGAACTCACGATGAATTACTCAATAACTTGCAAAGGACTTTGGGTGCTGCTGAAGTCGAAACTCTCATGCGAGAAATTGATGAAGACGAATTGGATTCTGCGCTATCACGAAGTCCGAAAAATAAATCGCCCGGACCCGACGGTCTCACTGTCGAATTTTATCTTACTTTCTGTGACAAATTAAAGCCCAAGTTGTTGAGTATGTTTAATGAAATTTTACGGCCTGATTTTAATGTTCCTCAGGCTCTCGTGGAAGGCATCGTGGTTTTAATCCCTAAACGCCCAATGTGCAGTTCTGTTGACGATTTTCGGCCGCTTACTTTACTGAACAGTGACTACAAAATTTTAGCACGTATTATTTCTAATAGATTGAAAATGTTGATGAATACTGTCATTGGTCAGTACCAGACCAGTGTAGGTGTCGGTAGGACGATCTTCCAAAATTTGTCTCAATACAGGGACGTTATAGCCATTGCAGATGCGTGCAAGATACGGTGTGCGCTAGTTTCCCTTGACTTTTCAAAGGCATTCGACAGAGTAAACCATCAGTTTCTTATCCGGACGATGCATGCCATGGGATTTCCACTACGTTTTATCAATCTTATACATGAGCTCCTTCGTAAAGGAGTAACTCGACTCATGGTGAATGGCCAGCTGAGCGCATCGATTAATATTACTAATTCAGTGCGACAGGGATGCCCTATGTCAATGGCCTTGTTTGCCATTGCCATTGAGCCTTTGCTTGTCACCTTGACACAGCGTCTACAAGGATTAACCATCCACGGCATTAAGATTGTTTGTACTGCATATGCGGATGACGTCGGATTTTTGGTCATGGACGAAGGTGAAGTCGAGGAAGCCCTTCAGATCGTCAATAACTACGAACTTGTTGCGGGTGCGAAGTTGAATGCCAGGAAATCTGGCATTATGAACATAGGACGCGGCATCTCGCTGCACCATCACGGTCAGTTGCAACTAATTTCTAAAATGAAATGCCTTGGTATTGAGTACAGGAGCAACATACAGCACACAATTGCGGTGAACTATAGGAATCTCCTGGCAAGTATGCGTGCTTGCATGCAGACCCACTACCTAAGAAGCCTTGATGAACTGCAGAAAGTCACCTTCGCTAATGTCTACCTCACCTCAAAGATTAACTACGTTGCACAAGTACTGCCCATGCCACAGGAGACAGCGAAGCGTATGATGTCCGCTCTAGGCCATTTTGTCACACGTGGACACATTTTTAAAGTCAAGTACGATACGCTCACTCTCTCCACGACCGATGGAGGCTTAAATTTAACAGATGTTCGTTCCAAGTCACGAGCTTTGTACGTATGCACCACCTACAAACGGTGGAGGTCGTTACCGAACAGTCTAACGGCTCACTTGTTAACCGAAATAGCGCCGGCCTGCCTGCAGCCTCCCGTCTCTGTTCAACATATTCCGCCTGCGCTGACTCACTTTAAGAGCTTTTTCATTGAGTTCAGTTACGTACGGTCAACTCTCCCAGAAAATGAGCTTTCCGTGGTGAAGTTAGTTTATAATAAACTACTGGCAACCAAGAACAGGAACAACATCGAACACAAATACCCCAATCATCGCTGGCCAGTGATATGGAAAAACATACATAGCCGCGATTTACCAACGTCAGTGAAAGCCTCTTGGTACAGGGTCGTGAACCGTAAAATAAGTACCAATTCACGACTTCATGCTCTACATTTGGCTGACTCACCTTTGTGCCTTACGTGCAACTTGCCTGATACTGATGAACATCGTTTTCTGTGCACCACTGTCCAAGCAGTTTGGCTATGCATTCGCCAAAAACTGGCTACGATTATGAGGACTTCCCAGCTTTGTATTAAACCTGAAGATTTCCTGTATCCGGATTCAGTGCCGTACCCGAACACCAAACGGAACTCTGTCAATTGGTTGAAGGGTCATTATGTTCATTATTTACAGACGCAAGAACCCAAGAGTGAGGCGGCGTTCTGTCTTTACCTGGCATTACAGTTTCACATACTTTCACAGACGAGACATTACAGGAAACGATATGCGAATTTTTTAGAAGTCGTTCTTCGATGAAAGAAATATTTTTTTCTTTCCTTCATTCTACATTGCTTTGTTTTTTTTTTTTCTTTTCTTCTTCAAATGTCACAGTGACGTATACTGAACAGTGTTACGACAAGGACTATTTTATTTTCTTCTGTTTTTCTAGCGGACCAGAGTTCCTTTTTCATTTTCTATAAAAAAATTATCTTTGGTTTGGAAATCGGAATAGTTCAGAAGAATAAGTAATTCAGAAATCATGGCAGATGAAGCCGACGCCGACGAAGGTGATTTATGGCGAGCGCAAGGCGGGGCTGAAGGGGAGGAAGGAGGCCCTAAAAATAAAAAAAAAAAAAAAAAGAAATAAGAAAACAAAAAAATGGATAAGGCGTCGGACATCGGATCTTAAGATTACAGGTTCGAATGCTGTCACGCTCGGTTTTTTTCCTGTTCTGAAAAAGAAACATACCGTTTTAATGTAGCAATTGAGCAGTACGAAACCGTCTGAATGTTTCTGTTGAGCATTTTCTGCTTGGAGATGCTCTTGAGCTTGAAACACACACAACAAGACCGGTGTTAAGTAGCGAAATGGTCGGCAGAATGCCGTCACCGCGAGTTTTGACTGGCACTTGCACATCTAAAACAACGTCGGAAAGTAACTCGTTCGGCTTTTGAGTCACATCAAGTATGTGTGTTAATTTTGACGCCACTAGCTCTGCAGGTGGTCATGCAATTCCTTTACCTCTCAGAAATGATTATGAAATAAAACTGAAGTACGTGACGAGTGTGACGTTAGGAAAACATTAGGCAGCATGGAGAGATTCTGTATGGGACCACCCAACCCAAACGAGTACTGTGTGACGTGCTAACCCGCAGGTATTCTCCGAGGCAGCCGGCTAGCTCAGTCGGTAGAGCATGATATTCTTAATCTCAGGGTCGAGGGTTCGAGCCCCACGCTGGGCGGAACGGAATTTTGTTCCGCTGCAGATGTAAATTACCGTTTTTCTGATTAACGCGATGTAATGGAAATAGCAACTTTTAACTTTGCCTACGTCTCTGTCAGTCGCAAGAAAACTGTATTTGAAGGTAAAGGTGATTTTGTAGACATGTGTGAAAGACATGTTCTGAAATGCAAGTGTTGTTGTTTGGAGAGCACATCGGTTACGTGTCAGATGTGTAGCCAAGCAGTAATGGATCGCCATAGCTGCAAATAGTAGTCGGTAATATGAAGTGTTGTCAGCTCAAGTCTGATGATCCAGACGACCGTAAGGACGAAGTACGCAAGAGTACCGCTAGGCCGCGCCTCTTTAGCTCAGTGGTAGAGCACTGGTCTAGTAAACCAGGGGTCGTGAGTTCCCATCCTCAGAGGAGGAAGACGAATTTTGGAAATCAGTTGCGCGTCGTGGCTGTATAGCAAACAGTATCTGTGATGACGAACAATTAGCGACAAGCGTTTTATTAAGAATTACGCTCAGATGTGATTAAGGCGAATGGCGCAGATAAAGCATTTGCCAAAGCGGTACATCATAAGATGGGACGAGGCAGTCTGAATTACATTTTATAGATGAATTTCTCACATATCTCAGAGCCTCTCGCGGTCGTCGTCGTCGTCGTCGTCGTCGTCGTCGTCGCCGCCGCCGCCGCCGCCGCTTCTGCAGAAGTAGCAAATGGCGATGGTAGCAAATGCGGCGAGGGACGCCCTGCCTTCGATTCCGAATGCACAAAGTGTGTGGTCTTGTTTCCCAGTCTATACTTGGTCGGTCTCGTAAGAGGTTGAATGTAAGGTTTGGGTGGGAAAGAGCAAGGGGCAGCGGCTGTGTGGAACGAAAACACTATTCCTCAGGGGTGTGAGCGTTACGAGATGAGTCGTATACAAGTTATGCTAGGTCGCTTGTGACCGTGTGGCCGAATGGATAAGGCGTCGGACTTCGGATCTTAAGATTACAGGTTCGAATGCTGTCACGCTCGGTTCTTTTCCAGTTCTGAAAAAGAAACATACCGTTTTAATGTAGCAATTGAGCAGTACGAAACCGTCTGAATGTTTCTGTTGAGCATTTTCTGCTTGGAGATGCTCTTGAGCTTGAAACACACACAACAAGACCGGAGTTAACTAGCGAAATGGTCGGCAGAGTGCCGTCACCGCGAGTTTTGACTGGCACTTGCACATCTAAAACAACGTCGGAAAGTAACTCGTTCGGCTTTTGAGTCACATCAAGCATGTGTGTTAATTTTGACGCCACTAGCTCTGCAGGTTGTCATGCAATTCCTTTACCTCTCAGAAATGATTATGAAATAAAACTGAAGTACGTGACGAGTGTGACGTTAGGAAAACATTAGGCAGGATGGAGAGATTCTGTATGGGACCACCCAACCCAAACGAGTACTGTGTGACGTGCTAACCCGCAGGTATTCTACGAGGCAGCCGGCTAGCTCGGTCGGTAGAGCATGATATTCTTAATCTCAGGGTCGAGGGTTCGAGCCCCACGCTGGGCGGAACGGAATTTTGTTCCGCTGCAGATGTAAATTACCGTTTTTCTGATTAACGTGATGTAATGGAAATAGCAACTTTTAACTTTGCCTACGTCTCTGTCAGTCGCAAGAAAACTGTATTTGAAGGTAAAGGTGATTTTGTAGACATGTGTGAAAGACATGTTCTGAAATGCAAGTGTTGTTGTTTGGAGAGCACATCGGTTACGTGTCAGATTTGTAGCCAAGCAGTAAAGGATCGCCATAGCTGCAAATAGTAGTCGGTAATATGAAGTGTTGTCAGCTCAAGTCTGATGATCCAGACGATCGTAAGGACGAAGTACGCAAGAGTACCGCTAGGCCGCGCCTCTTTAGCTCGGTGGTAGAGCACTGGTCTAGTAAACCAGGGGCCGTGAGTTCCCATCCTCAGAGGAGGAAGACGAATTTTGGAAATCAGTTGCGCGTCGTAGCCGCATAGCAAACAGTATCTGTGATGACGAACAATTAGCGACAAGCGTTTTATTAAGAATTACGCTCAGATGTGATTAAGGCGAATGGCGCAGATAAAGCATTTGCCAAAGCGGTACAGCATAAGATGGGACGAGGCAGTCTGAATTACATTTTATAGATGAATTTCTCACATATCCCAGAGCTTCTCGCGGTCGTCGGCGTCGTCGTCGTCGTCGTCGTCGTCGTCGTCGTCGTCGTCGTCGCCGCCGCCGTTTCTGCAGAAGTAGCAAATGGCCATGGTACCAAATGCGGCGAGGGACACCCTGCCTTCGATTCCGAATGCACAAAGTGTGTGGTCTTGTTTCCCAGTCTATATTTGGTCGGTCTCTAAGAGGTTGAATGTAACGTTTGGGTGGGAAAGAGCAATGGGCAGCGGCTGTGTGGAACGAAAACACTATTCCTCAGGGGTGTGAGCGTTACGAGATAAGTCGTATACAAGTTATACTTGGTCGCTAGTGACCGTGTGGCCGAATGGATAAGGCGCCGGACTTCGGATCTGAAGATTACAGGTTCGAATGCTGTCACGCTCGGTTTTTTTTCAGTTCTGAAAAAGAAACATACCGTTTTAATGTAGCAATTGAGCAGTACGAAACCGTCTGAATGTTTCTGTTGAGCATTTTCTGCTTGGAGATGCTCTTGAGCTTGAAACACACACAACAAGACCGGTGTTAACTAGCGAAATGGTCGGCAGAGTGCCGTCACCGCGAGTTTTGACTGGCACTTGCACATCTAAAACAACGTCGGAAAGTAACTCGTTTGGCTTTTGAGTCACATCAAGTATGTGTGTTAATTTTGACGCCACTAGCTCTGCAGGTTGTCATGCAATTCCTTTACCTCTCAGAAATGATTATGAAATAAAACTGAAGTACGTGACGAGTGTGACGTTACGAAAACATTAGGCAGCATGGAGAGATTCTGTATGGGACCAACCAACCCAAACGTGTACTGTGTGACGTGCTAACCCGCAGGTATTCTCCGAGGCAGCCGGCTAGCTCAGTCGGTAGAGCATGATATTTTTAATCTCAGGGTCGAGTGTTCGGGCACCACGCTGGGCGGAACGGAATTTTGTTCCGCTGCAGATGTAAATTACCGTTTTTCTGATTAACGTGATGTAATGGAAATAGCAACTTTTAACTTTGCCTACGTCTCTGTCAGTCGCAAGAAAACTGTATTTGAAGGTAAAGGTGATTTTGTAGACATGTGTGAAAGACATGTTCTGAAATGCAAGTGTTGTTGTTTGGAGAGCACATCGGTTACGTGTCAGATGTGTAGCCAAGCAGTAATGGATCGCCATAGCTGCAAATAGTAGTCGGTAATATGGTTGTCAGCTCAAGTCTGATGATCCAGACGACCGTAAGGACGAAGTACGCAAGAGCACCGCTAGGCCGCGCCTCTTTAGCTCGGTGGTAGAGCACTGGTCTAGTAAACCAGGGGTCGTGAGTTCCCATCCTCAGAGGAGGAAGACGAATTTTGGAAATCAGTTGCGCATCGTGGCCGTATAGCATACAGTATCTGTGATGACGAACAATTAGCGACAAGCGTTTTATTAAGAATTACGCTCAGATGTGATTAAGGCGAATGGCGCAGATAAAGCATTTGCCAAAGCGGTACAGCATAAGATGGGACGAGGCAGTCTGAATTACATTTTATTGATGAATTTCTCACATATCCCAGAGCTTCTCGCGGTCGTCGTCGTCGTCGTCTTCGTCGTCGCCGCCGCCGTTTCTGCAGTAGTAGCAAATGGCCATGGTAGCAAATGCGGCGAGGGACGCCCTGCCTTCGATTCCGAATGCACAAAGTGTGTGGTCTTGTTTCCCAGTCTATATTTGGTCGGTCTCTTAAGAGGTTGAATGTAACGTTTGGGTGGGAAAGAGCAATGGGCAGCGGCTGTGTGGAACGAAAACACTATTCCTCAGGGGTGTGAGCGTTACGAGATAAGTCGTATACAAGTTATAGTTGGTCGCTAGTGACCGTGTGGCCGAATGGATAAGGCGCCGGACTTCGGATCTGAAGATTACAGGTTCGAATGCTGTCACGCTCGGTTTTTTTCCAGTTCTGAAAAAGAAACATACCGTTTTAATGTAGCAATTGAGCAGTACGAAACCGTCTGAATGTTTCTGTTGACCCTTTTCTGCTTGGAGATGCTCTTGAGCTTGAAACACACACAACAAGACCGGTGTTAACTAGCGAAATGGTCGGCAGAGTGCCGTCACCGCGAGTTTTGACTGGCACTTGCACATCTAAAACAACGTCGGAAAGTAACTCGTTCGGCTTTTGAGTCACATCAAGTATGTGTGTTAATTTTGACGCCACTAGCTCTGCAGGTTGTCATGCAATTCCTTTACCTCTCAGAAATGATTATGAAATAAAACTGAAGTACGTGACGAGTGTGACGTTAGGAAAACATTAGGCAGCATGGAGAGATTCTGTATGGGACCACCCAACCCAAACGAGTACTGTGTGACGTGCTAACCCGCAGGTTTTCTCCGAGGCAGCCGGCTAGCTCAATCGGTAGAGCATGGTATTCTTAATCTCAGGGTCGAGGGTTCGAGCCCCACGCTGGGCGGAACGGAATTTTGTTCCGCTGCAGAAGTAAATTACCGTTTTTCTGATTAACGCGATGTAATGGAAATAGCAACTTTTAACTTTGCCTACGTCTCTGTCAGTCGCAAGAAAACTCTATTTGAAGGTAAAGGTGATTTTGTAGACATGTGTGAAAGACATGTTCTGAAATGCAAGTGTTGTTGTTTGGAGAGCACATCGGTTACGTGTCAGATTTGTAGCCAAGCAGTAAAGGATCGCCATAGCTGCAAATAGTAGTCGGTAATATGAAGTGTTGTCAGCTCAAGTCTGATGCTCCAGACGATCGTAAGGACGAAGTACGCAAGAGTACCGCTAGGCCGCGCCTCTTTAGCTCGGTGGTAGAGCACTGGTCTAGTAAACCAGGGGCCGTGAGTTCCCATCCTCAGAGGAGGAAGACGAATTTTGGAAATCAGTTGCGCGTCGTAGCCGCATAGCAAACAGTATCTGTGATGACGAACAATTAGCGACAAGCGTTTTATTAAGAATTACGCTCAGATGTGATTAAGGCGAATGGCGCAGATAAAGCATTTGCCAAAGCGGTACAGCATAAGATGGGACGAGGCAGTCTGAATTACATTTTATAGATGAATTTCTCACATATCCCAGAGCTTCTCGCGGTCGTCGTCGTCGTCGTCGTCGTCGTCGTCGTCGTCGTCGCCGCCGCCGTTTCTGCAGAAGTAGCAAATGGCCATGGTACGAAATGCGGCGAGGGACACCCTGCCTTCGATTCCGAATGCACAAAGTGTGTGGTCTTGTTTCCCAGTCTATATTTGGTCGGTCTCTAAGAGGTTGAATGTAACGTTTGGGTGGGAAAGAGCAATGGGCAGCGGCTGTGTGGAACGAAAACACTATTCCTCAGGGGTGTGAGCGTTACGAGATAAGTCGTATACAAGTTATACTTGGTCGCTAGTGACCGTGTGGCCGAATGGATAAGGCGCCGGACTTCGGATCTGAAGATTACAGGTTCGAATGCTGTCACGCTCGGTTTTTTTTCAGTTCTGAAAAAGAAACATACCGTTTTAATGTAGCAATTGAGCAGTACGAAACCGTCTGAATGTTTCTGTTGAGCATTTTCTGCTTGGAGATGCTCTTGAGCTTGAAACACACACAACAAGACCGGTGTTAACTAGCGAAATGGTCGGCAGAGTGCCGTCACCGCGAGTTTTGACTGGCACTTGCACATCTAAAACAACGTCGGAAAGTAACTCGTTTGGCTTTTGAGTCACATCAAGTATGTGTGTTAATTTTGACGCCACTAGCTCTGCAGGTTGTCATGCAATTCCTTTACCTCTCAGAAATGATTATGAAATAAAACTGAAGTACGTGACGAGTGTGACGTTACGAAAACATTAGGCAGCATGGAGAGATTCTGTATGGGACCAACCAACCCAAACGTGTACTGTGTGACGTGCTAACCCGCAGGTATTCTCCGAGGCAGCCGGCTAGCTCAGTCGGTAGAGCATGATATTTTTAATCTCAGGGTCGAGTGTTCGGGCACCACGCTGGGCGGAACGGAATTTTGTTCCGCTGCAGATGTAAATTACCGTTTTTCTGATTAACGTGATGTAATGGAAATAGCAACTTTTAACTTTGCCTACGTCTCTGTCAGTCGCAAGAAAACTCTATTTGAAGGTAAAGGTGATTTTGTAGACATGTGTGAAAGACATGTTCTGAAATGCAAGTGTTGTTGTTTGGAGAGCACATCGGTTACGTGTCAGATGTGTAGCCAAGCAGTAATGGATCGCCATAGCTGCAAATAGTAGTCGGTAATATGGTTGTCAGCTCAAGTCTGATGATCCAGACGACCGTAAGGACGAAGTACGCAAGAGTACCGCTAGGCCGCGCCTCTTTAGGTCGGTGGTAGAGCACTGGTCTAGTAAACCAGGGGTCGTGAGTTCCCATCCTCAGAGGAGGAAGACGAATTTTGGAAATCAGTTGCGCATCGTGGCCGTATAGCATACAGTATCTGTGATGACGAACAATTAGCGACAAGCGTTTTATTAAGAATTACGCTCAGATGTGATTAATTCGAATGGCGCAGATAAAGCATTTGCCAAAGCGGTACAGCATAAGATGGGACGAGGCAGTCTGAATTACATTTTATTGATGAATTTCTCACATATCCCAGAGCTTCTCGCGGTCGTCGTCGTCGTCGTCGTCGTCTTCGTCGTCGCCGCCGCCGTTTCTGCAGTAGTAGCAAATGGCCATGGTAGCAAATGCGGCGAGGGACGCCCTGCCTTCGATTCCGAATGCACAAAGTGTGTGGTCTTGTTTCCCAGTCTATATTTGGTCGGTCTCTTAAGAGGTTGAATGTAACGTTTGGGTGGGAAAGAGCAATGGGCAGCGGCTGTGTGGAACGAAAACACTATTCCTCAGGGGTGTGAGCGTTACGAGATAAGTCGTATACAAGTTATACTTGGTCGCTAGTGACCGTGTGGCCGAATGGATAAGGCGCCGGACTTCGGATCTGAAGATTACAGGTTCGAATGCTGTCACGCTCGGTTTTTTTCCAGTTCTGAAAAAGAAACATACCGTTTTAATGTAGCAATTGAGCAGTACGAAACCGTCTGAATGTTTCTGTTGACCCTTTTCTGCTTGGAGATGCTCTTGAGCTTGAAACACACACAACAAGACCGGTGTTAACTAGCGAAATGGTCGGCAGAGTGCCGTCACCGCGAGTTTTGACTGGCACTTGCACATCTAAAACAACGTCGGAAAGTAACTCGTTCGGCTTTTGAGTCACATCAAGTATGTGTGTTAATTTTGACGCCACTAGCTCTGCAGGTTGTCATGCAATTCCTTTACCTCTCAGAAATGATTATGAAATAAAACTGAAGTACGTGACGAGTGTGACGTTAGGAAAACATTAGGCAGCATGGAGAGATTCTGTATGGGACCACCCAACCCAAACGAGTACTGTGTGACGTGCTAACCCGCAGGTTTTCTCCGAGGCAGCCGGCTAGCTCAATAGGTAGAGCATGGTATTCTTAATCTCAGGGTCGAGGGTTCGAGCCCCACGCTGGGCGGAACGGAATTTTGTTCCGCTGCAGAAGTAAATTACCGTTTTTCTGATTAACGCGATGTAATGGAAATAGCAACTTTTAACTTTGCCTACGTCTCTGTCAGTCGCGAGAAAACTCTATTTGAAGGTAAAGGTGATTTTGTAGACATGTGTGAAAGACATGTTCTGAAATGCAAGTGTTGTTGTTTGGAGAGCACATCGGTTACGTGTCAGATTTGTAGCCAAGCAGTAAAGGATCGCCATAGCTGCAAATAGTAGTCGGTAATATGAAGTGTTGTCAGCTCAAGTCTGATGATCCAGACGATCGTAAGGACGAAGTACGCAAGAGTACCGCTAGGCCGCGCCTCTTTAGCTCGGTGGTAGAGCACTGGTCTAGTAAACCAGGGGCCGTGAGTTCCCATCCTCAGAGGAGGAAGACGAATTTTGGAAATCAGTTGCGCGTCGTAGCCGCATAGCAAACAGTATCTGTGATGACGAACAATTAGCGACAAGCGTTTTATTAAGAATTACGCTCAGATGTGATTAAGGCGAATGGCGCAGATAAAGCATTTGCCAAAGCGGTACAGCATAAGATGGGACGAGGCAGTCTGAATTACATTTTATAGATGAATTTCTCACATATCCCAGAGCTTCTCGCGGTCGTCGGCGTCGTCGTCGTCGTCGTCGTCGTCGTCGTCGTCGTCGCCGCCGCCGTTTCTGCAGAAGTAGCAAATGGCCATGGTACCAAATGCGGCGAGGGACACCCTGCCTTCGATTCCGAATGCACAAAGTGTGTGGTCTTGTTTCCCAGTCTATATTTGGTCGGTCTCTAAGAGGTTGAATGTAACGTTTGGGTGGGAAAGAGCAATGGGCAGCGGCTGTGTGGAACGAAAACACTATTCCTCAGGGGTGTGAGCGTTACGAGATAAGTCGTATACAAGTTATACTTGGTCGCTAGTGACCGTGTGGCCGAATGGATAAGGCGCCGGACTTCGGATCTGAAGATTACAGGTTCGAATGCTGTCACGCTCGGTTTTTTTTCAGTTCTGAAAAAGAAACATACCGTTTTAATGTAGCAATTGAGCAGTACGAAACCGTCTGAATGTTTCTGTTGAGCATTTTCTGCTTGGAGATGCTCTTGAGCTTGAAACACACACAACAAGACCGGTGTTAACTAGCGAAATGGTCGGCAGAGTGCCGTCACCGCGAGTTTTGACTGGCACTTGCACATCTAAAACAACGTCGGAAAGTAACTCGTTTGGCTTTTGAGTCACATCAAGTATGTGTGTTAATTTTGACGCCACTAGCTCTGCAGGTTGTCATGCAATTCCTTTACCTCTCAGAAATGATTATGAAATAAAACTGAAGTACGTGACGAGTGTGACGTTACGAAAACATTAGGCAGCATGGAGAGATTCTGTATGGGACCAACCAACCCAAACGTGTACTGTGTGACGTGCTAACCCGCAGGTATTCTCCGAGGCAGCCGGCTAGCTCAGTCGGTAGAGCATGATATTTTTAATCTCAGGGTCGAGTGTTCGGGCACCACGCTGGGCGGAACGGAATTTTGTTCCGCTGCAGATGTAAATTACCGTTTTTCTGATTAACGTGATGTAATGGAAATAGCAACTTTTAACTTTGCCTACGTCTCTGTCAGTCGCAAGAAAACTGTATTTGAAGGTAAAGGTGATTTTGTAGACATGTGTGAAAGACATGTTCTGAAATGCAAGTGTTGTTGTTTGGAGAGCACATCGGTTACGTGTCAGATGTGTAGCCAAGCAGTAATGGATCGCCATAGCTGCAAATAGTAGTCGGTAATATGGTTGTCAGCTCAAGTCTGATGATCCAGACGACCGTAAGGACGAAGTACGCAAGAGTACCGCTAGGCCGCGCCTCTTTAGCTCGGTGGTAGAGCACTGGTCTAGTAAACCAGGGGTCGTGAGTTCCCATCCTCAGAGGAGGAAGACGAATTTTGGAAATCAGTTGCGCATCGTGGCCGTATAGCATACAGTATCTGTGATGACGAACAATTAGCGACAAGCGTTTTATTAAGAATTACGCTCAGATGTGATTAAGGCGAATGGCGCAGATAAAGCATTTGCCAAAGCGGTACAGCATAAGATGGGACGAGGCAGTCTGAATTACATTTTATTGATGAATTTCTCACATATCCCAGAGCTTCTCGCGGTCGTCGTCGTCGTCGTCTTCGTCGTCGCCGCCGCCGTTTCTGCAGTAGTAGCAAATGGCCATGGTAGCAAATGCGGCGAGGGACGCCCTGCCTTCGATTCCGAATGCACAAAGTGTGTGGTCTTGTTTCCCAGTCTATATTTGGTCGGTCTCTTAAGAGGTTGAATGTAACGTTTGGGTGGGAAAGAGCAATGGGCAGCGGCTGTGTGGAACGAAAACACTATTCCTCAGGGGTGTGAGCGTTACGAGATAAGTCGTATACAAGTTATAGTTGGTCGCTAGTGACCGTGTGGCCGAATGGATAAGGCGCCGGACTTCGGATCTGAAGATTACAGGTTCGAATGCTGTCACGCTCGGTTTTTTTCCAGTTCTGAAAAAGAAACATACCGTTTTAATGTAGCAATTGAGCAGTACGAAACCGTCTGAATGTTTCTGTTGACCCTTTTCTGCTTGGAGATGCTCTTGAGCTTGAAACACACACAACAAGACCGGTGTTAACTAGCGAAATGGTCGGCAGAGTGCCGTCACCGCGAGTTTTGACTGGCACTTGCACATCTAAAACAACGTCGGAAAGTAACTCGTTCGGCTTTTGAGTCACATCAAGTATGTGTGTTAATTTTGACGCCACTAGCTCTGCAGGTTGTCATGCAATTCCTTTACCTCTCAGAAATGATTATGAAATAAAACTGAAGTACGTGACGAGTGTGACGTTAGGAAAACATTAGGCAGCATGGAGAGATTCTGTATGGGACCACCCAACCCAAACGAGTACTGTGTGACGTGCTAACCCGCAGGTTTTCTCCGAGGCAGCCGGCTAGCTCAATCGGTAGAGCATGGTATTCTTAATCTCAGGGTCGAGGGTTCGAGCCCCACGCTGGGCGGAACGGAATTTTGTTCCGCTGCAGAAGTAAATTACCGTTTTTCTGATTAACGCGATGTAATGGAAATAGCAACTTTTAACTTTGCCTACGTCTCTGTCAGTCGCAAGAAAACTCTATTTGAAGGTAAAGGTGATTTTGTAGACATGTGTGAAAGACATGTTCTGAAATGCAAGTGTTGTTGTTTGGAGAGCACATCGGTTACGTGTCAGATTTGTAGCCAAGCAGTAAAGGATCGCCATAGCTGCAAATAGTAGTCGGTAATATGAAGTGTTGTCAGCTCAAGTCTGATGCTCCAGACGATCGTAAGGACGAAGTACGCAAGAGTACCGCTAGGCCGCGCCTCTTTAGCTCGGTGGTAGAGCACTGGTCTAGTAAACCAGGGGCCGTGAGTTCCCATCCTCAGAGGAGGAAGACGAATTTTGGAAATCAGTTGCGCGTCGTAGCCGCATAGCAAACAGTATCTGTGATGACGAACAATTAGCGACAAGCGTTTTATTAAGAATTACGCTCAGATGTGATTAAGGCGAATGGCGCAGATAAAGCATTTGCCAAAGCGGTACAGCATAAGATGGGACGAGGCAGTCTGAATTACATTTTATAGATGAATTTCTCACATATCCCAGAGCTTCTCGCGGTCGTCGTCGTCGTCGTCGTCGTCGCCGCCGCCGTTTCTGCAGAAGTAGCAAATGGCCATGGTACCAAATGCGGCGAGGGACACCCTGCCTTCGATTCCGAATGCACAAAGTGTGTGGTCTTGTTTCCCAGTCTATATTTGGTCGGTCTCTAAGAGGTTGAATGTAACGTTTGGGTGGGAAAGAGCAATGGGCAGCGGCTGTGTGGAACGAAAACACTATTCCTCAGGGGTGTGAGCGTTACGAGATAAGTCGTATACAAGTTATATTTGGTCGCTAGTGACCGTGTGGCCGAATGGATAAGGCGCCGGACTTCGGATCTGAAGATTACAGGTTCGAATGCTGTCACGCTCGGTTTTTTTTCAGTTCTGAAAAAGAAACATACCGTTTTAATGTAGCAATTGAGCAGTACGAAACCGTCTGAATGTTTCTGTTGAGCATTTTCTGCTTGGAGATGCTCTTGAGCTTGAAACACACACAACAAGACCGGTGTTAACTAGCGAAATGGTCGGCAGAGTGCCGTCACCGCGAGTTTTGACTGGCACTTGCACATCTAAAACAACGTCGGAAAGTAACTCGTTTGGCTTTTGAGTCACATCAAGTATGTGTGTTAATTTTGACGCCACTAGCTCTGCAGGTTGTCATGCAATTCCTTTACCTCTCAGAAATGATTATGAAATAAAACTGAAGTACGTGACGAGTGTGACGTTAGGAAAACATTAGGCAGCATGGAGAGATTCTGTATGGGACCAACCAACCCAAACGTGTACTGTGTGACGTGCTAACCCGCAGGTATTCTCCGAGGCAGCCGGCTAGCTCAGTCGGTAGAGCATGATATTTTTAATCTCAGGGTCGAGTGTTCGGGCACCACGCTGGGCGGAACGGAATTTTGTTCCGCTGCAGATGTAAATTACCGTTTTTCTGATTAACGTGATGTAATGGAAATAGCAACTTTTAACTTTGCCTACGTCTCTGTCAGTCGCAAGAAAACTCTATTTGAAGGTAAAGGTGATTTTGTAGACATGTGTGAAAGACATGTTCTGAAATGCAAGTGTTGTTGTTTGGAGAGCACATCGGTTACGTGTCAGATGTGTAGCCAAGCAGTAATGGATCGCCATAGCTGCAAATAGTAGTCGGTAATATGGTTGTCAGCTCAAGTCTGATGATCCAGACGACCGTAAGGACGAAGTACGCAAGAGTACCGCTAGGCCGCGCCTCTTTAGGTCGGTGGTAGAGCACTGGTCTAGTAAACCAGGGGTCGTGAGTTCCCATCCTCAGAGGAGGAAGACGAATTTTGGAAATCAGTTGCGCATCGTGGCCGTATAGCATACAGTATCTGTGATGACGAACAATTAGCGACAAGCGTTTTATTAAGAATTACGCTCAGATGTGATTAATTCGAATGGCGCAGATAAAGCATTTGCCAAAGCGGTACAGCATAAGATGGGACGAGGCAGTCTGAATTACATTTTATTGATGAATTTCTCACATATCCCAGAGCTTCTCGCGGTCGTCGTCGTCGTCGTCGTCGTCTTCGTCGTCGCCGCCGCCGTTTCTGCAGTAGTAGCAAATGGCCATGGTAGCAAATGCGGCGAGGGACGCCCTGCCTTCGATTCCGAATGCACAAAGTGTGTGGTCTTGTTTCCCAGTCTATATTTGGTCGGTCTCTTAAGAGGTTGAATGTAACGTTTGGGTGGGAAAGAGCAATGGGCAGCGGCTGTGTGGAACGAAAACACTATTCCTCAGGGGTGTGAGCGTTACGAGATAAGTCGTATACAAGTTATAGTTGGTCGCTAGTGACCGTGTGGCCGAATGGATAAGGCGCCGGACTTCGGATCTGAAGATTACAGGTTCGAATGCTGTCACGCTCGGTTTTTTTCCAGTTCTGAAAAAGAAACATACCGTTTTAATGTAGCAATTGAGCAGTACGAAACCGTCTGAATGTTTCTGTTGACCCTTTTCTGCTTGGAGATGCTCTTGAGCTTGAAACACACACAACAAGACCGGTGTTAACTAGCGAAATGGTCGGCAGAGTGCCGTCACCGCGAGTTTTGACTGGCACTTGCACATCTAAAACAACGTCGGAAAGTAACTCGTTCGGCTTTTGAGTCACATCAAGTATGTGTGTTAATTTTGACGCCACTAGCTCTGCAGGTTGTCATGCAATTCCTTTACCTCTCAGAAATGATTATGAAATAAAACTGAAGTACGTGACGAGTGTGACGTTAGGAAAACATTAGGCAGCATGGAGAGATTCTGTATGGGACCACCCAACCCAAACGAGTACTGTGTGACGTGCTAACCCGCAGGTTTTCTCCGAGGCAGCCGGCTAGCTCAATCGGTAGAGCATGGTATTCTTAATCTCAGGGTCGAGGGTTCGAGCCCCACGCTGGGCGGAACGGAATTTTGTTCCGCTGCAGAAGTAAATTACCGTTTTTCTGATTAACGCGATGTAATGGAAATAGCAACTTTTAACTTTGCCTACGTCTCTGTCAGTCGCAAGAAAACTCTATTTGAAGGTAAAGGTGATTTTGTAGACATGTGTGAAAGACATGTTCTGAAATGCAAGTGTTGTTGTTTGGAGAGCACATCGGTTACGTGTCAGATGTGTAGCCAAGCAGTAATGGATCGCCATAGCTGCAAATAGTAGTCGGTAATATGAAGGGTTGTCAGCTCAAGTCTGATGATCCAGACGACCGTAAGGACGAAGTACGCAAGAGTACCGCTAGGCCGCGCCTCTTTAGCTCAGTGGTAGAGCACTGGTCTAGTAAACCAGGGGTCGTGAGTTCCCATCCTCAGAGGAGGAAGACGAATTTTGGAAATCAGTTGCGCATCGTGGCCGTATAGCATACAGTATCTGTGATGACGAACAATTAGCGACAAGCGTTTTATTAAGAATTACGCTCAGATGTGATTAAGGCGAATGGCGCAGATAAAGCATTTGCCAAAGCGGTACAGCATAAGATGGGACGAGGCAGTCTGAATTACATTTTATAGATGAATTTCTCACATATCCCAGAGCTTCTCGCGGTCGTCGTCGTCGTCGTCGTCTTCGTCGTCGCCGCCGCCGTTTCTGCAGAAGTAGCAAATGGCCATGGTAGCAAATGCGGCGAGGGACGCCCTGCCTTCGATTCCGAATGCACAAAGTGTGTGGTCTTGTTTCCCAGTCTATATTTGGTCGGTCTCGTAAGAGGTTGAATGTAACGTTTGGGTGGGAAAGAGCAATGGGCAGCGGCTGTGTGGAACGAAAACACTATTCCTCAGGGGTGTGAGCGTTACGAGATAAGTCGTATACAAGTTATACTTGGTCGCTAGTGACCGTGTGGCCGAATGGATAAGGCGCCGGACTTCGGATCTGAAGATTACAGGTTCGAATGCTGTCACGCTCGGTTTTTTTCCAGTTCTGAAAAAGAAACATACCGTTTTAATGTAGCAATTGAGCAGTACGAAACCGTCTGAATGTTTCTGTTGAGCATTTTCTGCTTGGAGATGCTCTTGAGCTTGAAACACACACAACAAGACCGGTGTTAAGTAGCGAAATGGTCGGCAGAGTGCCGTCACCGCCAGTTTTGACTGGCACTTGCACATCTAAAACAACGTCGGAAAGTAACTCGTTCGGCTTTTGAGTCACATCAAGTATGTGTGTTAATTTTGACGCCACTAGCTCTGCAGGTTGTCATGCAATTCCTTTACCTCTCAGAAATGATTATGAAATAAAACTGAAGTACGTGACGAGTGTGACGTTAGGAAAACATTAGGCAGCATGGAGAGATTCTGTATGGGACCACCCAACCCAAACGAGTACTGTGTGACGTGCTAACCCGCAGGTTTTCTCCGAGGCAGCCGGCTAGCTCAATAGGTAGAGCATGGTATTCTTAATCTCAGGGTCGAGGGTTCGAGCCCCACGCTGGGCGGAACGGAATTTTGTTCCGCTGCAGAAGTAAATTACCGTTTTTCTGATTAACGCGATGTAATGGAAATAGCAACTTTTAACTTTGCCTACGTCTCTGTCAGTCGCGAGAAAACTCTATTTGAAGGTAAAGGTGATTTTGTAGACATGTGTGAAAGACATGTTCTGAAATGCAAGTGTTGTTGTTTGGAGAGCACATCGGTTACGTGTCAGATGTGTAGCCAAGCAGTAATGGATCGCCATAGCTGCAAATAGTAGTCGGTAATATGGTTGTCAGCTCAAGTCTGATGATCCAGACGACCGTAAGGACGAAGTACGCAAGAGTACCGCTAGGCCGCGCCTCTTTAGGTCGGTGGTAGAGCACTGGTCTAGTAAACCAGGGGTCGTGAGTTCCCATCCTCAGAGGAGGAAGACGAATTTTGGAAATCAGTTGCGCATCGTGGCCGTATAGCATACAGTATCTGTGATGACGAACAATTAGCGACAAGCGTTTTATTAAGAATTACGCTCAGATGTGATTAATTCGAATGGCGCAGATAAAGCATTTGCCAAAGCGGTACAGCATAAGATGGGACGAGGCAGTCTGAATTACATTTTATTGATGAATTTCTCACATATCCCAGAGCTTCTCGCGGTCGTCGTCGTCGTCGTCGTCGTCTTCGTCGTCGCCGCCGCCGTTTCTGCAGTAGTAGCAAATGGCCATGGTAGCAAATGCGGCGAGGGACGCCCTGCCTTCGATTCCGAATGCACAAAGTGTGTGGTCTTGTTTCCCAGTCTATATTTGGTCGGTCTCTTAAGAGGTTGAATGTAACGTTTGGGTGGGAAAGAGCAATGGGCAGCGGCTGTGTGGAACGAAAACACTATTCCTCAGGGGTGTGAGCGTTACGAGATAAGTCGTATACAAGTTATACTTGGTCGCTAGTGACCGTGTGGCCGAATGGATAAGGCGCCGGACTTCGGATCTGAAGATTACAGGTTCGAATGCTGTCACGCTCGGTTTTTTTCCAGTTCTGAAAAAGAAACATACCGTTTTAATGTAGCAATTGAGCAGTACGAAACCGTCTGAATGTTTCTGTTGACCCTTTTCTGCTTGGAGATGCTCTTGAGCTTGAAACACACACAACAAGACCGGTGTTAACTAGCGAAATGGTCGGCAGAGTGCCGTCACCGCGAGTTTTGACTGGCACTTGCACATCTAAAACAACGTCGGAAAGTAACTCGTTCGGCTTTTGAGTCACATCAAGTATGTGTGTTAATTTTGACGCCACTAGCTCTGCAGGTTGTCATGCAATTCCTTTACCTCTCAGAAATGATTATGAAATAAAACTGAAGTACGTGACGAGTGTGACGTTAGGAAAACATTAGGCAGCATGGAGAGATTCTGTATGGGACCACCCAACCCAAACGAGTACTGTGTGACGTGCTAACCCGCAGGTTTTCTCCGAGGCAGCCGGCTAGCTCAATCGGTAGAGCATGGTATTCTTAATCTCAGGGTCGAGGGTTCGAGCCCCACGCTGGGCGGAACGGAATTTTGTTCCGCTGCAGAAGTAAATTACCGTTTTTCTGATTAACGCGATGTAATGGAAATAGCAACTTTTAACTTTGCCTACGTCTCTGTCAGTCGCAAGAAAACTCTATTTGAAGGTAAAGGTGATTTTGTAGACATGTGTGAAAGACATGTTCTGAAATGCAAGTGTTGTTGTTTGGAGAGCACATCGGTTACGTGTCAGATGTGTAGCCAAGCAGTAATGGATCGCCATAGCTGCAAATAGTAGTCGGTAATATGAAGGGTTGTCAGCTCAAGTCTGATGATCCAGACGACCGTAAGGACGAAGTACGCAAGAGTACCGCTAGGCCGCGCCTCTTTAGCTCAGTGGTAGAGCACTGGTCTAGTAAACCAGGGGTCGTGAGTTCCCATCCTCAGAGGAGGAAGACGAATTTTGGAAATCAGTTGCGCATCGTGGCCGTATAGCATACAGTATCTGTGATGACGAACAATTAGCGACAAGCGTTTTATTAAGAATTACGCTCAGATGTGATTAAGGCGAATGGCGCAGATAAAGCATTTGCCAAAGCGGTACAGCATAAGATGGGACGAGGCAGTCTGAATTACATTTTATAGATGAATTTCTCACATATCCCAGAGCTTCTCGCGGTCGTCGTCGTCGTCGTCGTCTTCGTCGTCGCCGCCGCCGTTTCTGCAGAAGTAGCAAATGGCCATGGTAGCAAATGCGGCGAGGGACGCCCTGCCTTCGATTCCGAATGCACAAAGTGTGTGGTCTTGTTTCCCAGTCTATATTTGGTCGGTCTCGTAAGAGGTTGAATGTAACGTTTGGGTGGGAAAGAGCAATGGGCAGCGGCTGTGTGGAACGAAAACACTATTCCTCAGGGGTGTGAGCGTTACGAGATAAGTCGTATACAAGTTATACTTGGTCGCTAGTGACCGTGTGGCCGAATGGATAAGGCGCCGGACTTCGGATCTGAAGATTACAGGTTCGAATGCTGTCACGCTCGGTTTTTTTCCAGTTCTGAAAAAGAAACATACCGTTTTAATGTAGCAATTGAGCAGTACGAAACCGTCTGAATGTTTCTGTTGAGCATTTTCTGCTTGGAGATGCTCTTGAGCTTGAAACACACACAACAAGACCGGTGTTAAGTAGCGAAATGGTCGGCAGAGTGCCGTCACCGCCAGTTTTGACTGGCACTTGCACATCTAAAACAACGTCGGAAAGTAACTCGTTCGGCTTTTGAGTCACATCAAGTATGTGTGTTAATTTTGACGCCACTAGCTCTGCAGGTTGTCATGCAATTCCTTTACCTCTCAGAAATGATTATGAAATAAAACTGAAGTACGTGACGAGTGTGACGTTAGGAAAACATTAGGCAGCATGGAGAGATTCTGTATGGGACCACCCAACCCAAACGAGTACTGTGTGACGTGCTAACCCGCAGGTTTTCTCCGAGGCAGCCGGCTAGCTCAATAGGTAGAGCATGGTATTCTTAATCTCAGGGTCGAGGGTTCGAGCCCCACGCTGGGCGGAACGGAATTTTGTTCCGCTGCAGAAGTAAATTACCGTTTTTCTGATTAACGCGATGTAATGGAAATAGCAACTTTTAACTTTGCCTACGTCTCTGTCAGTCGCGAGAAAACTCTATTTGAAGGTAAAGGTGATTTTGTAGACATGTGTGAAAGACATGTTCTGAAATGCAAGTGTTGTTGTTTGGAGAGCACATCGGTTACGTGTCAGATGTGTAGCCAAGCAGTAATGGATCGCCATAGCTGCAAATAGTAGTCGGTAATATGAAGGGTTGTCAGCTCAAGTCTGATGATCCAGACGACCGTAAGGACGAAGTACGCAAGAGTACCGCTAGGCCGCGCCTCTTTAGCTCAGTGGTAGAGCACTGGTCTAGTAAACCAGGGGTCGTGAGTTCCCATCCTCAGAGGAGGAAGACGAATTTTGGAAATCAGTTGCGCATCGTGGCCGTATAGCATACAGTATCTGTGATGACGAACAATTAGCGACAAGCGTTTTATTAAGAATTACGCTCAGATGTGATTAAGGCGAATGGCGCAGATAAAGCATTTGCCAAAGCGGTACAGCATAAGGTGGGACGAGGCAGTCTGAATTACATTTTATAGATGAATTTCTCACATATCCCAGAGCTTCTTGCGGTCGTCGTCGTCGTCGTCGTCGTCGTCTTCGTCGTCGCCGCCGCCGTTTCTGCAGAAGTAGCAAATGGCCATGGTAGCAAATGCGGCGAGGGACGCCCTGTCTTCGATTCCGAATGCACAAAGTGTGTGGTCTTGTTTCCCAGTCTATATATTGGTCGGTCTCGTAAGAGGTTGAATGTAACGTTTGGGTGGGAAAGAGCAATGGGCAGCGGCTGTGTGGAACGAAAACACTATTCCTCAGGGGTGTGAGCGTTACGAGATAAGTCGTATACAAGTTATACTTGGTCGCTAGTGACCGTGTGGCCGAATGGATCATTCTGGCTTTAGCCGTCGCCGCGGTCGGACGTGCTTGTTGTTTACTCCGCGTACGTTAGCGCTATCGCCGGTGTTTGGTGTTTACGTGAAGTTCGCTGTACATTTTCGCTGTTCTTTTTTGAGTGGTGTCTCTGATAAGTGTTTTTATAGTGCTTTCGTCCGTTCCACGTCTCGTGCTTCGCCGCAATTTCGGTTGTTGCCGGAATTTCGCCGGAACCGACGACCATGTCTGACACCGTCAGGAAGAATACTTTAGTCTTCTCGTTCGAGAAAGAAACACGGCCGGTCCAACCCACTGCGCTGGAAATCCACGATTGGCTGACTGAGGTAATCGGTATAAATTCTGACTCTGTTCATACCACGCAATTAGATGCTGAAAAATACTGTGTTTTTGTTAAATTTCTGAACTCAGTGACAGTCGATAAGTTGCTTGCAAAATGGGGTAATTCCGTCGAATTTGTTCATCGAGACGGTTCAAAAAGTAATGTCTCTGTACGAAAAGCTGATATCATGTACACCAATGTCAGGATTTTGAATGTTCCAATTGAAATTGATAATCAGTTGATCAAGGACGCTCTATCTAAATATGGCGAAGTTAAATCTATCTATAACGAAAGATGGTCGAAGCTATACAAGATACAGTGTTTTAATGGCATTAGATCCGTTGAAATGGAGGTGAAAGCCAACATTCCGTCCCATATATCCGTTGCAGGCCATAAAGCACATGTTGTGTATTCTGGTCAGGAGCGCACGTGCAATATTTGCAATGAGACAGGTCATTTCCGACAAGATTGTCCGCGCCGTGTTTTTGTTCTTCGGAACAATCTAACACAGCGTCAAAAACTGACCCTCAGCGATGTCTTACCAAATAGCACTTCCCTTCTTTCGGTTAACGACAGTGGTGCATGTACTTCTGCAGTGCCCGCCATAACTACTACGGAGTTCCCTCCCCTGAGCGTCATTACATCACACCCTTCTGTTCCCGATTGCGATCTCCAGAATAAGAAGCGACCGTTGGAAATGACCGATGACGGCTCGGACGGCGAGTCCGCCCGTAATTCGCCTTCCACCCGCAAGCAGAAGCAGTGTAATGCGGATGTGCTCGAGGAAACAAACAGTACATGTATTGACGTGACGACAGTCGCTAAGGCAACCCGGCCGCTGTCGGCGGCTGAACGGGTACAAACGGTCCACGGAGGGGACGCAGTAACGATTGTCGCGGAGACGGAAGAGGCGCACTCCGAAGCACAAGAGGTGACGGAGCGGAACCCAACTCAAGAATTTACAGACCCACAAACCGCCGACTCAGTCAGTGCTCTGGAGCCAGTGACGGAAGAACAAGGAAATGGCACTCGTAAAAAGGACGCTGTTGAGACAGCTTCGGTCACAACGGTGGTAAAGATAGACAATCCGAATGACGGCGCGTTGAACCAAGATGTCCGAAGACGCCGACTCAAACTGCAACCTAATCTCAAAGCTTCCCGTAACCAAAGCAAACAACAACCAGCACAAGAGGAAGCGACGGCCAAGAACGTCTTGTATGAAATCATCACGGAAAGACCTAAGGAGGTACCTTCAAGTGACATTAGTGATGCAAAGCCCCTCGGTAAAACTAAAACCCGAGATGTTCGGAATCCTGCACCAAAATGAGGCTGTAAGATGAAAAAAAAAAAGGATTTTGTTGAACCAGTTTCATTTCTAATTGTACTACTGTCTTAGTCATATTTCAGAGGAACCAGATGAAGTGTTTACCGAGCTTCAAATACTGACTATTCTTTTAGATGTTTGTTAAAGCAGAGTCGTTTCTCCCTTCTAGGAGCTGCACATCTCTTTTTTTTTTTTATTAATATTTTGTTATCTTTTTAATCACTTATTTACTTTTTATGCAAACTAAATGTCCCAGGCATATACAATTACGACTATCAATATAAACAGGATTACATCCGTGACTAAAGTTACAGCGCTCAAGGATTATTTATATGAGTCAGGGACGGACATTGCTTTCCTACAGGAAGTAGTGCTGACTAATCTTACAGTGCCTGGATATTTGGCGATTTTAAATGTCTCACTTGACACCAACGTCGGTACAGCAATTTTAGTCAGGGAGGGGATTCCTGTCTCGGATATCGAGAGGTTGGACTCCGGCAGAGCGATAGGTATAAAAGTCTTTGGTTCTACCCTTATCAATCTGTATGCCCCTTCTGGCACATCTAATAGAATGGAAAGAGCACAGTTCTATAAAGAAGAAATCATTTATTTATTACGGAAAAACCCAAAAGATCTTATAATAGGCGGTGATTTTAATTGTGTGATAAATAAGAAAGACCAGGTTCCGAATTTTAATACCTGCACTGAACTGAAGCGTTTCGTCACTGTTTTACAGCTTAAAGATGCTTGGGAAATAATGTATCCCACATTTGTGGCATTTACATTCCTAGGTCCTCACTCACGTAGCAGGATCGACAGAGTCTACATATCGCAAAGTCTAGTTAGCTCCTTCATTAAAGCAGAGACGATTCCAGTTTACTTTTCTGATCATAGCTCCGTGCTAGCTTCCATCAACCTTACTGCGCAACCCACTCGCCGTTTTAGAAGTTCATGGCACCTTAATACGTCACTGATGCAGGACGACGGATTAGAAGAAAGTTTGACAGAAGCGTGGGCATTGTGCCTCCGCTCTCCAGATAGACACGTCTCAGTACTAGACTGGTGGTGCAACAGGGCAAAGCCTAAACTGAGAAAAGTTCTCATCCAGTATAGTGTACAACGATCGAAAGACTTGAAAAATTCCATAGAATTTTATTATACCATGCTGCGAAATTTATATGAGCAGGCAAACACTTCCAACGTCCGTCTGGCATATATCAAGCAAACTAAGGCCAAATTGCTCAGTCTTAAAAGACAGCAGATGGAGGGTCTGAAATTAAAATCCAAGGCTAAGACAGTCGTGGAGGATGAACATGCTTCCTTGTACCATCTACTGAAGCACGAAAGAAACAGGAGACGCACCTTCATTGATGGACTTCAGTCTGAAACTGGCGAGACACTCACGACTCAGAGAGACATCGTCAATGCAGTGCACAAATATTACGAAGACCTATACACTGCCAACCCGGTATGTGAAGAGTCCTTCGATGAGTTCCTTAGTTACATAGCTCCACAGGTCTCGGACGAGGAAAACGAAGACCTTCTCGTTGAGTGTACTAACGAAGATATCCACAGAATCATCTGCAAATCTCCTCTGAGGAAATCGCCGGGACCGGATGGTTTGCCTGTTGAATTTTATAAACGATACTGGCCACTGATTGGTGACATGTTTACCCGAATGACGAACGAGGTGCTTCAGGGAAAGCATTTACCTGCTGTTTTTAAAGAGAGCACAATAGTACTAATCCCAAAAAATGCTGCAAAAAGAAACCTCAACAACTTTCGTCCTATCTCCCTGTTAAACTCCGATTATAAAATCATCGGCAGAATTTTAAACAACAGACTCTCACAGTTGGCCAAAAAGATAGTAAGTCCATACCAGTCCTGTGTGCCTACCAAGAGCATTTTCAAAAGCATAGCTGAATATAGAGATATAATTGCAATCACTGCTGTGACCACCATAAAATGTGCTATCATGTTTATTGACTTCCAGAAAGCATTTGATCGTGTGGATCATAGATTCCTTAGTGCCACACTGAACAAAATAGGTTTTAATGAGCGAGTCGTAAGTGTGATCAGAAATGTTGCAACAGGCATCAGCGCTTGTATATCAGTTAACTGCCAGAGGACAAAGCAGATTCAGATCAGGCGCGGCGTTCCTCAAGGAAGCCCCCTTTCCATGTTCCTATTCGTGCTTTCATTAGAACCTTTCCTCCGCAGTGTTCATGCCACTCTAACTGGCATCACATTATCTGGTCACCGAACAGTCATAAACGCCTATGCCGATGATGTCGGAGTCGTCCTGCGAAATCCCGACGACATTTTGAAATTGGAAACGCTAATTAAAAAGTACTGTAGAGTCTCCGGAGCAGGTGTCAACGCAAACAAAAGCAAACTCCTAAACCTGCGGGGTTTTCAACATACCACCTTAACCTGGGCCACAATGGTCACCCAATGCAAAGCACTAGGAATAACACTGACACCTTGTCCGTTAAAAATGGCAGCTATCAATTGGAGAAATACGTCGGGACAACTTCTTGGAACAACAAGGGAAAACCTCCACCGTAACATGAACCAAGTTCAGAGGGTGATTTTCATTAACCACTGCATTCTCTCCAGGAGTTACTTTATAGCACAGATCTTCCCACTACCGAAAATGATTGGAAAAAAGATAATGTCTACCATTGCCAGCTATCTTTGGAGAGGGGATATATTCAGAGTCGACGCCAAAACTGCGACCTTAGATCCCAGGAATGGAGGTTTGGGGTTAGTTGACATCAGAAATAAGGCGTCTGCGCTTTTTATAAAAAGGACCGCCACTATCCTTAGCGACCACGCTGATAGCATTACAACTAAATTATTTGAAGTTGTCAGGCCTGCCAGTTTACAGGCGCCGGTGAATGTGCAAAAAATAAATAACCGGCTCCAGTACGTTCGTGTATATTTTGTGGAATTCAGCTATCTCGGCGGTGTCATCATCAACTCACGACGGATCACGGCCCGCGATATTCTGTGCCATCGAAAGAAAATGGAGGGGAGAAACAAATTGGAAAGTAAATACCCACACACTGATTGGGACGCCATATGGAAAAATATTAATATGCGTGGTCTACCATCGGACGTCAAGTCAGCGTGGTATAAAACAGTGAATGAGACCGTAAGCACCAATGAAAGGTTACACGCAATCGGCGTTAGCGACACGAACCTATGTCTCAAATGTAAATTGATCGACACGTTAGTGCACAGATTCACGTGCGGTGGCAATCTACAACTCTGTAATTGGATTAGGGAACAACTGGCTTTTCTTACGAGATCTTCGGTGGAAAATTTTCCCCCTGTTACTTTCCTCAGGCCTCAGACTTGCTATTTTCCAGCAGCAAAAAACAACTCGGTCCATTGGTTAATGGGACACTATGTGAATTACGTAATTAATCACCTGGGAAATGACAATTCCACTGATTTTTACATGTACTTGAAGTGTGCTTTTTATAACGCCCTGAAATATAAAGACCACAAGAAAAACTACGGCAATATGCTTAAAATTGTATTCGAGCGACTGGGCATTGGTTGACAAGCCAACGAGATAAACAAAAATCGTTTATTTAAGCGAAACGACGCTTAAACAAAAACAATTGGGGAGAAGTACAATTTTACAGTTTCATATTACAATCACTTATCCTCTGCTGGCAAAGAAGGCTATTTTGTTTATTGCACAGAAGAAGCCGAAGCCGAAAGCCAGTATCGCAGGGTTAAAGATAAATTGTTTTCTTATACATTCATTTTATGACTGAGAAGGAAGTCTCATTTGTTTCCATGGAAGGGAACATACTTTTTTATTATTATTATTAATCTCAAGAAGGAAAGGAGGCTATGGAATTAGTGCCTTAACATAAAATTCCTTCTTCACATTCCATGAAGATTTTTCTTTTACAATAAAAAAAATAACAAACAAACAAAAATAATAATAATAACAATAAAAAAACTAAACAGAAATTAAAAAAAATAATATACAGGTTCAGGGTCCACTACTTCCTACAACTTTATTATATATTACAAAGAAGTATGCTAGGTTGCCGAGAAGCAGTGGACGAAAAAAAAAAAAAAAAAAAAAAAAAAAAAAAAAAAAAAAAAAAAAAAAAAAGCACTAAAGCTATAACCTTCAATCTCTATTGCCTCGGCATGACATAAATTTTTTGTTTCAAATGAAGCATCTTTTGGTTCAGGATTTCGAAGGCAAAACAGCATATATCTACGTATACACAAGAGGTAAAATTTCTTATTGAAAACTATGATAAAGACACGCCTCAGCAACAGGACTGGGTGGAGACATCGCGGCCAGGCCTCGAGATTTTGACCCCTGCCCGCTTTGCCTCCGCCTGCCTCATGCTGCTTATATAAAAAAAAAAAAAGAAAAAAAAAGTGGCTAGGATACCTGGCTTTATAAAAAAAAATAAAAAAAAAGTAAAAAAAAATCGATAAGGCGTCGGACTAAAAAAAAAAATGGTGTAATGGTTAGCACTCTGGACTTTGAATCCAGCGATCCGAGTTCGAGTCTCGGTGGAACCTGATTCGGTGTTTTGCGATCGTTTCTAGAAACGTGTACGAGCTGGCAGTTGGAATTGTATATGCATAATTAAAAAAAAAAAAAAAAATAAAAAAAAATAAAAATAAAAAAAAAAATGGATAAGGCGCCGGACTTCGGATCTGAAGATTACAGGTTCGAATGCTGTCACGCTCGGTTTTTTTCCAGTTCTGAAAAAGAAACATACTGTTTTAATGTAGCAATTGAGCAGTACGAAACCGTCTGAATGTTTCTGTTGAGCATTTTCTGCTTGGAGATGCTCTTGAGCTTGAAACACACACAACAATACCGGTGTTAACTAGCGAAATGGTCGGCAGAGTGCCGTCACCGCGCGTTTTGACTGGCACTTGCACATCTAAAACAACGTCGGAAAGTAACTCGTTCGGCTTTTGAGTCACATCAAGTATGTGTGTTAATTTTGACGCCACTAGCTCTGCAGGTTGTCATGCAATTCCTTTACCTCTCAGAAATGATAATGAAATAAAACTGAAGTACGTGACGAGTGTGACGTTACTAAAACATTAGGGAGCATGGAGAGATTCTGTATGGGACCACCCAACCCAAACGAGTTCTGTGTGACGTGCTAACCCGCAGGTATTCTTCGAGGCAGCCGGCTAGCTCAGTCAGTAGAGCATGATATTCTTAATGCCAGGGTCGAGGGTTCGAGCCCCACGCTGGGCGGAACGGAATTTTGTTCCGCTGCAGATGTAAATTACCGTTTTTCTGATTAACGTGATGTAATGGAAATAGCAACTTTTAACTTTGCCTACGTCTCTGTCAGTCGCAAGAAAACTGTATTTGAAGGTAAAGGTGATTTTGTAGACATGTGTGAAAGACATGTTCTGAAATGCAAGTGTTGTTGTTTGGAGAGCACATCGGTTACGTGTCAGATGTGTAGCCAAGCAGTAATGGACCGCCATAGCTGCAAATAGTAGTCGGTAATATGAAGTGTTGTCAGCTCAAGTCTGATGACCCAGACGACCGTAAGGACGAAGTACGCAAGAGTACCGTTAGGCCGCGCCTCTTTAGCTCAGTGGTAGAGCACTGGTCTAGTAAACCAGCGGTCGTGAGTTCCCATCCTCAGAGGAAGACGACGAATTTTGGAAATCAGTTGCGCGTCGTGGCCGTATAGCAAACAGTATCTGTGATGACGAACAATTAGCGACAAGCGTTTTATTAAGAATTACGCTCAGATGTAATTAAGGCGAATGGCGCAGATAAAGCATTTGCCAAAGCGGTACAGCATAAGATGGGACGAGGCAGTCTGAATTACATTTTATAGATGAATTTCTCACATATCCCAGAGCTTCTCGCGGTCGTCGTCGTCGTCGTCGTCGTCGTCGTCGTCTTCGTCGTCGCCGCCGCCGTTTCTGCAGAAGTAGCAAATGGCCATGGTAGCAAATGCGGCGAGGGACGCCCTGCCTTCGATTCCGAATGCACAAAGTGTGTGGTCTTGTTTCCCAGTCTATATTTGGTCGGTCTCGTAAGAGGTTGAATGTAACGTTTGGGTGGGAAAGAGCAATGGGCAGCGGCTGTGTGGAACGAAAACACTATTCCTCAGGGGTGTGAGCGTTACGAGATAAGTCGTATACCAGTTATACTTGGTCGCTAGTGACCGTGTGGCCGAATGGATAAGGCGCCGGACTTCGGATCTGAAGATTACAGGTTCGAATGCTGTCACGCTCGGTTTTTTTTCCAGTTCTGAAAAAGAAACATACCGTTTTAATGTAGCAATTGAGCAGTACGAAACCGTCTGAATGTTTCTGTTGACCATTTTCTGCTTGGAGATGCTCTTGAGCTTGAAACACACACAACAAGACCGGTGTTAACTAGCGAAATGGTCGGCAGAGTGCCGTCACCGCGAGTTTTGACTGGCACTTGCACATCTAAAACAACGTCGGAAAGTAACTCGTTCGGCTTTTGAGTCACATCAAGTATGTGTGTTAATTTTGACGCCACTAGCTCTGCAGGTTGTCATGCAATTCCTTTACCTCTCAGAAATGATTATGAAATAAAACTCAAGTACGTGACGAGAGTGACGTTAGGAAAACATTAGGCAGCATGGAGAGATTCTGTATGGGACCACCCAACCCAAACGAGTACTGTGTGACGTGCTAACCCGCAGGTTTTCTCCGAGGCAGCCGGCTAGCTCAATCGGTAGAGCATGGTATTCTTAATCTCAGGGTCGAGGGTTCGAGCCCCACGCTGGGCGGAACGGAATTTTGTTCCGCTGCAGAAGTAAATTACCGTTTTTCTGATTAACGCGATGTAATGGAAATAGCAACTTTTAACTTTGCCTACGTCTCTGTCAGTCGCAAGAAAACTCTATTTGAAGGTAAAGGTGATTTTGTAGACATGTGTGAAAGACATGTTCTGAAATGCAAGTGTTGTTGTTTGGAGAGCACATCGGTTACGTGTCAGATGTGTAGCCAAGCAGTAATGGACCGCCATAGCTGCAAATAGTAGTCGGTAATATGAAGTGTTGTCAGCTCAAGTCTGATGACCCAGACGACCGTAAGGACGAAGTACGCAAGAGTACCGCTAGGCCGCGCCTCTTTAGCTCAGTGGTAGAGCACTGGTCTAGTAAACCAGGGGTCGTGAGTTCCCATCCTCAGAGGAGGAAGACGAATTTTGGAAATCAGTTGCGCATCGTGGCCGTATAGCATACAGTATCTGTGATGACGAACAATTAGCGACAAGCGTTTTATTAAGAATTACGCTCAGATGTGATTAAGGCGAATGGCGCAGATAAAGCATTTGCCAAAGCGGTACAGCATAAGATGGGACGAGGCAGCCTGAATTACATTTTATAGATGAATTTCTCACATATCCCAGAGCTTCTCGCGGTCGTCGTCGTCGTCGTCGTCTTCGTCGTCGCCGCCGCCGTTTCTGCAGAAGTAGCAAATGGCCATGGTAGCAAATGCGGCGAGGGACGCCCTGCCTTCGATTCCGAATGCACAAAGTGTGTGGTCTTGTTTCCCAGTCTATATTTGGTCGGTCTCGTAAGAGGTTGAATGTAACGTTTGGGTGGGAAAGAGCAATGGGCAGCGGCTGTGTGGAACGAAAACACTATTCCTCAGGGGTGTGTGCGTTACGAGATAAGTCGTATACAAGTTATACTTGGTCGCTAGTGACCGTGTGGCCGAATGGATAAGGCGCCGGACTTCGGATCTGAAGATTACAGGTTCGAATGCTGTCACGCTCGGTTTTTTTCCAGTTCTGAAAAAGAAACATACCGTTTTAATGTAGCAATTGAGCAGTACGAAACCGTCTGAATGTTTCTGTTGAGCATTTTCTGCTTGGAGATGCTCTTGAGCTTGAAACACACACAACAAGACCGGTGTTAAGTAGCGAAATGGTCGGCAGAGTGCCGTCACCGCGAGTTTTGACTGGCACTTGCACATCTAAAACAACGTCGGAAAGTAACTCGTTCGGCTTTTGAGTCACATCAAGCATGTGTGTTAATTTTGACGCCACTAGCTCTGCAGGTTGTCATGCAATTCCTTTACCTCTCAGAAATGATTATGAAATAAAACTGAAGTACGTGACGAGTGTGACGTTAGGAAAACATTAGGCAGCATGGAGAGATTCTATATGGGACCACCCAACCCAAACGAGTTCTGTGTGACGTGCTAACCCGCAGGTATTCTTCGAGGCAGCCGGCTAGCTCAGTCAGTAGAGCATGATATTCTTAATCCCAGGGTCGAGGGTTCGAGCCCCACGCTGGGCGGAACGGAATTTTGTTCCGCTGCAGATGTAAATTACCGTTTTTCTGATTAACGTGATGTAATGGAAATAGCAACTTTTAACTTTGCCTACGTCTCTGTCAGTCGCAAGAAAACTGTATTTGAAGGTAAAGGTGATTTTGTAGACATGTGTGAAAGACATGTTCTGAAATGCAAGTGTTGTTGTTTGGAGAGCACATCGGTTACGTGTCAGATGTGTAGCCAAGCAGTAATGGACCGCCATAGCTGCAAATAGTAGTCGGTAATATGAAGTGTTGTCAGCTCAAGTCTGATGACCCAGACGACCGTAAGGACGAAGTACGCAAGAGTACCGTTAGGCCGCGCCTCTTTAGCTCAGTGGTAGAGCACTGGTCTAGTAAACCAGCGGTCGTGAGTTCCCATCCTCAGAGGAAGACGACGAATTTTGGAAATCAGTTGCGCGTCGTGGCCGTATAGCAAACAGTATCTGTGATGACGAACAATTAGCGACAAGCGTTTTATTAAGAATTACGCTCAGATGTAATTAAGGCGAATGGCGCAGATAAAGCATTTGCCAAAGCGGTACAGCATAAGATGGGACGAGGCAGTCTGAATTACATTTTATAGATGAATTTCTCACATATCCCAGAGCTTCTCGCGGTCGTCGTCGTCGTCGTCTTCGTCGTCGCCACCGCCGTTTCTGCAGAAGTAGCAAATGGCCATGGTAGCAAATGCGGCGAGGGACGCCCTGCCTTCGATTCCGAATGCACAAAGTGTGTGGTCTTGTTTCCCAGTCTATATTTGGTCGGTCTCGTAAGAGGTTGAATGTAACGTTTGGGTGGGAAAGAGCAATGGGCAGCGGCTGTGTGGAACGAAAACACTATTCCTCAGGGGTGTGAGCGTTACGAGATAAGTCGTATACCAGTTATACTTGGTCGCTAGTGACCGTGTGGCCGAATGGATAAGGCGCCGGACTTCGGATCTGAAGATTACAGGTTCGAATGCTGTCACGCTCGGTTTTTTTCCAGTTCTGAAAAAGAAACATACCGTTTTAATGTAGCAATTGAGCAGTACGAAACCGTCTGAATGTTTCTGTTGACCATTTTCTGCTTGGAGATGCTCTTGAGCTTGAAACACACACAACAAGACCGGTGTTAACTAGCGAAATGGTCGGCAGAGTGCCGTCACCGCGAGTTTTGACTGGCACTTGCACATCTAAAACAACGTCGGAAAGTAACTCGTTCGGCTTTTGAGTCACATCAAGTATGTGTGTTAATTTTGACGCCACTAGCTCTGCAGGTTGTCATGCAATTCCTTTACCTCTCAGAAATGATTATGAAATAAAACTCAAGTACGTGACGAGAGTGACGTTAGGAAAACATTAGGCAGCATGGAGAGATTCTGTATGGGACCACCCAACCCAAACGAGTACTGTGTGACGTGCTAACCCGCAGGTTTTCTCCGAGGCAGCCGGCTAGCTCAATCGGTAGAGCATGGTATTCTTAATCTCAGGGTCGAGGGTTCGAGCCCCACGCTGGGCGGAACGGAATTTTGTTCCGCTGCAGATGTAAATTACCGTTTTTCTGATTAACGTGATGTAATGGAAATAGCAACTTTTAACTTTGCCTACGTCTCTGTCAGTCGCAAGAAAACTCTATTTGAAGGTAAAGGTGATTTTGTAGACATGTGTGAAAGACATGTTCTGAAATGCAAGTGTTGTTGTTTGGAGAGCACATCGGTTACGTGTCAGATGTGTAGCCAAGCAGTAATGGACCGCCATAGCTGCAAATAGTAGTCGGTAATATGAAGTGTTGTCAGCTCAAGTCTGATGACCCAGACGACCGTAAGGACGAAGTACGCAAGAGTACCGCTAGGCCGCGCCTCTTTAGCTCAGTGGTAGAGCACTGGTCTAGTAAACCAGCGGTCGTGAGTTCCCATCCTCAGAGGAGGAAGACGAATTTTGGAAATCAGTTGCGCGTCGTGGCCGTATAGCAAACAGTATCTGTGATGACGAACAATTAGCGACAAGCGTTTTATTAAGAATTACGCTCAGATGTGATTAAGGCGAATGGCGCAGATAAAGCATTTGCCAAAGCGGTGCAGCATAAGATGGGACGAGGCAGTCTGAATTACACTTTATAGATGAATTTCTCACATATCTCAGAGCCTCTCGTCGTCGTCGTCGTCGTCGTCGTCGTCGTCGCCGCCGCCGCATCTGCAGAAGTAGCAAATGGCCATGGTAGCAAATGCGGCGAGGGACGCCCTGCCTTCGATTCCGAATGCACAAAGTGTGTGGTCTTGTTTCCCAGTCTATATTTGGTTGGTCTCGTAAGAGGTTGAATGTAACGTTTGGGTGGGAAAGAGCAAGGGGCAGCGGCTGTGTGGAACGAAAACACTATTCCTCAGGGGTGTGAGCGTTACGAGATGAGTCGGATACAAGTTATACTTGGTCACTAGTGACCGTGTGGCCGAATGGATAAGGCGTCGGACTTCGGATCTGAAGATTAAACGTTCGAATGCTGTCACGCTCGGTTTTTTTCCAGTTCTGAAAAAGAAACATACCGTTTTAATGTAGCAATTGAGCAGTACGAAACCGTCTGAATGTTTCTGTTGACCATTTTCTGCTTGGAGATGCTCTTGAGCTTGAAACACACACAACAAGACCGGTGTTAACTAGCGAAATGGTCGGCAGAGGGCCGTCACCGCGAGTTTTGACTGGCACTTGCACATCTAAAACAACGTCGGAAAGTAACTCGTTCGGCTTTTGAGTCACATCAAGTATGTGTGTTAATTTTGACGCCACTAGCTCTGCAGGTTGTCATGCAATTCCTTTACCTCTCAGAAATGATTATGAAATAAAACTGAAGTACGTGACGAGTGTGACGTTAGGAAAACATTAGGCAGCATGGAGAGATTCTGTATGGGACCACCCAAACCAAACGAGTACTGTGTGACGTGCTAACCCGCAGGTATTCTCCGAGGCAGCCGGCTAGCTCAGTCGGTAGAGCATGATATTCTTAATCTCAGGGTCGAGGGTTCGAGCCCCACACTGGGTGGAACGGAATTTTGTTCCGCTGCAGATGTAAATTACCGTTTTTCTGATTAACGTGATGTAATGGAAATAGCAACTTTTAACTTTGCCTACGTCTCTGTCAATCGCAAGAAAACTCTATTTGAAGGTAAAGGTGATTTTGTAGACATGTGTGAAAGACATGTTCTGAAATGCAAGTGTTGTTGTTTGGAGAGCACATAGGTTACGTGTCAGATGTGTAGCCAAGCAGTAATGGATCGCCTTAGCTGCAAATAGTAGTCGGTAATATGAAGTGTTGTCAGCTCAAGTCTGATGATCCAGACGACCGTAAGGACGAAGTACGCAAGAGTTCCGCTAGGCCGCGCCTCTTTAGCTCAGTGGTGTATTCTGGCTCTAGCTGCCGACGCGTATGGACGTGTCACCGTTGCTGCGTGTAGTCAGTGTTTCGCCAGTGTTTACCTTTGCGTTTCGGTGTTTTTGAGTTTTGTGATTTTCTTCGTGTGTAACTCGTGTTTTTTCTGCCTCCTTTGTTCTGTTTTTGTGTTTTCTACCGACGATTATTTGTTGTTTGTGGAGTTTTCGGTAATTACCGGAATCTCCCCTTGATTACTGCATACCATGGCTACAACTGTGAGGAAGAATACGCTGGTTTTTGCCTTCCCTAAGGAAACACGACGTGTTCAGCCGACTGCTCTGGAAATTCATGATTGGCTTGATCAGGTACTTGGCATAAATTCTGATATGGTGCATACCACTCAGCTAGATACTGACAACTACTGTGTTTTCGTAAAGTTTTTGGATCCCGTTTCGGTCGATAAAATTATTGGAAAATTCGGGTATCATGTCGAATTTTTGCATAGAGACGGCTCTACAATTAAAGTGGCTATCAGGAGAGCTGATGCTCTTTATAGATCTGTGCGGGTGTTAAATTTACCTATCGAGATAGATAATGAGAAAATCAAGGTTGCCCTGTCTCAATATGGTGAGGTAAAGGATATAGTTAACGAACGTTGGTCGAAGCAATTTAAAATTCAGAGCTTCAATGGTATTCGTTCGGTAGAGATGGAAGTAAAGACGAATATCCCGTCTCATATAACTGTTGACGGGCATAAAGCACACGTGATTTATACTGGTCAAACCCCTACGTGCCATATATGCAATGAATCGGGTCATTTAAGGCAGGACTGTCCCCGTCGTGTCTTTGTACTAAAAACAAATTTAGTCCAACGCCGCAAGATGACCTTGAGCGAAGTTTTGGCAACCGATAACACGGCCAAACAGGGTGAGGGTTCGGATCCTGTACTTAGTACTGGAACTATTGCTGTTGAAGGCAGTGATTTTCCACCCCTGGTAACACGCTTCAATTGTGATTCCTCTGCCCGTGAGTTAGACGTACTAACCAAGAAACGACCACTTGAACATACAGATGATCATTCTGATGATGACACCTCCCGACAATCTCCTGCTGTACGTAAACAGAAAGCTGGCGATGAAAATCTGCATGTGCCCCAAGACGAAATGCAAGTAGATTTAATTGCAGTTTCTGATACATCTCGCTCACTGCCAGAAAATGCAACGGCAGCTGCCGACAGCGAGAAAGTAGAAGTCCCCCAAGCAGTGACAACTTGCCCAGCTGTAAACAGCGATAATCAGCTGTTTACCGACGGGAAGTTCGCGGAAGCGGTAGAACAACAACACCGCGACACCGCAACAGCACAGCAACCGGCACCAGAGTGTAAACAAGTGAAAGTGTTTACTCCTGAACCGGAAAATAAGCAAACACCGTCGCAAGCGTCACATCAACCGAAGGTAGCATGTAAACAGCAGGCAGTGTTTACAAACCAGGTCTCTCTAGACACTGCTGCTGAAGCGGCCGCGTCGAGTGTTGCCACAACAAAATCAGGTCAGGGTTTTCAGGGCGTCCACCGCCGTACGCTAAAACCACAACCGAATCTTACTGTTTCTCGCACCCAAGCCAAACAAAAAGCGGACAAGTCGGACGTAAAATCACAGAAAAATATACGATATGAAATTGTCAGAGAAGGTGCTCCAGATGAGCCTCCTGACACACTCAATGTAGAACAGCCCCTCAGTACTAAGGTGCGGGATGACAATGGCAGACAAACTAACGTTTAGCGACCGTGTTACTAGGACTGCTACCAAGTTCTGAATGACTGTAGTTCTAAACCGGATTTCAGCATACCAAAAGTAGAACAGTTTTTTTTTTTTTTTTTACCAACTTTGTCCGTGGCCAATAGCAAGTTAGGGATGCAAGCATACTCTATCACAACGATCAATATAAATAAAATTCGAACCTCATTAAAGCTAGCTGCTCTCAAGGAATTTTTGTATGACTCTGGAACCGATATCGCTTTGCTACAGGAGGTTGTAACGACGGAATTTGTAATACCAGGATACACCGCAATTGTTAACGTATCTTGTGACACACATACAGGAACAGCGGTTCTGCTCAGGGAAGGGATTCCCGTATCTCAAGTGGAGCGGTTGGAATCTGGAAGGGCAATTAGTATTAACGTTTTAGGTACCACATTGATTAACTTATACGCGCCCTCAGGAAATAGTAATAGACAGGACAGGGCAGCATTTTATAAAGAGGAACTTATATATTTATTACGTCGAAACCCAAACAGTTTTATAATGGGCGGTGATTTTAACTGCGTGTTAAATCGTAAAGATCAACAACCACATTTTAACGGTTCTTTAGAACTTAAACGCCTAGTAATCGACCTAAAACTAAAGGACGCATGGGAACTAAAATATCCAACGAAGGTTGAATATACGTATATAACACAGACTTCGCGCAGTAGAATAGACATAATCTATGTTTCCCAAAACTTGGAAAGATGTCTACTAAATTCAGAAATCGTACCTGTATATTTTACTGACCACTGCAGTATGAAGGCGTGCATTAATTTAGCTCCACAGCCGATTCAGATTTTTAGGAACCAGTGGCAGCTAAATGTCTCTCTCTTAAAAGAGCAAGATTTGGCAGACGCGGTATCGGATGCGGGACCTTATGTCTGCGATCGATCGAGAGGCACCCCACAGTATTAGACTGGTGGCTTAAGGTTGCAAAGCCGAGACTGAGAAAAGTGTGTATCAGATACAGCAGAGAAAGAGCGTGGGAGTTAAAAAACAGTATGGAATTTTATTACAGTTTGTTGCGAGACCTCTATGAACAGGCAAACGTGTCAACCATTAGATTACAAGACATCAGACACACCAAAGCGAAATTACTCGCCATTAAAAGACAACAGATGGAAGGTTTAAAACTGAAGTCAAAGGCGAAGTCGGTGGTAGATGATGAAACAACATCCTTATATCATCTGCTTCGGCATGCAAAGAATAGGCGACGCACTGTTATTAGTGAACTTAAAACCCCCAATGGGACAACACTGACGTCTCAGAAGGAGATTCTAAATGCAGTATACCAGTATTACTATGCATTATATTCCTCCAGCCCACCTCACGAGGGGTCTCTGCAAGAGTTTCTCAGTGTTTTATCCCCACAGTTGACAAGTTCTGAAAACGACGAAATCCTTTCTGAAGTCAGTAACGAAGAGGTTCGTGAGACAATAACCAAGTCCCCGGTGAATAAATCTGCTGGACCCGACGGACTCCCTGTAGAATTTTACAGAAAGTTCTGGTTTTTAATTGGTGACACGTTTACATGCATTGTCAATGAGATTTTTAACGAGCAGACGATACCTGCAGATTTTAAAGACAACAAAATTGTACTTCTACCGAAAAACAAAGGGACGAAAAGTTTAAACAATTACCGCCCTATTTCACTTTTAAACTCTGACTACAAAATAGTATGCAGGATTTTAAAAAAGAGACTTTCCCCTCTGACCGACAAATTAATTAGTCAACATCAGTCATGTGCAGCAAATAGAAGTATTTTTAATACGATTTCTGAATATAGAGACATCATCACCTTAGCATCGGTTTCTACTATCAAATGTGCTTTACTTTTTATAGATTTTACTCAGGCTTTCGACTCGGTGAATCACCGCTTCCTATTTGAGGTACTGACAAAAATGGGACTCGTCCACAAAACAGTTAATGTTATAAAAAACGTTGCTACTGGTCTGAACGCTAAATTAGCTGTCAACTGTCAGCTGACGCGGCAAATTCAAATAAACCGCGGCATCCCACAGGGAAGTCCATTATCTATGTTTTTGTTTGTTGTGTCGTTAGAGCCCTTTTTAAGAAGTGTTCATGAAAGGTTAAAGGGCATAACTATAACTGGCAGGAAAACTGTAGTGAGAGCCTATGCTGACGATGTTGGTGTCGTCATAAGAGGGCAAGATGATGTAATTCGACTAGGGGCCATTCTTCAAAACTACTGCCACGCATCGGGTGCGACAACAAACGAAAATAAAAGTACAATCCTGGGAATGCGGGGTCTTGAACGGATACAAATCGATTGGGCGAAGTCAGTTACCACACATAAAACCCTGGGGACAATCCTGACGGCATGTCCAATGAGGATGACAGCCCTCAATTGGAAAGAGGTTTTAACAAAGATTCAAGGGGGACTTATTGAGAACTCACAACGACTTATGAACCAGGTTCAGAGGGTCAGGTTCATTAACTTATGCATTCTCTCAAAGGCATTCTATATGGCACAAGTTTTTCCCTTGCCGAAGTTGATAGCTCAGAAAATAATGTCGAGGGTTGCAAATTTCTTATGGAAGGGGGAAATCTTCAGGGTTAACCTAAGAACTGCGACTTTACATCCTAGAAATGGAGGCCTCGGACTGGTGGACATACGCAATAAAGCTTCTGCGCTTTTCATAAAAAGGTCTTTAAACATATTTCACGCCAACCCCGGCAGTATTACTACACAATTGTTTAAATGTGTCCAACCAGAAAGCCTTCAACCACCGGCAGACGTACAAAAAATTAACCCCCGACTGCGATACGTTAGGATCTTATACACAGAATTGAGCTATGTTAACGAGAAACTCAGAACTTCACTGCAAATTACAGCCAGAGATATCATGAGACAAAGACAACAATATGAAGGACAAAATAAAATTGCCACGAAATATATGAGTCACAACTGGGATGCAATTTGGGAGAATATTAGTTTTAACGGGCTCAATTCAGATGTGGTAACGGCATGGTACAAAGCCGTCAATAATATTGTCAACACCAACGAGCGGCTTTATAAAATTGGGAAAGCTGAAACCCCCTTATGTCAGAAATGTAACCTAGTTGACACTGTGATTCATAGATTTACGTGTGCTGGAAATCTCAACAATTGGCATTGGCTCAGGAAAAGTCTTGCACTACTGCAACGAACGTCACCCAATTCCATTACTCCTATGGTGCTTTTCAGACCTGAAACTAAATATTACCCGAAAACCAAAAATAATGCAATACACTGGTTAATGGGACAGTTTGTCCATTACATTATCAATAAAATAGGTGGTGACGACGAAACGGAATTCAAGCTTTTTATGCAAATGGAGTACAGCAACATTCAGCAATATGCAGACCACAGGAAAATGTATGGAAACATGTTGATCATTTTATTCGAACGAATAGGTGTTGGTTAAAGCGCACAGTCTAACACTAAATGTACTATTTTAGGGGTAATGAAGAAGTGAAGTATGAATCTACGTTCAAGATGAAGGAAATGCCTCTTCTTTTATCCATTCATGTTACGTCTGCCCCCCAATAAGTGTCTCATAAATGCTCGCTGTATATTGCAGTATAATCACATGTTTCTTACTCGAATGTCTGTTGACTGAAAACTCGAATGACGGCTTTGCAATGGGATCTCACCCCCAGATGTCGTACAATCAGTGCTCCTTACCACAATAAAGAGAGCAGGCGAAAAATATACACGACTATACCCGCTTTTCTATAACAATTAAAATGCACTGAAGGAGCAATTCGGTGGGAGTGATGGTGGGGGCATCGTGGCCAGGCCTCGAGTTCTTTGACCCCTGCCCTCTTTGTCCCCGTCATGCGCCTCCTGATATGCATCCTTATAAAAAACAATAAAAAGCGGTAAAAGGCGCAAGACTAAAGGAAAAGTGGCTAGGATACCTGGCTTTAAAAAAATGAGAAACAAAAGTTCTTAAAAAGAAAAAAGTGGCCTAATGGATCAGGCGTCCGACTTCAGATCTGCAGATTAAAAAAAAAAAAAAAAAAGTTGGTCTAGGGGTATTATTCCTGCTTTGGGTGCAAGCGGTCCAAAAAAAAAAAAAAAAAAAAAAAAAGTGGTAGAGCACTGGTCTAGTAAACCAGGGGTCGTGAGTTCCCATCCTCAGAGGAGGAAGACGAATTTTGGAAATCAGTTGCGCGTCGTGGCCGTATAGCAAACAGTATCTGTGATGACGAACAATTAGCGACAAGCGTTTTATTAAGAATTACGCTCAGATGTGATTAAGGCGAATGGCGCAGATAAAGCATTTGCCAAAGCGGTACATCATAAGATGGGACGAGGCAGTCTGAATTACATTTTATAGATGAATTTCTCACATATCTCGCCGCCGCCGCTTCTGCAGAAGTAGCAAATGGCCATGGTAGCAAATGCGGCGAGGGACGCCCTGCCTTCGATTCCGAATGTACAAAGTGTGTGGTCTTGTTTCCCAGTCTATATTTGGTCGGTCTCGTAAGAGGTTGAATGTAAGGTTTGGGTAGGAAAGAGCAAGGGGCAGCGGCTGTGTGGAACGAAAACACTATTCCTCAGGGGTGTGAGCGTTGCGAGATGAGTCGTATACAAGTTATGCTTGGTCACTAGTGACCGTGTGGCCGAATGGATAAGGCGTCGGACTTCGGATCTGAAGATTAAAGTTTCGAATGCTGTCACGCTCGGTTTTTTTCCAGCTCTGAAAAAAGAAACATACCGTTTTAATGTAGCAATTGAGCAGTACGAAACCGTCTGAATGTTTCTGTTGACCATTTTCTGCCTGGAGATGCTCTTGAGCTTGAAACACACACAACAAGACCGGTGTTAACTAGCGAAATGGTCGGCAGAGTGCCGTCACAGCGAGTTTTGACTGGCACTTGCACACCTAAGACAACGTCGGAAAGTAACTCGTTCGGCTTTTGAGTCACATCAAGTATGTGTGTTAATTTTGACGCCACTAGCTCTGCAGGTTGTCATGCAATTCCTTTACCTCTCAGAAATGATTATGAAATAAAAGTGAAGTACGTGACGAGTGTGACGTTACTAAAACATTAGGGAGCATGGAGAGATTCTGTATGGGACCACCCAACCCAAACGAGTTCTGTGTGATGTGCTAACCCGCAGGTGTTCTCCGAGGCAGCCGGCTAGCTCAGTCGGTAGAGCATGATATTCTTAACCTCAGGGTGGAGGGTTCGAGCCCCACGCTGGGCGGAACGGAATTTTGTTCCGCTGCAAATGTAAATTACCGTTTTTCTGATTAACGTGATGTAATGGAAATAGCAACTTTTAACTTTGCCTACGTCTCTGTCAATCGCAAGAAAACTCTATTTGAAGGTAAAGGTGATTTTGTAGACATGTGTGAAAGACATGTTCTGAAATGCAAGTGTTGTTGTTTGGAGAGCACATAGGTTACGTGTCAGATGTGTAGCCAAGCAGTAATGGATCGCCATAGCTGCAAATAGTACTCGGTAATATGAAGTGTTGTCAGCTCAAGTCTGATGATCCAGACGACAGTAAGGACGAAGTACGCAAGAGTACCGCTAGGCCGCGCCTCTTTAGCTCAGTGGTAGAGCACTGGTCTAGTAAACCAGGGGTCGTGAGTTCCCATCCTCAGAGGAGGAAGACGAATTTTGGAAATCAGTTGCGCGTCGTGGCCGTATAGCAAACAGTATCTGTGATGACGAACAATTAGCAACAAGCGTTTTATTAAGAATTACGCTCAGATGTGATTAAGGCGAATGGCGCAGATAAAGCATTTGCCAAAGCGGTACATCTTAAGATGGGACGAGGCAGTCTGAATTACAATTTATAGATGAATTTCTCACATATCTCAGAGCCTCTCGCGGTCGTCGTCGTCGTCGTCGTCGTCGTCGCCGCCGCCGCCGCCGGTTCTGCAGAAGTAGCAAATGGCCATGGTAGCAAATGCGGCGAGGGACGCCCTGCCTTCGATTCCGAATGCACAAAGTGTGTGGTCTTGTTTCCCAGTCTATATTTGGTCGGTCTCGTAAGAGGTTGAATGTAAGTTTTGGGTAGGAAAGAGCAAGGGGCAGCGGCTGTGTGGAACGAAAACACTATTCCTCAGGGGTGTGAGCGTTGCGAGATGAGTCGTATGCAAGTTATACTTGGTCACTAGTGACCGTGTGGCCGAATGGATAAGGCGTCGGACTTCGCGTCTGAAGATTGCAGGTTCGAATGCTGTCACGCTCGGTTTTTTTCCAGTTCTGAAAAAGAAACATACCGTTTTAATGTAGCAATTGAGCAGTACGAAGCCGTCTGAATGTTTCTGTTGACCATTTTCTGCTTGGAGATGCTCTTGAGCTTGAAACACACACAACAAGACCGGTGTTAACTAGCGAAATGGTCGGCAGAGTGCCGTCACCGCGAGTTTTGACTGGCACTTGCACATCTAAAACAACGTCGGAAAGTAACTCGTTCGGCTTTTGAGTCACATCAAGCATGTGTGTTAATTTTGACGCCACTAGCTCTGCAGGTTGTCAAGCAATTCCTTTACCTCTCAGAAATGATTATGAAATAAAAGTGAAGTACGTGACGAGTGTGACGTTACTAAAACATTAGGGAGCATGGAGAGATTCTGTTTGGGACCACCCAAAGCAAACGAGTTCTGTGTGACGTGCTAACCCGCAGGTATTCTCCGAGGCAGCCGGCTAGCTCAGTCGGTAGAGCATGACATTCTTAATCTCAGGGTCGAGGGTTCGAGCCCCACGCTGGGCGGAACGGAATTTTGTTCCGCTGCAGATGTAAATTACCGTTTTTCTGATTAACGTGATGTAATGGAAAGAGCAACTTTTAACTTTGCCTACGTCTCTGTCAATCGCAAGAAAACTCTATTTGAAGGTAAAGGTGATTTTGTAGACATGTGTGAAAGACATGTTCTGAAATGCAAGTGTTGTTGTTTGGAGAGCACATAGGTTACGTGTCAGATGTGTAGCCAAGCAGTAATGGATCGCCATAGCTGCAAATAGTAGTCGGTAATATGAAGTGTTGTCAGCTCAAGTCTGATGATCCAGACGACCGTAAGGACGAAGTACGCAAGAGTTCCGCTAGGCCGCGCCTCTTTAGCTCAGTGGTAGAGCACTGGTCTAATAAACCAGTGGTCGTGAGTTCCCGTCCTCAGAGGAGGAAGACGAATTTTGGAAATCAGTTGCGCGTCGTGGCCGTATAGCAAACAGTATCTGTGATGACGAACAATTAGCGACAAGCGTTTTATTAAGAATTACGCTCAGATGTGATTAAGGCGAATGGCGCAGATAAAGCATTTTTTTTTTTTAAATCTTTATTTCTTACAAAATGTTTTTATACAATAAAACCCACCACCTTATGAATTAGTGGGTCATGATATAATACATTACTTACGTACAGCTTATACATTGCTAATTCTAATCTACAGACAGTATTGTTAGTTGAATGGGCAGACCTACTAATTAACAAATCTGCTAATCCTAATATTACTACTTACACTAGTCTCTACTGCCTGCAGCGTTACAAACATGCCAGTAAATATACAATCCTACTTGTGTGCCTTGCTCACCGAGCTAACCCCGGTGAACGCGCCCTGGCACAGGGCAGGCCAATACTTTTATTCGCTGCAGGTTTCTATCTTAATTCCTATTCTAATTTCCTAACCTAATGAACTATTCTAAGTCAGAATCGGTGCGTTTTCAAATCCGGTATGGTCGCCCCTCTCCCCCTATCCTGCACTTGGCGGATTCCAACTTTACCAGTCGACCAGTCCACGCACAGGCGGTACGGGATTGGGGTATTGACCTAGTATGTGATTTCTTTAAGTCTTAAAGCTCTCTCAGATATTGTGTTAGGACCTTTCGTGATACCTCATTTGCCAACTGATTTAGCAGTCCAAAGGTCTCGTCTTGTCTTAATAACATATAAGTGTCATAGTTGGGTAGTTGTTGTCTAAGTGTAGTTGCTACATCATCGAAAAGGGGGCACTCGTAGACCACATGGTCGGGAGTTCCCTCCGATGCACCACAGTCACACGTAGGCGTTGCCCTCTTCCCAAACCGACATAGATACGTCGGGTAAGGCCCATGTCCAGTGAGAAAGTGGAACAAACCCCTAGTTGGTTCAAAATAACCCATGCTCATTCTTTCCCTCACATTCGGCAGGAAGCTGAAAGTTCTTCTGCCGGATTCCTCTGCCTCCCAAACTTCTGGCCATAGCTCTTCACCCCTCTTCCGTATCTCGCCCTTATCCCTAACCCTAACTCCCAAGATTTCTTCTACTTTCTCTATGTCCCCTTTCTTTGCCCAATACCAAGCACCCTGTTCCCTGATTTTGATATCCAGAGGACAAAGCCCCATTATTACTAATAGGGCCCCTCCCGGAGATGTTCTGTATGCCCCCACAGATCTTAATATCATGTTCCTTTGAACCCTTCTCACCGACATGGCGGGCACAACCCTCGTGAGCCTGTGTGCCCAGACTCCCGCGCCGTAACCCACTATTGATGTTAATATGCTATTATGATACAATTTGATAAGGTGAGGGGGGAGATGAAATCTTTTATGACCTATGGTGATGAGGTTATTGAGAATTTGCAGAGCTCTTTGTGTCACGGTTTCAATGTGCTTTCCGAAGTTCCACCTTTCATCGATGATGATCCCTAAGTAACGTCCCTCTCGTCGTCGGAGTACTGGTGTGCCCTCAATTCTTACAGTCAGGTTTCTTATTAACTGTCCCTTTAGTAATAGATAGGTTGATTTGGTCGGTGAGATGGTCATCTTGGTATTACGGCACCATGATAGTAGTTGCGTCATGGCTCTGTCTATTTTAGGTTCAATATCCTCGCGACTTCGGCCGCCAACCAGTAGAAGGAGGTCATCAGCGTAGGCTATCACCTCTAGCACATCTTCATTCTGTTGCAATGCATTTAAGAGTGGCTCCATGTGGATATCCCAAAATAGGGGACCTAAGACGGAACCCTGGGGACATCCCTTTGTTATGGGTTTTCCAATCCTCCCGCTAGGGGATGATAGCCAGACCTCCCGATCTACACAATAGCTCCTAAGGCAACCGTATAGCGGCCCTGGGCACTCTGTCTCCCGCAAGCAGGAGAAGAGCGAAGGCCACCACAGGTTGTCAAAGGCGCCACTAATGTCCACCATGATGCCGACGATGTACTTGCACGGGGCCGAACCACAGACCTCGGCCGCCAGGGCGATCGCATCAGATGCGGAACGCCCAGGCCTGAAGCCAAACTGTCTGTCGCTCATCCCGTGCAGCACTCGGTGGGCAGTCAGCCTATCAACAAGCAGCTTTTCAAGGATTTTTCCGAACACATCCAGAAGGCAGATGGGTCTGTAAGACTTTGCCTCAGCTGGATCTTTATCGGGGCCTTTCTTAATGATTACAACGTTTGCTGCCTTCCAGATCCTCGGGAATTTGCCTTGCCGAAGGCACTCGTTGTACAGCTGGGTTAAAGGAGCGACCAGTTGTGGGGCCAAGAACTGTACCACCTCCGCCACAATGCCGTCTGGCCCGGGGGCTTTCTCTCTCTTTATTGTCTTTATGAGGGCAGCGACCTCCTCCTCCGAGAAAGGGAGGACTGCCTCATCATTTGTATAGTCGCCCAGATCTAAATCCCGCAACCGTCGCTGTTCCTCAGTATCCTCTGTTCTGTCGTCGTCAGGCAACAGGGATCGGAGTAGGACCTCAGCAGTCTCCTGCCATGAGTCCGTCATCCCATCCCCATGCCTGACTGTGGACAGCATCATAGGGGAGCGGATCTTTTCTCTTACTAGTTTATACGGAATCCCCCATGGATCCAAGGCCAGCTGATTGGTCACTAATGTCTCCCAGCTTCTAACTCGGACCGCTTTTAATTCTTTTTGAAATGTTTCCTTTGCCTCCCGGTATAGCAGTAACCATCTCTGCTTCTCCCACCAGACGACACTGCGCTGGTAGTGCCTCCGCAGCCTTCTGACAGACTGACGCAGCTCCTGCAGCTCAGGAGACCATGGTGTCGGCGAGGCCGCCATGGCCCTCCTCCTAGTTGGCACGGCCGCCTTCATCGCTCTAGTCACTGCACACACCAGTTCCTCAGCTCTGTTGTCAATGTCAATTTGTCTGTCACCATCCGGTAACGGAGGAATGTCACACTCTCTGGCTAAGCGTTCCCAGTTGGCTTTCCTGAAGTTCAACTGCACCTCCCACCCCATGGCCCAGTGGCACTCCCTGCTCCCTAAGGTAAAAGTGATAAGGTTGTGATCGCTTGTGGTGGCACTGTCTATCACCTTCCAGTTCTGTATTAGGTTTGCCGCATTTGGCGTGACCAAGGTCACATCGATGTTCGTGCCTTGCCCCCCTCCCGCCTCGTAGGTGGGAGAGTTTCCCGGTTTGTTTGCCACCACAAGCTGCAACGACATAATCACTTCTTCCACCTTTCCACCATTTTCGTCCCTTGTGCCACTGTACCATAGGGGGGACTTCGCATTTATGTCCGCAGTTATGACAACTCCCCGTCCCTGCAACGCCATAGCTACTCTTGTTAAGTGGTCTAAATGTATGTCAATATCATCTCCATATTGGAAATACATGTTAATGAGTATTATAGTGCCTGCTGGAGATTGCAGTTCTATGACGTTGCAGTGACTGTTTGAGTACTGCGAAAGTAAGGTTGCCTGCAGTTTTTTGTTGGTGATTACCACAGCTGCTTTGGGGGCATCCCCACAGCTGATGACTTGCCATGTGGTGGCCACAAAAGCAATTTTGCCAGCCAGAGAGTAAGGCTCCTGCAAACAGAGTACATCCAGTCTCCTCTCCTCCACTTCCCTACGGAGTTCCTGCATCACAAGTCGACTGTTGTGCGTATTTAGTTGGCCGACAGATGTCCTAGTCGTCATGGATAATATGTGTGTACTCGGTCATATGGCCAGGTCTTGTTCGGATCGAAAGTTATTCTTCCATTTGCCAACACTGATTGGACGTATATATCCTCTAAGTCAAATTTCTCTCCTCGTCTTTCAAACAGTTTCTTTAGCAGGTCACGCAGGGCTCCGAAGTCCGTGGGGAGATTCACCGACTTTAGCTGTATTCTATCTACAGCCTCCATCACCGAGAAGGTTACCTTTCTACCGTTCTCATGTCCAATTCGGACCACATGTCTCAAGGCAGTGGTCAGGGTTGCCGGCTGCTCCAGTCTTGCCAGCTGCATCGTAAATTCGAGGTTTGGGTACACCCTCACCGGATCGACAGGCGGAAGCCTGACAATTGATGTATCAGTGGTGCAACCTACACTCGAACTTGTGACTATATTTTCCTGTATGGGTGGTTTTTCAATTTTCTCCTTGGGGGTTGCCACTACCACAGGATGCCCTTGCCGTGGATGGTCTGTTTTCGGCTCAGATCCCCGGCTTCGAGGGGAGGGAGCCATAAGTGGCATGGGAAATTCAGTTTGCTGTCCTTTGTCTACCATGTATGCCTCTGTCTGGACAGCAGTGTCTGCTGTTTCGACTTCTGAGCTCGAAAGCGATCTCAAAAATTCCCTGAACTTGTGAGCCCTCATAGCATCCCTCCTTCTCTTGCTCGGGGATTTTCGCTTTGGCATCCTGTAGGTTGTGTCAGACTCAGCCATAATCAATTCTAGATATTAGGCGTTGTTCTAACATCCTGTATGTAGGGCAACTCCGTCCTGTAGCTCCACATGGTTTTTTCCCTCTGCTCTTACAGGGAATACAAACACTGGCAGCCTTGCAGTCCTTTCGTACGTGTCCATTGTCACCGCACTTGGAGCACGCCGACCCCCTGGTGCAGTGCCTGAGAATGTGGTCCAAGTCCCCACAATTGTGGCAACGAGGTACCACGATGTAATCCCTTACATTAATTGCATGAAACCCGACATATAGTCTGCCCATTCCAGTAATTTGCTTCCACATTTGTGGATTTACCTCGGCCACGTGATGGACAACGTCCTGATCACGGGGCCCTGTTTTGAATTTGAGTTTGAATTTATTATTGAATTCTTCAGCATTCATGCTTTCAAAATTTTGTCCCCTTATTGTCTCGCTTAACTCGTCGTTAGTCATTATAGTTGGCACGTCATACAATATCACCAAAGGATTCCTTTTCCGTGGAGGTTCACATTTCTTTACTGCATTCAGTTTTTGGTTTTTTAGTAGTTTTTCTTTATCTTCTTCTGAGGCTACTTCTACTATTACAGAGTTCTTGCTGGGTTTAACTTTCTTGATTCTTATTTTGTCCTTTACAGGATCTATTGTGGTAGTTAAAAGTTCTTGTAGCTTTTTTACACTTGTGTCCTGTCCTGGCAGCGTCCGAAGAAAAACTGCTGTGACTTGTCTCTTTGCTACCCTGTCGATTGTATCTTTTGTGGTAGTTGGCTTAATGGGTGCTTGCGCAGCCACTGCCGCCCAGGATTTGGCTGGTTGTTTTCGCAGCCTGCTGTTTTCTTTTTCTAATTCTTCTAAACGGCCTTCTAATTTTGCATGGGCAATAGCCCAGGCCGAAAGTTCATTCTTAATAATGGTCAAGGCAGCCTGACTGATCTTGCCATTTTTCACATTCTGATCAATCAACAGGGCGATTCTGTTATGCCTCTGTGCGACGGTTTCAATATCAACATCTGCCTGCCCCACCTCGTCTTGTGGAGAGGGATCAGGCACAGCGGAAGCCCTCGAATCACTCGTTATAGTTGTCGCCATGATTAACGAGTGATAAAGAAGAAAGTGGGAGCCCGTCTCTTGCCCCGGACCGGCTCCTCTGGCATGGGGGGGGACTTCTTGCAGCTCGCCCACCGACCTCGCCCCAAGGTCAAGGGCCCTATCGAACTGCCGGGTTCAGCACGCCGTTGCCAGCGCACTGGTCCCCATCGATGGCTTCGTCATCGGCGATTTCACGCGACGCTCCTCGGCAATTGCACCCCGCACTCCGGAGAGGCGGATGCACCTCTCGCCCTTCGCCGCCTACTAGCCCGAGTTTCCACCTTACGGCCAAGGACCCACTCCTACTCAGGTGGCGAGCCGGTCCCCCAGACGTTCGGCGGTCTGGACCCAGTTAACCTGGCCCAGGCGATGTCACCACCTCCTGGGTTTGGCAGAACACGCCCCGGTTACCCAGGGGCGCGGCGAAGCACCCTTGCCGACTCGCGCCGCGATCCCACGCCGACAAACGAAGTCGCCGGCATGCAGAGCTCCTGCTGGTCTGGGCCCTGCGAACAGAAAGGGACAGATGTTCGTCCCTCGACACAGCTCCCCCTGTGCCACGCACCCTTCGCTTTCGCATCGGGTTGGGTCGCAGCTCTCCCTTTGTCGCAAGGCAAAATGCCGAGCTTAACGTCTGGCACCACGGGAAGGCGGAAAGAGCCACTTGGGAAGGAGAGGCTGTAAGAGACACATCACTTCCCCTGTGAGGAGTGCCGCGGCACGCCCGTCTGGAAGCGATACGCCCCAGTGCGAGCCCCCGTGCCTTACGGCGCGCCGGCAACGGGCGGGCCCGCGCCGAACGCGCCGTCGAGCGACCGACCTCACGCCAGACCAGATAAAGCATTTGCCAAAGCGGTACATCATAAGATGGGACGAGGAAGTCTGAATTACATTTTATAGATGAATTTCTCACATATCTCAGAGCCTCTCGCGGTCGTCGTCGTCGTCGTCGTCGTCGTCGTCGTCGTCGTCGCCGCCGCCGCTTCTGCAGAAGTAGCAAATGGCCATGGTAGCAAATGCGGCGAGGGACGCCCTGCCTTCGATTCCGAATGCACTAAGTGTGTGGTCTTGTTTCCCAGTCTATATTTGGTCGGTCTCGTAAGAGTTTGAATGTAAGGTTTGGGTGGGAAAGAGCAAGGGGCAGCGGCTGTGTGGAAGGAAAACACTATTCCTCAGGGGTGTGAGCGTTACGAGATGAGTCGTATACATGTTATACTTGGTCGCTAGTGACCGTGTGGCCGAATGGACAAGGCGTCGGACTTCGGATCTGAAGATTACAGGTTCGAATGCTGTCACGCACGGTTTTTTTCCAGTTGTGAAAAAGAAACATACCGTTTTAATGTAGCAATTGAGCAGTACGAAACCGTCTGAATGTTTCTGTTGACCATTTTCTGCTTGGAGATGCTCTTGAGCTTGAAACACACACAACAAGACCGGTGTTAACTAGCGAAATGGTCGGCAGAGTGCCGTCACAGCGAGTTTTGACTGGCACTTGCACATCTAAAACAACGTCGGAAAGTAACTCGTTCGGCTTTTGAGTCACATCAAGTATGTGTGTTAATTTTGACGCCACTAGCTCTGCAGGTTGTCATGCAATTCCTTTACCTCTCAGAAATGATTATGAAATAAAAGTGAAGTACGTGACGAGTGTGACGTTAGGAAGACGTTAGGCAGCATGGAGAGATTCTGTATGGGACAACCCAACCCAAACGAGTACTGTGTGACGTGCTAACCCGCAGGTATTCTTCGAGGCAGCCGGCTAGCTCAGTCAGTAGAGCATGATATTCTTACTACCAGGGTCGAGGGTTCGAGCCCCACACTGGCTGGAACGGAATTTTGTTCCTTTGCAGATGTAAATTACCGTTTTTCTGATTAACGTGATGTAATGGAAATAGCAACTTTTAACTTTGCCTACGTCTCTGTCAGTCGCAAGAAAACTGTATTTGAAGGTAAAGGTGATTTTGTAGACATGTGTGAAAGACATGTTCTGAAATGCAAGTGTTGTTGTTTGGAGAGCACATCGGTTACGTATCAGATGTGTAGCCAAGCAGTAATGGGTCGCCATAGCTGCAAATAGTAGTCGGTAATATGAAGTGTTGTCAGCTCAAGTCTGATGACACAGACGACCGTAAGGACGAAGTACGCAAGAGTACCACTAGGCCGCGCCTCTTTAGCTCAGTGGTAGAGCACTGGTCAAATAAACCAGGGGTTGTGAGTTCCCATCCTCAGAGGAAGAAGACGAATTTTGGAAATCAGTTGCGCGTCGTGGCCGCATAGCAAACAGTATCTGTGATGACGAACAATTAGCGACAAGCGTTTTATTAAGAATTACGCTCAGATGTGATTAAGGCGAATGGCGCAGATAAAGCATTTGCCAAAGCGGTGCAGCATAAGATGGGACGAGGCAGTCTGAATTACACTTTATAGATGAATTTCTCACATATCTCAGAGACTCTCGTCGTCGTCGTCGTCGTCGTCGTCGTCGTCGCCGCCGCCGCCGCTTCTGCAGAAGTAGCAAATGGCCTTGGTAGCAAATGCGGCGAGGGACGCCCTGCCTTCGATTCCGAATGCACAAAGTGTGTGGTCTTGTTTCCCAGTCTATATTTGGTCGGTCTCGTAAGAGGTTGAATGTAAGGTTTGGGTGGGAAAGAGCAAGGGGCAGCGGCTGTGTGGAACGAAAACACTATTCCTCAGGGGTGTGAGCGTTACGAGATGAGTCGTATACAAGTTATTCTTGGTCACTAGTGACCGTGTGGCCGAATGGATAAGGCGTCGGACTTCGGATCTGAAGATTAAAGGTTCGAATGCTGTCACGCTCGGTTTTTTTCCAGTTCTGAAAAAAGAAACATACCGTTTTAATGTAGCAATTGAGCAGTACGAAACCGTCTGAATGTTTCTGTTGACCATTTTCTGCTTGGAGATGCTCTTGAGCTTGAAACACACACAACAAGACCGGTGTTAACTAGCGAAATGGTCGGCAGAGTGCCGTCACCGCGAGTTTTGACTTGCACTTGCACATCTAAAACAACGTCGGAAAGTAACTCGTTCGGCTTTTGAGTCACATCAAGTATGTGTGTTAATTTTGACGCCACTAGCTCTGCAGGTTGTCATGCAATTCCTTTACCTCTCAGAAATGATTATGAAATAAAACTGAAGTACGTGACGAGTGTGACGTTAGGAAAACATTAGGCAGCATGGAGAGATTCTGTATGGGACAACCCTACAGAAACGAGTACTGTGTGACGTGCTAACCCGCATTTACTCACCAAGGCAGACGGCTAGCTCAGTCGGTAGAGCATGATGTTCTTAATCTCAGGGTCGAGGGTTCGAGCCCCAAGCTGGGCGAAACGGAATTTTGTTCCGCTGCAGATGTAAATTACCGTTTTTCTGATTAACGTGATGTAATGGAAATAGCAACTTTTAACTTTGCCTACGTCTCTGTCAGTCGCAAGAAAACTGTATTTGAAGGTAAAGGTGATTTTGTAGACATGTGTGAAAGACATGTTCTGAAATGCAAGTGTTGTTGTTTGGAGAGCACATCGGTTACGTGTCAGATGTGTAGCCAAGCAGTAATGGGTCGCCATAGCTGCAAATAGTAGTCGGTAATATGAAGTGTTGTCAGCTCAAGTCTGATGATCCAGATGACCGTAAGGACGAAGTGCGCAAGAGTACCGCTAGTCCGCGCCTCTTTAGCTCAGTGGTTGAGCACTGGTCTAGTAAACCAGGGGTCGTGAGTTCCCATCCTCAGAGGAGGAAGACGAATTTTGGAAATCAGTTGCGCGTCGTGGCCGTATAGCAAACAGTATCTGTGATGACGAACAATTAGCGACAAGCGTTTTATTAAGAATTACGCTCAGATGTGATTAAGGCGAATGGCGCAGATAAAGCATTTGCCAAAGCGGTGCAGCATAAGATGGGACGAGGCAGTCTGAATTACACTTTATAGATGAATTTCTCACATATCTGAGAGCCTCTCGCGGTCATCGTCGTCGTCGTCGTCGTCGTCGTCGCCGCCGCCGCTTCTGCAGAAGTAGCAAATGGCCATGGTAGCAAATGCGGCGAGGGACGCCCTGCCTTCGATTCCGAATGCACAAAGTGTGTGGTCTTGTTTCCCAGTCTATATTTGGTCGGTCTCGTAAGAGGTTGAATGTAAGGTTTGGGTGGGGAAGAGCAAGGGGCAGCGGCTGTGTGGAACGAAAACACTATTCCTCAGGGGTGTGAGCGTTACGAGATGAGTCGTGTACAAGTTATACTTGGTCGCTAGTGACCGTGTGGCCGAATGGCAGTCTGCCTGCGGCAGCGGTGGTGAGTGGACCTCGAGGGCCAGCGCGCTGCGGCAGGAAGTGTTTACGTCAGGCGGTGAGTCGCGTGCTTACAGCGTCTGCTTATTCGTATTCGTTCCGTTCTGTAGGATCTGATATGGAATTATGAATCCGACTAACAGGAAAGATACCTTGAAGTTTACCTTTGATAGGAACTTTTCGAAACCAAATTCGTTTGAAGTTGAAGCATGGTTAGAGGAAACAGCTAAGATTACTTTTGATGACATTGTAGGGATAAATTTCTCTATCGTGACTAGTGTTGTTTATGTGAAATTAACGTCCTCTGAACTGTGTGATAGAATTGTGGAGTCCAGTGGAGGTGTACTGAAGTTTAAACATAGCGATGGTACCGTCAGTGACGTCAGCATTACGCATGCTGGACTGGGCATCCGAACGGCACGTATTTTCGAACTCCCGTTTGAAATATCAGCCGCGCAAATAAATTCTGCATTAACACCTTACGGGAGGGTCATTAACAATTTTGCGGAGCGTTGGTCCAAAGCCCACAAATTTCCGGTGCTTAACGGCGTCAGGCAGGTTAAGATCGATCTACAGAAGCACATACCTTCATATATTTACGTAGGTGGACATCGCGGAATTGTCATATATGATGGGCAGCCAAAAACGTGTGCCGGCTGTGGTGCGCCCGGCCACGTGCGCTCTGAATGTATACAAAGACGCGTGACGCAGATACCTGTCGGTGAAGCCGCTAGCCCCCCTGTGACGACGGCACTGCCACTGACATACGCTGTCGCGGCTTCTGGTCTTCCGCCCGCGACCCCGCCTGTAGATGCCCCTCGTTTGAATGATGTTTTGGCCGATAACGTCAAAGAACCGAGTGCTGACGCGGCACCGCCGCTACCACACTCAGAGATGGAGGTAACGACGGATGACTCCCCAGTGGTTGATGCCACTGGTACTGAGGATGAAGCAGACGCTGTGTTCCCGGCGGATCAACCCCAGAGTCAACAGTCCACTTCGGATGTTGATGATACTGCGAACCCTAACAGGAAGCCTTCCAAAAAGAAGCGGAGACTTGCACATCAAGGAGCCAATCAGCTCGCCCCACAGCTCCGCGACAAAGCGAAACGAATAAGCAGCCAAATGAGTCAGAACACTTCTGAACCCTCTGAAGTTGGTCTCCCTGCGTCTGGTCGAATGGACATTGATCCTGTAGTGTCTCCCCCTTTGAATCCACGACGGGAGGAAGATAGTGATACCTCGAGTAGAGTCGTTTTGCCGGATACCCACGCTCAAGGAAACGCAGGATCGCTTTTGTCAGAGGCCACTCTCACTGGGAATTGGGCACAGGAAATGGAAGTATTGGATGCGAGCAATGATGCGGCTGTCATGCGGACCATTGAGACGGAATCTTCGGCACCCCCCACAGAGCAGCATACACCAACCGTACCGGGAACTACAGGAACTCCGACTGACGCGCTTGGCCTCAATTTCGTTAGCCATCCTTCTAAGACTGTTTAATTAATAGTATGTGCCTTCTCCCATGAACGAGCCCCAAGCCTATAAAATTGCCACGTTAAACATCAATAAGATACAGTCGTACTGGCGGCTCCGTAATTTACAAGATTTTGTATACGCAGTGGATATCGATATTCTGTTACTTCAAGAAGTCGCTGCGATTGAACTTGACCGAATAACTGGTTATACTACTCTCTCCAATTCCGGGAGCGGTGCGAATTTAGGGACAGCGATTCTGTTAAAAGAAGGGATTGTAGCGACCGACGCAGAAAAACTGCCTGATCATAGAGGGATCGCTGTCACTTTCCATCGGACACGCATAATCAATGTTTACGCCCCGTCCGGCAGTAGCAATAGGCGTGCTAGGGCTGAGTTCTTCACAAGCGCCATAGTCCCACTTTTTAGGGGAACCTACGATCGTATAATTTTTGCGGGTGACTTCAATTGTGTCTTAAGTCCAAAAGACCAGACGCCTAATTTTAACAAATCTGGAGAACTAGAACGTATCGTCCAAGAAATGAACCTCATTGACACATGGGAGCATACGCACGGAGCGGCATCTGGGTTCACTCATGTCACGAACCACTCTGCAAGCCGGCTAGACAGAATCTATGTATCGGCGTGTATGAAGACTCAAGTCCTCCAATCCGAAGTTTGGCCCACAATTTTTTCCGATCATGCCGCATATATTTGTACTGTTAACATGGTCAAGCAAGGCACATTTCACGGCAGAGGTTTCTGGAAACTTAACAATGCTCTCCTTAACGATGTTGACTGTCACCGTGTCTTTAACGAAACATGGGAGGCATGTGAACGACGGGTTGCACAGTATGCCTCCGTTACTGAATGGTGGATAACGCATGCCAAACCAACTTTATCAAAAATGTTTAAACGCTACGCTCGGGACAAATCCTGGTGGCAACGGCAAACGTCTGAGTTTTATTTTACTTGTCTCAGGGAGCTTTACCAGTCCGATGTGACTGTACCTGAAAATTTTATGCAGATTAAAAAAATTAAGGCAAAATTATTATAACTTCAGCGGCAGCAGGCAGAAGGCTTTCAAATAAGGTCCAGGCCCCAGAATGTGATAGACGACGAAATGACATCCATGTTTCACGTCATTCGTGAAAATAAGAGGGGGCGGCGGAGATTAATAACTCGTCTTCAGTTGAGTGAAGGCGTTGCGCTCACGCGGCAACAAGACATACGGAACGCACTTCACAATCACCTGGCAGATCTCCCGGCAACGACACATACCGACGATGGAACTCACGATGAATTACTCAATAACTTGCAAAGGACTTTGGGTGCTGCTGAAGTCGAAACTCTCATGCGAGAAATTGATGAAGACGAATTGGATTCTGCGCTATCACGAAGTCCGAAAAATAAATCGCCGGGACCCGACGGACTCACTGCCGAATTTTATCTTACTTTCTGCGACAAATTAAAGCCCAAGTTGTTGAGTATGTTTAATGAAATTTTACGGCCTGATTTTAATGTTCCTCAGGCTCTCGTGGAAGGCATCGTGGTTTTAATCCCTAAACGCCCAATGTGCAGTTCTGTTGACGATTTTCGGCCGCTTACTTTACTGAACAGTGACTACAAAATTTTAGCACGTATTATATCTCATAGATTGAAAATGTTGATGAATACTGTCATTGGTCAGTACCAGACCAGTGTAGGTGTCGGTAGGACGATCTTCCAAAATTTGTCTCAATACAGGGACGTTATAGCCATTGCATATGCGTGCAAGATACGGTGTGCGCTAGTTTCCCTTGACTTTTCAAAGGCATTCGACAGAGTAAACCATCAGTTTCTCATCCGGACGATGCATGCCATGGGATTTCCACTACGTTTTATCAATCTTATACATGCGTTCCTTCGTAAAGGAGTAACTCGACTCTTGGTGAATGGCCAGCTGAGCGCATCGAATAATATTACTAATTCAGTGCGACAGGGATGCCCTATGTCAATGGCCTTCTTTGCCATTGCCATTGAGCCTTTGCTTGTCACCTTGACACAGCGTCTACAAGGATTAACCATCCACGGCATTAAGATTGTTTGTACTGCATATGCGGATGACGTCGGATTTTTGGTCATGGACGAAGGTGAAGTCGAGGAAGCCCTTCAGATCGTCAAAACTACGAACTTGTTGCGGGTGCGAAGTTGAATGCCAGGAAATCTGGCATTATGAACATAGGACGCGGCATCTCGCTGCACCATCACGGTCAGTTGCAACTAATTTCTAAAATGAAATGCCTTGGTATTGAGTACAGGAGCAACATACAGCACACAATTGCGGTGAACTATAGGAATCTCCTGGCAAGTATGCGTGCTTGCATGCAGACCCACTACCTAAGAAGCCTTGATGAACTGCAGAAAGTCACCTTCGCTAATGTCTACCTCACCTCAAAGATTAACTACGTTGCACAAGTACTGCCCATGCCACAGGAGACAGCGAAACGTATGATGTCCGCTCTAGGCCATTTTGTCACACGTGGACACATTTTTAAAGTCAAGTACGATACGCTCACTCTCTCCACGACCGATGGAGGCTTAAATTTAACAGATGTTCGTTCCAAGTCACGAGCTTTGTACGTATGCAGCACCTACAAACGGTGGAGGTCGTTACGGAACAGTCTAACGGCTCACTTGTTAACCGAAATAGCGCCGGCCTGCCTGCAGCCTCCCGTCTCTGTTCCACATATTCCGCCTGCGCTGACTCACTTTAAGAGCTTTTTCATTGAGTTCAGTTGCGTACGGTCAACTCTCCCAGAAAATGAGCTTTCCGTGGTGAAGTTAGTTTATAATAAACTACTGGCAACCAAGAACAGGAACAACATCGAACACAAATACCCCAATCATCGCTGGCCAGTGATATGGAAAAACATACATAGCCGTGATTACCAACGTCAGTGAAAGCCTCTTGGTACAGGGTCGTGAGCCGTAAAATAAGTACCAATTCACGACTTCATGCTCTACATTTGGCTGACTCACCTTTGTGCCTAACGTGCAACTTGCCTGATACTGATGAATATCGTTTTCTGTGCACCACTGTCCAAGCAGTTTGGCCATGCATTCGCCGAAAACTGGCTACGATTATGAGGACTTCCCAGCTTTGTATTAAACCTGAAGATTTCCTGTATCCGGATTCAGTGCCGTACCCGAACACCAAACGGAACTCTGTCAATTGGTTGAAGGGTCATTATGTTCATTATTTACAGACGCAAGAACCCAAGAGTGAGGCGGCGTTCTGTCTTTACCTGGCATTACAGTTTCACATACTTTCACAGACGAGACATTACAGGAAACGATATGCCAATTTTTTAGAAGTCGTTCTTCGATGAAAGAAGTATTTTTTTCTTTCCTTCATTCTACATTGCTTTGTTTTTTTTTTCTTTTCTTCTTCAAATGCCACAGTGACGTATACTGAACAGTGTTACGACAAGGACTATTTCATTTTCTTCTGTTTTTCTAGCGGACCAGAGTTCCTTACTAATTTTCTATTACAAAAAAAAAAAATATTCTACTTTGTCACCATTGCGGGACTGTGCATTAGGTTTAGAAGTATCTTTGGTTTGGAAATCGGAATAGTTCAGAAGAATAAGTAATTCAGAAATCATGGCAGATGAAGCCGACGCCGACGAAGGCGATTTATGGCGAGCGCAAGGCGGGGCTGAAGGGGAGGAAGGAGGCCCTAAAAAAATAAAAAAATAAAAGATGGATAACGCGTCGGACTTCGGATCTGAAGATTACAGGTTCGAATGCTGTCACGCTCGGTTTTTTTCCAGTTCTGAAAAAGAAACATACCGTTTTAATGTAGCAATTGAGCAGTACGAAACCGTCTGAATGTTTCTGTTGACCATTTTCTGCTTGGAGATGCTCTTGAGCTTGAAACACACACAACAAGACCGGTGTTAACTAGCGAAATGGTCGGCAGAGTGCCGTCACCGCGAGTTTTGACTGGCACTTGCACATCTAAAACAACGTCGGAAAGTAACTCGTTCGGCTTTTGAGTCACATCAAGTATGTGTGTTAATTTTGACGCCACTAGCTCTGCAGGTTGTCATGCAATTCCTTTACCTCTCAGAAATGATTATGAAATAAAACTGAAGTACGTGACGAGTGTGACGTTAGGAAAACATTAGGCAGCATGGAGAGATTCTGTATGGGACAACCCAACAGAAACGAGTACTGTGTGACGTGCTAACCCGCATTTACTCACCGAGGCAGACGGCTAGCTCAGTCGGTAGAGCATGATATTCTTAATCTCAGGGTCGAGGGTTCGAGCCCCACGCTGGGCGGAACGGAATTTTGTTCCGCTGCAGATGTAAATTACCGTTTTTCTTATTAACGTGATGTAATGGAAATAGCAACTTTTAACTTTGCCTACGTCTCTGTCAGTCGCAAGAAAACTGTATTTGAAGGTAAAGGTGATTTTGTAGACATGTGTGAAAGACATGTTCTGAAATGCAAGTGTTGTTGTTTGGAGAGCACATCGGTTACGTGTCAGATGTGTAGAAAAGCAGTAATGGATCGCCATAGCTGCAAATAGTAGTCGGTAATATGAAGTGTTGTCAGCTCAAGTCTGATGACCCAGACGACCGTAAGGACGAAGTACGCAAGAGTACCGCTAGGCCGCGCCTCTTTAGCTCAGTGGTAGAGCACTGGTCTAGTAAACCAGGGGTCGTGAGTTCCCATCCTCAGAGGAGGAAGACATATTTGGAAATCAGTTGCGCGTCGTGGCCGTATAGCAAACCGTATCTGTGATGACGAACAATTAGCGACAAGCGTTTTATTAAGAATTACGCTCAGATGTGATTAAAGCGAATGGCGCAGATAAAGCATTTGCCAAAGCGGTACAGCATAAGGTGGGACGAGGCAGTCTGGATTACATTTTATAGATGAATTTCTCACATATCTCAGAGCCTCTCACGGTCGTCGTCGTCGTCGTCGTCGTCGTCGTCGCCGCCGCCGCCGCCGCCGCTTCTGCAGAAGTAGCAAATGGCCATGGTAGCAAATGCGGCGAAGGACGCCGTGCCTTCGATTCCGAATGCACAAAGTGTGTGGTCTTGTTTCCCAGTCTATATTTGGTCGGTCTCGTAAGAGGTTGAATGTAACGTTTGGGTGGGAAAGAGCAAGGGGCAGCGGCTGTGTGGAACGAAAACACTATTCCTCAGGGGTGTGAGCGTTACGAGATGAGTCGTATACAAGTTATACTTGGTCGCTAGTGACCGTGTGGCCGAATGGATAAGACGTCGGACTTCAGATCTGAAGATTACAGGTTCGAATGCTGTCACGCTCGGTTTTTTTCCAGTTCTGAAAAAGAAACATACCGTTTTAATGTAGCAATTGAGCAGTACGAAACCGTCTGAATGTTTCTGTTGACCATTTTCTGCTTCGAGATGCTCTTGAGCTTGAAACACACACAACAAGACCGGTGTTAACTAGGGAAATGGTCGCAGAGTGCCGTCACCGCGAGTTTTGACTGGCACTTGCACATCTAAAACAACGTCGGAAAGTAACTCGTTCGGCTTTTGAGTCACATCAAGTATGTGTGTTAATTTTGACGCCACTAGCTCTGAGGTTGTCATGCAATTCCTTTACCGCTCAGAAATGATTATGAAATAAAAGTGAAGTACGTGACGAGTGTGACGTAAGGAAAACATTAGGCAGCATGGAGAGATTCTGTATGGGACCACCCAACCCAAACGAGTACTGTGTGACGTGCTAACCCGCAGTTATTCACGGGGGCAGCCGGCTAGCTCAGTCGGTAGAGCATGATATTCTTAATCCCAGGGTCGAGGGTTCGAGCCCCACGCTGGACGGAACGGAATTTTGTTCCGCTGCAGATGTAAATTACCGTTTTTCTGATTAACGTGATGTAATGGAAATAGCAACTTTTAACTTTGCCTACGTCTTCGCAAGAAAACTGTATTTGAAGGTAAAGGTGATTTTGTAGACATGTGTGAAAGACATGTTCTGAAATGCAAGTGTTGTTGTTTGGAGAGCACATCGGTTACGTGTCAGATGTGTAGCCAAGCAGTAATGGATCGCCATAGCTGCAAATAGTAGTCGGTAATATGAAGTGTTGTCAGCTCAAGTCTGATGATCCAGACGACCGTAAGGACGAAGTACGCAAGAGTACCACTAGGCCGCGCCTCTTTAGCTCAGTGGTAGAGCACTGGTCTAGTAAACCAGGGGTCGTGAGTTCCCATCCTCAGAGGAGGAAGACGAATTTTGGAAATCAGTTGCACGTCGTGGCCGTATAGCAAACAGTATCTGTGATGACGAACAATTAGCGACAAGCGTTTTATTAAGAATTACGCTCAGATGTGATTAAGGCGAATGGCGCAGATAAAGCATTTGCCAAAGCGGTACAGCATAAGGTGGGACGAGGCAGTCTGAATTACATTTTATAGATGAATTTCTCACATATCTCAGAGCCTCTCGCGGTCGTCTTCGTCGTCGTCATCGTCGCCGTCGCCGCCGCTTCTGCAGAAGTAGCAAATGGCCATGGTAGCAAATGCGGCGAAGGACGCCGTGCCTTCGATTCCGAATGCACAAAGTGTGTGGTCTTGTTTCCCAGTCTATATTTGGTAGGTCTCGTAAGAGGTTGAATGTAACGTTTGGGTTGGAAAGAACAAGGGGCAGCGGCTGTGTGGAACGAAAACACTATTCCTCAGGGGTGTGAGCGTTACGAGATGAGTCGTATACAAGTTATACTTGGTCGCTAGTGACCGTGTGGCCGAATGGATAAGGCGTCGGACTTCGGATCTGAAGATTACAGGTTCGAATGCTGTCACGCTCGGTTTTTTTCCAGTTCTGAAAAAGAAACATACCGTTTTTATGTAGCAATTGAGCAGTACGAAACCGTCTGAATGTTTCTGTTGACCATTTTCTGCTTGGAGATGCTCTTGAGCTTGAAACACACACAACAAGACCGGTGTTAACTAGCGAAATGGTCGGCAGAGTGCCGTCACCGCGAGTTTTGACTGGCACTTGCACATCTAAAACAACGTCGGAAACTAACTCGTTCGGCTTTTGAGTCACATCAAGTATGTGTGTTAATTTTGACGCCACTAGCTCTGCAGGTTGTCATGCAATTCCTTTACCTCTCAGAAATGATTATGAAATAAAACTGAAGTACGTGACGAGTGTGACGTTAGGAAAACATTAGGCAGCATGGAGAGATTCTGTATGGGACAACCCAACAGAAACGAGTACTGTGTGACGTGCTAACCCGCGTTTACTCACCAAGGCAGACGGCTAGCTCAGTCGGTAGAGCATGATGTTCTTAATCTCAGGGTCGAGGGTTCGAGCCCCAAGCTGGGCGAAACGGAATTTTGTTCCGCTGCAGATGTAAATTACCGTTTTTCTGATTAACGTGATGTAATGGAAATAGCAACTTTTAACTTTGCCTACGTCTCTGTCAGTCGCAAGAAAACTGTATTTGAAGGTAAAGGTGATTTTGTAGACATGTGTGAAAGACATGTTCTGAAATGCAAGTGTTGTTGTTTGGAGAGCACATCGGTTACGTGTCAGATGTGTAGCCAAGCAGTAATGGGTCGCCATAGCTGCAAATAGTAGTCGGTAATATGAAGTGTTGTCAGCTCAAGTCTGATGATCCAGATGACCGTAAGGACGAAGTGCGCAAGAGTACCGCTAGTCCGCGCCTCTTTAGCTCAGTGGTAGAGCACTGGTCTAGTAAACCAGGGGTCGTGAGTTCCCATCCTCAGAGGAGGAAGACGAATTTTGGAAATCAGTTGCGCGTCGTGGCCGTATAGCAAACAGTATCTGTGATGACGAACAATTAGCGACAAGCGTTTTATTAAGAATTACGCTCAGATGTGATTAAGGCGAATGGCGCAGATAAAGCATTTGCCAAAGCGGTGCAGCATAAGATGGGACGAGGCAGTCTGAATTACACTTTATAGATGAATTTCTCACATATCTCAGAGCCTCTCGCGGTCATCGTCGTCGTCGTCGTCGTCGTCGTCGTCGCCGCCGCCGCTTCTGCAGAAGTAGCAAATGGCCATGGTAGCAAATGCGGCGAGGGACGCCCTGCCTTCGATTCCGAATGCACAAAGTGTGTGGTCTTGTTTCCCAGTCTATATTTGGTCGGTCTCGTAAGAGGTTGAATGTAAGGTTTGGGTGGGGAAGAGCAAGGGGCAGCGGCTGTGTGGAACGAAAACACTATTCCTCAGGGGTGTGAGCGTTACGAGATGAGTCGTGTACAAGTTATACTTGGTCGCTAGTGACCGTGTGGCCGAATGGCGGTCTGCCTGCGGCAGCGGTGGTGAGCGGACCTCGAGGGCCAGCGCGCTGCGGCAGGAAGTGTTTACGTCAGGCGGTGAGTCGCGTGCTTACAGCGTCTGCTTATTAGTATTCGTTCCGTTCTGTAGGATCTGATATGGAATTATGAATCCGACTAACAGGAAAGATACCTTGAAGTTTACCTTTGATAGGAACTTTTCGAAACCAAATTCGTTTGAAGTTGAAGAATGGTTAGAGGAAACAGCTAAGATTACTTTTGATGACATTGTAGGGATAAATTTCTCTATCGTGACTAGTGTTGTTTATGTGAAATTAACGTCCTCTGAACTGTGTGATAGAATTGTGGAGTCCAGTGGAGGTGTACTGAAGTTTAAACATAGCGATGGTACCGTCAGTGACGTCAGCATTACGCATGCTGGACTGGGCATCCGAACGGCACGTATTTTCGAACTCCCGTTTGAAATATCAGCCGCGCAAATAAATTCTGCATTAACACCTTACGGGAGGGTCATTAACAATTTTGCGGAGCGTTGGTCCAAAGCCCACAAATTTCCGGTGCTTAACGGCGTCAGGCAGGTTAAGATCGATCTACAGAAGCACATACCTTCATATATTTACGTAGGTGGACATCGCGGAATTGTCATATATGATGGGCAGCCAAAAACGTGCGCCGGCTGTGGTGCGCCCGGCCACGTGCGCTCTGAATGTATACAAAGACGCGTGACGCAGATACCTGTCGGTGAAGCCGCTAGCCCCCCTGTGACGACGGCACTGCCACTGACATACGCTGTCGCGGCTTCTGGTCTTCCGCCCGCGACCCCGCCTGTAGATGCCCCTCGTTTGAATGATGTTTTGGCCGATAACGTCAAAGAACCGAGTGCTGACGCGGCACCGCCGCTACCACACTCAGAGATGGAGGTAACGACGGATGACTCCCCAGTGGTTGATGCCACTGGTACTGAGGATGAAGCAGACGCTGTGTTCCCGGCGGATCAACCCCAGAGTCAACAGTCCACTTCGGATGTTGATGATACTGCGAACCCTAACAGGAAGCCTTCCAAAAAGAAGCGGAGACTTGCACATCAAGGAGCCAATCAGCTCGCCCCACAGCTCCGCGACAAAGCGAAACGAATAAGCAGCCAAATGAGTCAGAACACTTCTGAACCCTCTGAAGTTGGTCTCCCTGCGTCTGGTCGAATGGACATTGATCCTGTAGTGTCTCCCCCTTTGAATCCACGACGGGAGGAAGATAGTGATACCTCGAGTAGAGTCGTTTTGCCGGATACCCACGCTCAAGGAAACGCAGGATCGCTTTTGTCAGAGGCCACTCTCTCTGGGAATTGGGCACAGGAAATGGAAGTATTGGATGCGAGCAATGATGCGGCTGTCATGCGGACCATTGAGACGGAATCTTCGGCACCCCCCACAGAGCAGCATACACCAACCGTACCGGGAACTACAGGAACTCCGACTGACGCGCTTGGCCTCAATTTCGTTAGCCATCCTTCTAAGACTGTTTAATTAATAGTATGTGCCTTCTCCCATGAACGAGCCCCAAGCCTATAAAATTGCCACGTTAAACATCAATAAGATACAGTCGTACTGGCGGCTCCGTAATTTACAAGATTTTGTATACGCAGTGGATATCGATATTCTGTTACTTCAAGAAGTCGCTGCGATTGAACTTGACCGAATAACTGGTTATACTACTCTCTCCAATTCCGGGAGCGGTGCGAATTTAGGGACAGCGATTCTGTTAAAAGAAGGGATTGTAGCGACCGACGCAGAAAAACTGCCTGATCATAGAGGGATCGCTGTCACTTTCCATCGGACACGCATAATCAATGTTTACGCCCCGTCCGGCAGTAGCAATAGGCGTGCTAGGGCTGAGTTCTTCACAAGCGCCATAGTCCCACTTTTTAGGGGAACCTACGATCGTATAATTTTTGCGGGTGACTTCAATTGTGTCTTAAGTCCAAAAGACCAGACGCCTAATTTTAACAAATCTGGAGAACTAGAACGTATCGTCCAAGAAATGAACCTCATTGACACATGGGAGCATACGCACGGAGCGGCATCTGGGTTCACTCATGTCACGAACCACTCTGCAAGCCGGCTAGACAGAATCTATGTATCGGCGTGTATGAAGACTCAAGTCCTCCAATCCGAAGTTTGGCCCACAATTTTTTCCGATCATGCCGCATATATTTGTACTGTTAACATGGTCAAGCAAGGCACATTTCGCGGCAGAGGTTTCTGGAAACTTAACAATGCTCTCCTTAACGATGTTGACTGTCACCGTGTCTTTAACGAAACATGGGAGGCATGTGAACGACGGGTTGCACAGTATGCCTCCGTTACTGAATGGTGGATAACGCATGCCAAACCAACTTTATCAAAAATGTTTAAACGCTACGCTCGGGACAAATCCTGGTGGCAACGGCAAACGTCTGAGTTTTATTTTACTTGTCTCAGGGAGCTTTACCAGTCCGATGTGACTGTACCTGAAAATTTTATGCAGATTAAAAAAATTAAGGCAAAATTATTATAACTTCAGCGGCAGCAGGCAGAAGGCTTTCAAATAAGGTCCAGGCCCCAGAATGTGATAGACGACGAAATGACATCCATGTTTCACGTCATTCGTGAAAATAAGAGGGGGCGGCGGAGATTAATAACTCGTCTTCAGTTGAGTGAAGGCGTTGCGCTCACGCGGCAACAAGACATACGGAACGCACTTCACAATCACCTGGCAGATCTCCCGGCAACGACACATACCGACGATGGAACTCACGATGAATTACTCAATAACTTGCAAAGGACTTTGGGTGCTGCTGAAGTCGAAACTCTCATGCGAGAAATTGATGAAGACGAATTGGATTCTGCGCTATCACGAAGTCCGAAAAATAAATCGCCGGGACCCGACGGTCTCACTGCCGAATTTTATCTTACTTTCTGCGACAAATTAAAGCCCAAGTTGTTGAGTATGTTTAATGAAATTTTACGGCCTGATTTTAATGTTCCTCAGGCTCTCGTGGAAGGCATCGTGGTTTTAATCCCTAAACGCCCAATGTGCAGTTCTGTTGACGATTTTCGGCCGCTTACTTTACTGAACAGTGACTACAAAATTTTAGCACGTATTATTTCTCATAGATTGAAAATGTTGATGAATACTGTCATTGGTCAGTACCAGACCAGTGTAGGTGTCGGTAGGACGATCTTCCAAAATTTGTCTCAATACAGGGACGTTATAGCCATTGCATATGCGTGCAAGATACGGTGTGCGCTAGTTTCCCTTGACTTTTCAAAGGCATTCGACAGAGTAAACCATCAGTTTCTCATCCGGACGATGCATGCCATGGGATTTCCACTACGTTTTATCAATCTTATACATGCGTTCCTTCGTAAAGGAGTAACTCGACTCTTGGTGAATGGCCAGCTGAGCGCATCGAATAATATTACTAATTCAGTGCGACAGGGATGCCCTATGTCAATGGCCTTCTTTGCCATTGCCATTGAGCCTTTGCTTGTCACCTTGACACAGCGTCTACAAGGATTAACCATCCACGGCATTAAGATTGTTTGTACTGCATATGCGGATGACGTCGGATTTTTGGTCATGGACGAAGGTGAAGTCGAGGAAGCCCTTCAGATCGTCAAAAACTACGAACTTGTTGCGGGTGCGAAGTTGAATGCCAGGAAATCTGGCATTATGAACATAGGACGCGGCATCTCGCTGCACCATCACGGTCAGTTGCAACTAATTTCTAAAATGAAATGCCTTGGTATTGAGTACAGGAGCAACATACAGCACACAATTGCGGTGAACTATAGGAATCTCCTGGCAAGTATGCGTGCTTGCATGCAGACCCACTACCTAAGAAGCCTTGATGAACTGCAGAAAGTCACCTTCGCTAATATCTACCTCACCTCAAAGATTAACTACGTTGCACAAGTACTGCCCATGCCACAGGAGACAGCGAAACGTATGATGTCCGCTCTAGGCCATTTTGTCACACGTGGACACATTTTTAAAGTCAAGTACGATACGCTCACTCTCTCCACGACCGATGGAGGCTTAAATTTAACAGATGTTCGTTCCAAGTCACGAGCTTTGTACGTATGCAGCACCTACAAACGGTGGAGGTCGTTACGGAACAGTCTAACGGCTCACTTGTTAACCGAAATAGCGCCGGCCTGCCTGCAGCCTCCCGTCTCTGTTCCACATATTCCGCCTGCGCTGACTCACTTTAAGAGCTTTTTCATTGAGTTCAGTTACGTACGGTCAACTCTCCCAGAAAATGAGCTTTCCGTGGTGAAGTTAGTTTATAATAAACTACTGGCAACCAAGAACAGGAACAACATCGAACACAAATACCCCAATCATCGCTGGCCAGTGATATGGAAAAACATACATAGCCGTGATTACCAACGTCAGTGAAAGCCTCTTGGTACAGGGTCGTGAACCGTAAAATAAGTACCAATTCACGACTTCATGCTCTACATTTGGCTGACTCACCTTTGTGCCTAACGTGCAACTTGCCTGATACTGATGAATATCGTTTTCTGTGCACCACTGTCCAAGCAGTTTGGCCATGCATTCGCCGAAAACTGGCTACGATTATGAGGACTTCCCAGCTTTGTATTAAACCTGAAGATTTCCTGTATCCGGATCCAGTGCCGTACCCGAACACCAAACGGAACTCTGTCAATTGGTTGAAGGGTCATTATGTTCATTATTTACAGACGCAAGAACCCAAGAGTGAGGCGGCGTTCTGTCTTTACCTGGCATTACAGTTTCACATACTTTCACAGACGAGACATTACAGGAAACGATATGCGAATTTTTTAGAAGTCGTTCTTCGATGAAAGAAGTATTTTTTTCTTTCCTTCATTCTACATTGCTTTGTTTTTTCTCTTTTCTTCTTCAAATGTCAGATGTGTAGAAAAGCAGTAATGGATCGCCATAGCTGCAAATAGTAGTCGGTAATATGAAGTGTTGTCAGCTCAAGTCTGATGACCCAGACGACCGTAAGGACGAAGTACGCAAGAGTACCGCTAGGCCGCGCCTCTTTAGCTCAGTGGTAGAGCACTGGTCTAGTAAACCAGGGGTCGTGAGTTCCCATCCTCAGAGGAGGAAGACATATTTGGAAATCAGTTGCGCGTCGTGGCCGTATAGCAAACCGTATCTGTGATGACGAACAATTAGCGACAAGAGTTTTATTAAGAATTACGCTCAGATGTGATTAAGGCGAATGGCGCAGATAAAGCATTTGCCAAAGCGGTACAGCATAAGGTGGGACGAGGCAGTCTGGATTACATTTTATAGATGAATTTCTCACATATCTCAGAGCCTCTCACGGTCGTCGTCGTCGTCGTCGTCGTCGTCGCCGCCGCCGCCGCTTCTGCAGAAGTAGCAAATGGCCATGGTAGCAAATGCACAAAGTGTGTGGTCTTGTTTCCCAGTCTATATTTGGTCGGTCTCGTAAGAGGTTGAATGTAACGTTTGGGTGGGAAAGAGCAAGGGGCAGCGGCTTTGTGGAACGAAAACACTATTCCTCAGGGGTGTGAGCGTTACGAGATTGGTCGTATACAAGTTACACTTGGTCGCTAGTGACCGTGTGGCCGAATGGGTAAGGCGTCTGACTTCGGATCTGAAGATTACAGGTTCGAATGCTGTCACGCTCGGTTTTTTTTCCAGTTCTGAAAAAGAAACATACCGTTTTAATGTAGCAATTGAGCAGTACGAAACCGTCTGAATGTTTCTGTTGACCATTTTCTGCTTGGAGATGCTCTTGAGCTTGAAACACACACAACAAGACCGGTGTTAACTAGCGAAATGGTCGGCAGAGTGCCGTCACCGCGAGTTTTGACTGGCACTTGCACATCTAAAACAACGTCGGAAAGTAACTCGTTCGGCTTTTGAGTCACATCAAGTATGTGTGTTAATTTTGACGCCACTAGCTCTGCAGGTTGTCATGCAATTCCTTTACCTCTCAGAAATGATTATGAAATAAAAGTGAAGTACGTGACGAGTGTGACGTTAGGAAGACATTAGGGAGCATGGAGAGATTCTGTATGGGACCACCCAACCCAAACGAGTACTGTGTAACGTGCTAACCCGGAGGTATTCACCGCGGTAGCCAGCTAGCTCAGTCGGTAGAGCATGATATTCTTAATCCCAGGGTCGAGGGTTCGAGCCCCACGCTGGGCAGAACGGAATTTTGTTCCGCTGCAGATGTAAATTACCGTTTTTCTGATTAACGTGATGTAATGGAAATAGCAACTTTTAATTTGCCTACGTCTCTGTCAGTCGCAAGAAAACTGTATTTGAAGGTAAAGGTGATTTTGTAGACATGTGTGAAAGACATGTTCTGAAATGCAAGTGTTGTTGTTTGGAGAGCACATCGGTTACGTGTCAGATGTCTAGAAAAGCAGTAATGGATCGCCATAGCTGCAAATAGTAGTCGGTAATATGAAGTGTTTTCAGCTCAAGTCTGATGACCCAGACGACCGTAAGGACGAAGTACGCAAGAGTACCGCTAGGCCGCGCCTCTTTAGCTCAGTGGTAGAGCACTGGTCTAGTAAACCAGGGGTCGTGAGTTCCCATCCTCAGAGGAGGAAGACATATTTGGAAATCAGTTGCGCGTCGTGGCCGTATAGCAAACCGTATCTGTGATGACGAACAATTAGCGACAAGCGTTTTATTAAGAATTACGCTCAGATGTGATTAAGGCGAATGGCGCAGATAAAGCATTTGCCAAAGCGGTACAGCATAAGGTGGGACGAGGCAGTGTGGATTACATTTTATAGATGAATTTCTCACATATCACAGAGCCTCTCGCGGTCGTCGTTGTCGTCGTCGTCGCCGCCGCCGCTTCTGCAGAAGTAGCAAATGGCCATGGTAGCAAATGCGGCGAAGGACGCCGTGCCTTCGATTCCGAATGCACAAAGTGTGTGGTCTTGTTTCCCAGTCTATATTTGGTCGGTCTCGTAAGAGGTTGAATGTAACGTTTGGGTGGAAAAGAGCAAGGGGCAGCGGCTGTGTGGAACGAAAACACTATTCCTCAGGGGTGTGAGCGTTACGAGATGAGTCGTATACAAGTTATACTTGGTCGCTAGTGACCGTGTGGCCGAATGGATAAGACGTCGGACTTCGGATCTGAAGATTACAGGTTCGAATGCTGTCACGCTCGTTTTTTTTCCAGTTCTGAAAAAGAAACATACCGTTTTAATGTAGCAATTGAGCAGTACGAAACCGTCTGAATGTTTCTGTTGACCATTTTCTGCATGGAGATGCTCTTGAGCTTGAAACACACACAACAAGACCGGTGTTAACTAGGGAAATGGTCGCAGAGTGCCGTCACCGCGAGTTTTGACTGGCACTTGCACATCTAAAACAACGTCGGAAAGTAACTCGTTCGGCTTTTGAGTCACATCAAGTATGTGTGTTAATTTTGACGCCACTAGCTCTGCAGGTTGTCATGCAATTCCTTTACCTCTCAGAAATGATTATGAAATAAAACTGAAGTACGTGACGAGTGTGACGTTAGGAAAACATTAGGCAGCATGGAGAGATTCTGTATGGGACAACCCAACAGAAACGAGTACTGTGTGACGTGCTAACCCGCATTTACTCACCGAGGCAGACGGCTAGCTCAGTCGGTAGAGCATGATATTCTTAATCTCAGGGTCGAGGGTTCGCGCCCCACGCTGGGCAGAACGGAATTTTGTTCCGCTGCAGATGTAAATTACCGTTTTTCTGATTAACGTGATGTAATGGAAATAGCAACTTTTAACTTTGCCTACGTCTCTGTCAGTCACAAGAAAACTGTATTTGAAGGTAAAGGTGATTTTGTAGACATGTGTGAAAGACATGTTCTGAAATGCAAGTGTTGTTGTTTGGAGAGCACATCGGTTACGTGTCAGATGTGTAGCCAAGCAGTAATGGATCGCCATAGCTGCAAATAGTAGTCGGTAATATGAAGTGTTGTCAGCTCAAGTCTGATGATCCAGACGACCGTAAGGACGAAGTACGCAAGAGTACCACTAGGCCGCGCCTCTTTAGCTCAGTGGTAGAGCACTGTTCTAGTAAACCAGGGGTCGTGAGTTCCCATCCTCAGAGGAGGAAGACGAATTTTGGAAATCAGTTGCACGTCGTGGCCGTATAGCAAACAGTATCTGTGATGACGAACAATTAGCGACAAGCGTTTTATTAAGAATTACGCTCAGATGTGATTAAGGCGAATGGCGCAGATAAAGCATTTGCCAAAGCGGTACAGCATAAGGTGGGACGAGGCAGTCTGAATTACATTTTATTGATGAATTTCTCACATATCTCAGAGCCTCTCGCGGTCGTCGTCGTCGTCGTCGTCGTCGTCGTCGTCATCGTCGTCGCCGCCGCCTCCGCTTCTGCAGAAGTAGCAAATGGCCATAGTTGCAAATGCGGCGAGGGACGCCCTGCCTTCGATTCCGAATGCACAAAGTGTGTGGTCTTGTCTCCCAGTCTATATTTGGTCGGTCTCGTAAGAGGTTGAATGTAACGTTTGGGTGGGAAAGAGCAAGGGGCAGCGGCTGTGTGGAACGAAAACACTATTCCTCAGGGGTGTGAGCGTTACGAGATGAGTCGTATACAAGTTATACTTCGTCGCTAGTGACCGTGTGTCCGAATGGATAAGGCGTCGGACTTCGGATCTGAAGATTACAGGTTCGAATGCTGTCACGCTTGGTTTTTTTCCAGTTCTGAAAAAGAAACATACCGTTTTAATGTAGCAATTGAGCAGTACGAAACCGTCTGAATGTTTCTGTTGACCATTTTCTGCTTGGAGATGCTCTTGAGCTTGAAACACACACAACAAGACCGGTGTTAACTAGCGAAATGGTCGGCAGAGTGCCGTCACCGCCAGTTTTGACTGGCACTTGCACATCTAAAACAACGTCGGAAAGTAACTCGTTCGGCTTTTGAGTCACATCAAGTATGTGTGTTAATTTTGACGCCACAAGCTCTGCAGGTTGTCATGCAACTCCTTTACCTCTCAGAAATGATTATGAAATAAAAGTGAAGTACGTGACGAGTGTGACGTTAGGAAAACATTAGGCAGCATGGAGAGATTCTGTATGGGACCACCCAACCCAAACGAGTACTGTGTGACGTGCTAACCAGCAGGTATTCACCGGGGCAGCCGGCTAGCTCAGTCGATAGAGCATGATATTCTTAATCCCAAGGTCCAGGGTTCGAGCCCCACGCTGGGCGGAGCGGAATTTTGTTCCGCTGCAGATGAAAATTACCGTTTTTCTGATTAACGTGATGTAATGGAAATAGCAACTTTTAACTTTGCCAACGTCTCTGTCAGTCGCAAGAAAACTGTATTTGAAGGTAAAGGTGATTTTGTAGACATGTGTGAAAGACATGTTCTGAAATGCAAGTGTTGTTGTTTGGAGAGCACATCGGTTACGTGTCAGATGTGTAGCCAAGCAGTAATGGGTCGCCATAGCTGCAAATAGTAGTCGGTAATATGAAGTGTTGTCAGCTCAAGTCTGATGATCCAGACGACCGTAAGGACGAAGTACGCAAGAGTACCGCTAGGCCGCGCCTCTTTAGCTCAGTGGTAGAACACTGGTTAAGTAAACCAGGGGTCCTGAGTTCCCATCCTCAGAGGAGGAAGACGAATTTTGGAAATCAGTTGCGCGTCGTGGCCGTATAGCAAACAGTATCTGTGATGACGAACAATTAGCGACAAGCGTTTTATTAAGAATTACGCTCAGATGTGATTAAGGCGAATGACGCACATAAAGCATTTGCCAAAGCGATACAGCATAAGGTGGGACGATGCAGTCTGAATTACATTTTATAGATGAATTTCTCACATATCTCAGAGCCTCTCGCGGTCGTCGTCGTCGTCGTCGTCATCGTCGCCGACGCCGCCGCTTCTGCAGAAGTAGCAAATGGCCATAGTTGCAAATGCGGCGAGGGACGCCCTGCCTTCGATTCCGAATGCACAAAGTGTGTGGTCTTGTCTCCCAGTCTATATTTGGTCGGTCTCGTAAGAGGTTGAATGTAACGTTTGGGTGGGAAAGAGCAAGGGGCAGCGGCTGTGTGGAACGAAAACACTATTCCTCAGGGGTGTGAGCGTTACGAGATGAGTCGTATACAAGTTATACTTGGTCGCTAGTGACCGTGTGGCCGAATGGATAAGGCGTCGGACATCGGATCTGAAGAATACAGGTTCGAATGCTGTCACGCTCGGTTTTTTTCCAGTTCTGAAAAAGAAACATACCGTTTTAATGTAGCAATTGAGCAGTACGAAACCGTCTGAATGTTTCTGTTGACCATTTTCTGCTTGGAGATGCTCTTGAGCTTGAAACACACACAACAAGACCGGTGTTAACTAGCGAAATGGTCGGCAGAGTGCCGTCACCGCGAGTTTTGACTGGCACTTGCACATCTAAAACAACGTCGGAAAGTAACTTGTTCGGCTTTTGAGTCACATCAAGTATGTGTGTTAATTTTGACGCCACTAGCTCTGCAGGTTGTCATGCAATTCCTTTACCTCTCAGAAATGATTATGAAATAAAAGTGAAGTACGTGACGAGTGTGACGTTAGGAAAACATTAGGCAGCATGGAGAGATTCTGTATGGGACCACCCAACCCAAACGAGTACTGTGTGACGTGCTAACCCGCAGGTATTCACCGGGGCAGCCGGCTAGCTCAGTCGATAGAGCATGATATTCTTAATCCCAAGGTCTAGGGTTCGAGCCCCACGCTGGGCGGAGCGGAATTTTGTTCCGCTGCAGATGAAAATTACCGTTTTTCTGATTAACGTGATGTAATGGAAATAGCAACTTTTAACTTTGCCTACGTCTCTGTCAGTCGCAAGAAAACTGTATTTGAAGGTAAAGGTGATTTTGTAGACATGTGTGAAAGACATGTTCTGAAACGCAAGTGTTGTTGTTTGGAGAGCACATCGGTTACGTGTCAGATGTGTAGCCAAGCTGTAATGGATCGCCATAGCTGCAAATAGTAGTCGGTAATATGAAGTGTTGTCAGCTCAAGTCTGATGATCCAGACGACCGTAAGGACGAAGTACGCAAGAGTACCGCTAGGCCGCGCCTGTTTAGCTCAGTGGTAGAGCACTGGTCTAGTAAACCAGGGGTCGTGAGTTCCCATCCTCAGAGGAGGAAGACGAATTTTGGAAATCAGTTGCGCGTCGTGGCCGTATAGCAAACAGTATCTGTGATGACGAACAATTAGCGACAAGCGTTTTATTAAGAATTACGCTCAGATGTCATTAAGGCGAATGGCGCAGATAAAGCATTTGCCAAAGCGGTACAGCATAAGGTGGGACGATGCAGTCTGAATTACATTTTATAGATGAATTTCTCACATATCTCAGAGAATCTCGCGGTCGTCGTCGTTGTCGTCGTCGTCGCCGTCGTCGCCGCCGCCGCTTCTGCAGAAGTAGCAAATGGCCATGGTAGCAAATGCGGCGAGGGACGCCGTGCCTTCGATTCCGAATGCACAAAGTGTGTGGTCTTGTTTCCCAGTCTATATTTGGTCGGTCTCGTAAGAGGTTGAATGTAAGGTTTGGGTGGGAAAGAGCAAGGGGCAGCGGCTGTGTGGAACGAAAACACTATTCCTGAGGGGTGTGAGCGTTACGAGATGAGTCGTATACAAGATATAATTGGTCGCTAGTGACCGTGTGGCCGAATGGATAAGGCGTCGGACTTCGGATCTGAAGGTTACAGTTTCGAATGCTGTCACGCTCGGTTTTTTTCCAGTTCTGAAAATGAAACATACCGTTTTAATGTAGCAATTGAGCAGTACGAAACCGTCTGAATGTTTCTGTTGACTATTTTCTGCTTGGAGATGCTCTTGAGCTTGAAACACACACAACAAGACCGGTGTTAACTAGCGAAATGGTCGGCAGAGTGCCGTCATCGCCAGTTTTGACTGGCACTTGCACATCTAAAACAACGTCGGAAAGTAACTCGTTCGGCTGTTGAGTCACATCAAGTATGTGTGTTAATTTTGACGCCACTAGCTCTGCAGGTTGTCATGCAATTCCTTTACCTCACAGAAATGATTATGAAATAAAAGTGAAGTACGTGACGAGTGTGACGTTAGGAAAACATTAGGCAGCATGGAGAGATTCTGTATGGGACCACCCAACCCAAACGAGTACTGTGTGACGTGCTAACCAGCAGGTAATCACCGAGGCAGACGGCTAGCTCAGTCGGTAGAGCATGATATTCTTAATCTCAGGGTCGAGGGTTCGAGCCCCACGCTGGGCGGAACGGAATTTTGTTCCGCTGCAGATGTAAATTACCGTTTTTCTGATTAACGTGATGTAATGGAAATAGCAACTTTTAACTTTGCCTACGTCTCTGTCAGTCGCAAGAAAACTGTATTTGAAGGTAAAGGTGATTTTGTAGACATGTGTGAAAGACATGTTCTGAAACGCAAGTGTTGTTGTTTGGAGAGCACATCGGTTACGTGTCAGATGTGTAGCCAAGCAGTAATGGATCGCCATAGCTGCAAACAGTAGTCGGTAATATGAAGTGTTGTCAGCTCTGATGATCCAGACGACCGTAAGGACGAAGTACGCAAGAGTACCGCTAGGCCGCGCCTCTTTAGCTCAGTGGTAGAGCACTGGTCTAGTAAACCAGGGGTCGTGAGTTCCAATCCTCAGAGAAGGAAGACGAATTTTGGAAATCAGTTGCCCGTCGTGGCCGTAAAGCAAACAGTATCTGTGATGACGAACAATTAGCGACAAGCGTTTTATTAAGAATTACGCTCAGATGTGATTAAGGCGAATGGCGCAGATAAAGCATTTGCCAAAGCGGTACAGCATAAGGTGGGACGAGGCAGTCTGAATTACATTTTATAGATGAATTTCTCACATATCTCAGAGCCTCTCGCGGTCGTCGTCGTCGTCGGCGTCGTCGTCGGCGTCGTCGTCGTCGCCGTCGCCGCTTCTGCAGAAGTAGCAAATGGCCATGGTAGCAAATGCGGCGAGGGACGCCCTGCCTTCGATTCCGAATGCACAAAGTGTGTGGTCTTGTTTCCCAGTCTATATTTGGTCGGTCTCGTAAGGGGTTGAATGTAAGGTTTGGGTGGGAAAGAGCAAGGGGCAGCGGCTGTGTGGAACGAAAACACTATTCATCAGGGGTGTGAGCGTTACGAGATGAGTCGTATACAAGGTATAATTGGTCGCTAGTGACCGTGTGGCCGAATGGATAAGGCGTCGGACTCCGGATCTGAAGATTACACGTTCGGATGCTGTCACGCTCGGTTTTTTTCCAGTTCTGAAAATGAAACATACTGTTTTAATGTAGCAACTGAGCAGTACGAAACCGTCTGAATGTTTCTGTTGACCATTTTCTGCTTGGAGATGCTCTTGAGCTTGAAACACACACAACAAGACCGGTGTTAACTAGCGAAATGGTCGGCAGAGTGCCGTCACCGCCAGTTTTGACTGGCACTTGCACATCTAAAACAACGTCGGAAAGTAACTCGTTCGGCTGTTGAGTCACATCAAGTATGTGTGTTAATTTTGACGCTACTAGCTCTGCAGGTTGTCATGCAATTCCTTTACCTCACAGAAATGATTATGAAATAAAAGTGAAGTACGTGACGAGTGTGACGTTAGGAAAACATTAGGCAGCATGGAGAGATTCTGTATGGGACCACCCAACCCAAACGAGTACTGTGTGACGTGCTAACCAGCAGGTAATCACCGAGGCAGACGGCCAGCTCAGTCGGTAGAGCATGATATTCTTAATCTCAGGGTCGAGGGTTCGAGCCCCACGCTGGGCGGAACGGAATTTTGTTCCGCTGCAGATGTAAATTACCGTTTTTCTGATTAACGTGATGTAATGGAAATAGCAACTTTTAACTTTGCCTACGTCTCTGTCAGTCGCAAGAAAACTGTATTTGAAGGTAAAGGTGATTTTGTAGACATGTGTGAAAGACATGTTCTGAAATGCAAGTGTTGTTGTTTGGAGAGCACATCGGTTACGTGTCAGATGTGTAGCCAAGCAGTAATGGATCGCCATAGCTGCAAATAGTAGTCGGTAATATGAAGTGTTGTCAGCTCAAGTCTGATGATCCAGACGACCGTAAGGACGAAGTACGCAAGAGTACCGCTAGGCCGCGCCTCTTTAGCTCAGTGGTAGAGCACTGGTCTAGTAAACCAGGGGTCGTGAGTTCCCATCCTCAGAGGAGGAAGACGAATTTTGGAAATCAGTTGCGCGTCGTGGCCGTATAGCAAACAGTATCTGTGATGACGAACAATTAGCGACAAGCGTTTTATTAAGAATTACGCTCAGATGTGATTAAGGCGAATGGCGCAGATAAAGCATTTGCCAAAGCGGTACAGCATAAGGTGGGACGATGCAGTCTGAATTACATTTTATAGATGAATTTCTCACATATCTCAGAGAATCTCGCGGTCGTCGTCGTCGTCGTCGTCGTCATCGTCGTCGTCGCCGTCGTCGCCGCCGCCGCTTCTGCAGAAGTAGCAAATGGCCATGGTAGCAAATGCGGCGAGGGACGCCGTGCCTTCGATTCCGAATGCACAAAGTGTGTGGTCTTGTTTCCCAGTCTATATTTGGTCGGTCTCGTAAGAGGTTGAATGTAAGGTTTGGGTGGGAAAGAGCAAGGGGCAGCGGCTGTGTGGAACGAAAACACTATTCATCAGGGGTGTGAGCGTTACGAGATGAGTCGTATACAAGATATAATTGGTCGCTAGTGACCGTGTGGCCGAATGGATAAGGCGTCCGACTTCGGATCTGAAGGTTACAGTTTCGAATGCTGTCACGCTCGGTTTTTTTCCAGTTCTGAAAATGAAACATACCGTTTTAATGTAGCAATTGAGCAGTACGAAACCGTCTGAATGTTTCTGTTGACTATTTTCTGCTTGGAGATGCTCTTGAGCTTGAAACACACACAACAAGACCGGTGTTAACTAGCGAAATGGTCGGCAGAGTGCCGTCACCGCCAGTTTTGACTGGCACTTGCACATCTAAAACAACGTCGGAAAGTAACTCGTTCGGCTGTTGAGTCACATCAAGTATGTGTGTTAATTTTGACGCCACTAGCTCTGCAGGTTGTCATGCAATTCCTTTACCTCACAGAAATGATTATGAAATAAAAGTGAAGTACGTGACGAGTGTGACGTTAGGAAAACATTAGGCAGCATGGAGAGATTCTGTATGGGACCACCCAACCCAAACGAGTACTGTGTGACGTGCTAACCAGCAGGTAATCACCGGGGCAGACGGCTAGCTCAGTCGGTAGAGCATGATATTCTTAATCTCAGGGTCGAGGGTTCGAGCCCCACGCTGGGCGGAACGGAATTTTGTTCCGCTGCAGATGTAAATTACCGTTTTTCTGATTAACGTGATGTAATGGAAATAGCAACTTTTAACTTTGCCTACGTCTCTGTCAGTCGCAAGAAAACTGTATTTGAAGGTAAAGGTGATTTTGTAGACATGTGTGAAAGACATGTTCTGAAATGCAAGTGTTATTGTTTGGAGAGCACATCGGTTACGTGTCAGATGTGTAGCCAAGCAGTAATGGATCGCCATAGCTGCAAATAGTAGTCGGTAATATGAAGTGTTGTCAGCTCAAGTCTGATGATCCAGACGACCGTAAGGACGAAGTACGCAAGAGTACCGCTAGGCCGCGCCTCTTTAGCTCAGTGGTAGAGCACTGGTCTAGTAAACCAGGGGTCGTGAGTTCCCATCCTCAGAGGAGGAAGACCAATTTTGGAAATCAGTTGCGCGTCGTGGCCGTATAGCAAACAGTATCTGTGATGACGAACAATTAGCGACAAGCGTTTTATTAAGAATTACGCTCAGATGTGATTAAGGCGAATGGCGCAGATAAAGCATTTGCCAAAGCGGTACAGCATAAGGTGGGACGATGCAGTCTGAATTACATTTTATAGATGAATTTCTCACATATCTCAGAGAATCTCGCGGTCGTCGTCGTCGTCGTCGTCGTCGCCGTCGTCGCCGCCGCCGCTTCCGCAGAAGTAGCAAATGGCCATGGTAGCAAATGCGGTGAGGGTCACCGTGCCTTCGATTCCGAATGCACAAAGTGTGTGGTCTTGTTTCCCAGTCTATATTTGGTCGGTCTCGTAAGAGGTTGAATGTAAGGTTTGGGTGGGAAAGAGCAAGGGGCAGCGGCTGTGTGGAACGAAAACACTATTCCTGAGGGGTGTGAGCGTTACGAGATGAGTCGTATACAAGATATAATTGGTCGCTAGTGACCGTGTGGCCGAATGGATAAGGCGTCGGACTTCGGATCTGAAGGTTACAGTTTCGAATGCAGTCACGCTCGGTTTTTTTCCAGTTCTGAAAATGAAACATACCGTTTTAATGTAGCAATTGAGCAGTACGAAACCGTCTGAATGTTTCTGTTGACTATTTTCTGCTTGGAGATGCTCTTGAGCTTGAAACACACACAACAAGACCGGTGTTAACTAGCGAAATGGTCGGCAGAGTGCCGTCATCGCCAGTTTTGACTGGCACTTGCACATCTAAAACAACGTCGGAAAGTAACTCGTTCGGCTGTTGAGTCACATCAAGTATGTGTGTTAATTTTGACGCCACTAGCTCTGCAGGTTGTCATGCAATTCCTTTACCTCACAGAAATGATTATGAAATAAAAGTGAAGTACGTGACGAGTGTGACGTTAGGAAAACATTAGGCAGCATGGAGAGATTCTGTATGGGACCACCCAACCCAAACGAGTACTGTGTGACGTGCTAACCAGCAGGTAATCACCGAGGCAGACGGCTAGCTCAGTCGGTAGAGCATGATATTCTTAATCTCAGGGTCGAGGGTTCGAGCCCCACGCTGGGCGGAACGGAATTTTGTTCCGCTGCAGATGTAAATTACCGTTTTTCTGATTAACGTGATGTAATGGAAATAGCAACTTTTAACTTTGTCTACGTATCTGTCAGTCGCAAGAAAACTGTATTTGAAGGTAAAGGTGATTTTGTAGACATGTGTGAAAGACATGTTCTGAAACGCAAGTGTTGTTGTTTGGAGAGCACATCGGTTACGTGTCAGATGTGTAGCCAAGCAGTAATGGATCGCCATAGCTGCAAATAGTAGTCGGTAATATGAAGTGTTGTCAGCTCAAGTCTGATGATCCAGACGACCGTAAGGACGAAGTACGCAAGAGTACCCCTAGGCCGCGCCTCTTTAGCTCAGTGGTAGAGCACTGGTCTAGTAAACCAGGGGTCGTGAGTTCCCATCCTCAGAGGAGGAAGACGAATTTTGGAAATCAGTTGCGCGTCGTGGCCGTATAGCAAACAGTATCTGTGATGACGAACAATTAGCGACAAGCGTTTTATTAAGAATTACGCTCAGATGTCATTAAGGCGAATGGCGCAAATAAAGCATTTGCCAAAGTGGTACAGCATAAGGTGGGACGATGCAGTCTGAATTACATTTTATAGATGAATTTCTCACATATCTCAGAGAATCTCGCGGTCGTCGTCGTTGTCGTCGTCGTCGCCGTCGTCGCCGCCGCCGCTTCTGCAGAAGTAGCAAATGGCCATGGTAGCAAATGCGGCGAGGGACGCCGTGCCTTCGATTCCGAATGCACAAAGTGTGTGGTCTTGTTTCCCAGTCTATATTTGGTCGGTCTCGTAAGAGGTTGAATGTAAGGTTTGGGTGGGAAAGAGCAAGGGGCAGCGGCTGTGTGGAACGAAAACACTATTCATCAGGGGTGTGAGCGTTACGAGATGAGTCGTATACAAGGTATAATTGGTCGCTAGTGACCGTGTGGCCGAATGGATAAGGCGTCGGACTCCGGATCTGAAGATTACACGTTCGGATGCTGTCACGCTCGGTTTTTTTCCAGTTCTGAAAATGAAACATACCGTTTTAATGTAGCAACTGAGCAGTACGAAACCGTCTGAATGTTTCTGTTGACCATTTTCTGCTTGGAGATGCTCTTGAGCTTGAAACACACACAACAAGACCGGTGTTAACTAGCGAAATGGTCGGCAGAGTGCCGTCACCGCCAGTTTTGACTGGCACTTGCACATCTAAAACAACGTCGGAAAGTAACTCGTTCGGCTTTTGAGTCACATCAAGTATGTGTGTTAATTTTGACGCCACTAGCTCTGCAGGTTGTCATGCAATTCCTTTACCTCACAGAAATGATTATGAAATAAAAGTGAAGTACGTGACGAGTGCGACGTTAGGAAAACATTAGGCAGCATGGAGAGATTCTGTATGGGACCACCCAACCCAAACGAGTACTGTGTGACGTGCTAACCAGCAGGTAATCACCGAGGCAGACGGCTAGCTCAGTCGGTAGAGCATGATATTCTTAATCTCAGGGTCGAGGGTTCGAGCCCCACGCTGGGCGGAACGGAATTTTGTTCCGCTGCAGATGTAAATTTCCGTTTTTCTGATTAACGTGATGTAATGGAAATAGCAACTTTTAACTTTGCCTACGTCTCTGTCAGTCGCAAGAAAACTGTATTTGAAGGTAAAGGTGATTTTGTAGACATGTGTGAAAGACATGTTCTGAAATGCAAGTGTTGTTGTTTGGAGAGCACATCGGTTACGTGTCAGATGTGTAGCCAAGCAGTAATGGATCGCCATAGCTGCAAATAGTAGTCGGTAATATGAAGTGTTGTCAGCTCAAGTCTGATGATCCATACGACCGTAAGGACGAAGTACGCAAGAGTACCGCTAGGCCACGCCTCTTTAGCTCAGTGGTAGAGCACTGGTCTAGTAAACCAGGGGTCGTGAGTTCCAATCCTCAGAGAAGGAAGACGAATTTTGGAAATCAGTTGCGCGTCGTGGCCGTATAGCAAACAGTATCTGTGATGACGAACAATTAGCGACAAGCGTTTTATTAAGAATTACGCTCAGATGTGATTAAGGCGAATGGCGCAGATAAAGCATTTGCCAAAGTGGTACAGCATAAGGTGGGACGAGGCAGTCTGAATTACATTTTATAGATGAATTTCTCACATATCTCAGAGCCTCTCGCGGTCGTCGTCGTCGTCGGCGTCGTCGTCGTCGCCGTCGCCGCTTCTGCAGAAGTAGCAAATGGCCGTGGTAGCAAATGCGGCGAGGGACGCCCTGCCTTCGATTCCGAATGCACAAAGTGTGTGGTCTTGTTTCCCAGTCTATATTTGGTCGGTCTCGTAAGAGGTTGAATGTAAGGTTTGGGTGGGAAAGAGCAAGGGGAAGCGGCTGTGTGGAACGAAAACACTATTCCTCAGGGGTGTGAGCGTTACGAGATGAGTCGTATACAAGTTATACTTGGTCGCTAGTGACCGTGTGGCCGAATTGATAAGGCGTCGGACTTCGGATCTGAAGATTACAGGTTCGAATGCTGTCACGCTCGGTTTTTTTCCAGTTCTGAAAAAGAAACATACCGTTTTAATGTAGCAATTGAGCAGTACGAAACTGTCTGAATGTTTCTGTTGACCATTTTCTGCTTTGAGATGCTCTTGAGCTTGAAACACACAAACAAGAGTGGTGTTAACTAGCGAAATGATCGGCAGAGTGTCGTCACCGCGCGTTTTGACTGGCACTTGCACATCTAAAACAACGTCGGAAAGTAGCTCGTTCGGCTTTTGAGTCACATCAAGTATGTGTGTTAATTTTGACGCCACTAGCTCTGCAGGTTGTCATGCAATTCCTTTACCTCTCAGAAATGATTATGAAATAATAGTGAAGTACGTGACGAGTGTGACATTAGGAAAACATTAGGCAGCATGGAGAGATTCTGTATGGGACCACCCAACCCAAACGAGTACTGTGTGACGTGCTAACCCACAGGAATTCACCGAGGCAGCCGGCTAGCTCAGTCGGTAGAGCATGATATTCTTAATCTCAGGGTCGAGGGTTCGAGCCCACGCTGGGCGGAACGGAATTTTGTTCCGCTGCAGATGTAAATTACCGTTTTTCTGATTAACGTGATGTAATGGAAATAGCAACTTTTAACTTTGCCTACGTCTCTGTCAGTCGCAAGAAAACTGTATTTGAAGGTAAAGGTGATTTTGTAGACATGTGTGAAAGACATGTTCTGAAACGCAAGTGTTGTTGTTTGGAGAGCACATCGGTTACGTGTCAGATGTGTAGCCAAGCAGTAATGGATCGCCATAGCTGAAAATAGTAGTCGGTAATATGAAGTGTTTCAGCTCAAGTCTGATGATCCAGACGACCGTAAGGACGAAGTACGCAAGAGTACCGCTAGGCCGCGCCTCTTTAGCTCAGTGGTAGAGCACTGGTCTAGTAAACCAGGGGTCGTGAGTTCCCATCCTCAGAGGAGGAAGACGGATTTTGGAAATCAGTTGCGCGTCGTGGCCGTATAGCAAACAGTATCTGTGATGACGAACAATTAGCGACAAGCGTTTTATTAAGAATTACGCTCAGATGTGATTAAGGCGAATGGCGCAGTCAAAGCATTTGCCAAAGCGGTACAGCATAAGGTGGGACGATGCAGTCTGAATTACATTTTATAGATGAATTTCTCACATATCTCAGAGCCTCTCGCAGTCGTCGTCGTCGTCGTCGTCGTCGTCGTCGTCGCCGCCGCCGCTTCTGCAGAAGTAGGAAATGGCCATGGTAGCAAATGCGGCGAGGGACGCCCTGCCTTCGATTCCGAATGCAAAAAGTGTGTGGTCTTGTTTCCCAGTCTATATTTGGTCGGTCTCGTAAGAGGTTGAATGTAAGGTTTGGGTGGGAAAGAGCAAGGGGCAGCGGCTGTGTGAAACGAAAACACTATTCCTCAGGGGTGTGAGCGTTACGAGATGAGTCGTATAGAAGGTATAATTGGTCGCTAGTGACCGTGTGGCCGAATGGATAAGGCGTCGGACTTCGGATCTGAGGATTACAGGTTCGAATGCTGTCACGCTCGGTTTTTTTGCAGTTCTGAAAATGAAACATAACGTTTTAATGTAGAAATTGAGCAGTACGAAACCGTCTGAATGTTTCTGTTGACCATTTGCTGCTTGGAGATGCTCTTGAGCTTGAAACACACACAACAAGACCGGTGTTAACTAGCGAAATGGTCGGCAGAGTGCCGTCACCGCCAGTTTTGACTGGCACTTGCACATCTAAAACAACGTCGGAAAGTAACTCGTTCGGCTTTTGAGTCACATCAAGTATGTGTGTTAATTTTGACGCCACTAGCTCTGCAGGTTGTCATGCAATTCCTTTACCTCACAGAAATGATTATGAAATAAAAGTGAAGTACGTGACGAGTGTGACGTTAGGAAAACATTAGGCAGCATGGAGAGATTCTGTATGGGACCACCCAACCCAAACTAGTACTGTGTGACGTGCTAACCAGCAAGTATTAACCGAGGCAGATGGCTAGCTCAGTCGGTAGAGCATGATATGCTTAATCTCAGGGTCGAGGGTTCGAGCCCCACGCTGGATGGAACGGAATTTTGTTCCGCTGCAGATGTAAATTACCGTTTTCTGATTAACGTGATGTAATGGAAATAGCAACTTTTAACTTTGCCTACGTCTCTGTCAGTCGCAAGAAAACTGTATTTGAAGGTAAAGGTGATTTTGTAGACATGTGTGTAAGACATGTTCTGAAACGCAAGTGTTGTTGTTTGGAGAGCACATCGGTTACGTGTCAGATGTGTAGCCAAGCAGTAATGGATCGCCATAGCTGCAAACAGTAGTCGGTAATATGAAGTGTTGTCAGCTCTGATGATCCAGACGACCGTAAGGACGAAGTACGCAAGAGTATCGCTAGGCCGCGCCTCTTTAGCTCAGTGGTAGAGCGCTGGTCTAGTAAACCAGGGGTCGTGAGTTCCCATCCTCAGAGGAGGAAGACGAATTTTGGAAATCAGTTGCGCGTCGTGGCCGTATAGCAAACAGTATCTGTGATGACGAACAATTAGCGACAAGCGTTTTATTAAGAATTACGCTCAGATGTGATTAAGGCGAATGGCGCAGATAAAGCATTTGCCAAAGCGGTACAGCTTAAGGTGGGACGATGCAGTTTGAATTACATTTTATAGATGAATTTCTCACATATCTCAGAGCCTCTCGCGGTCGTCGTCGTCGTCGTCATCGTCGCCGACGCCGCCGCTTCTGCAGAAGTAGCAAATGGCCATGGTAGCAAATGCGGCGAGGGACGCCCTGCCTTCGATTCCGAATGCACAAAGTGTGTGGTCTTGTTTCCCAGTCTATATTTGGTCTTTCTCGTAAGAGGTTGAATGTAAGGTTTGGGTGGGAAAGAGCAAGGGGCAGCGGCTGTGTGGAACGAAAACACTATTCCTCAGGGGTGTGAGCGTAACGAGGTGAGTCGTATACAAGTTATACTTGGTCGCTAGTGACCGTGTGGCCGAATGGATAAGGCGTCGGACTTCGGATCTGAAGGTTACAGGTTCGAATGCTGTCACGCTCGGTTTTTTTTCCAGTTCTGAAAAAGAAACATACCGTTTTAATGTAGCAATTGAGCAGTACGAAACCGTCTGAATGTTTCTGTTGACCATTTTCTGCTTGGAGATGCTCTTGAGCTTGAAACACACACAACAAGACCGGTGTTAACTAGCGAAATGGTCGGCAGAGTGCCGTCACCGCGAGTTTTGACTGGCACTTGCACATCTAAAACAACGTCGGAAAGTAACTCGTTCGGCTTTTGAGTCACATCAAGTATGTGTGTTAATTTTGACGCCACTAGCTCTGCAGGTTGTCATGCAATTCCTTCACCTCTCAGAAAAGATTATGAAGTAAGAGTGAAGTACGTGACGAGTGTGACGTTAGGAAAACATTAGGCAGCATGGAGAGATTCTGTATGGGACCACCCAACCCAAACGAGTACTGTGTGACGTGCTAACCCGCAGGTATTCTCCGAGGCAGACGGCTACCTCAGTCGGTAGAGCATGATATTCTTAATCTCAGGGTCGAGGTTTCGAGCCCCACGCTGGGCGGAACGGAATTTTGTTCCTTTGCAGATGTAAATTACCGTTTTTCTGATTAACGTGATGTAATGGAAATAGCAACTTTTAACTTTGCCTACGTCTCTGTCAGTCGCAAGGAAACTGTATTTGAAGGTAAAGGTGATTTTGTAGACATGTGTGAAAGACATGTTCTAAAACGCAAGTGTTGTTGTTTGGAGAGCACATCGGTTACGTGTCAGATTTGTATCCAAGCTGTAATGGATCGCCATAGCTGCAAATAGTAGTCGGTAATATGAAGTGTTGTCAGCTCAAGTCTGATGATCCAGACGACCGTAAGGAGGAAGTACGCAAGAGTACCGCTAGGCCGCGACTCTTTAGCTCAGTGGTAGAGCACTGGTCTAGTAAACCAGGGGTCGTGAGTTCCCATCCTCAGAGGAGGAAGACGAATTTTGGAAATCAGTTGCGCGTCGTGGCCGCATAGCAAACAGTATCTGTGATGACGAACAATTAGCGACAAGCGTTTTATTAAGAATTACGCTCAGATGTGATTAAGGCGAATGGCGCAGATAAAGCATTTGCCAAAGCGGTACAGCATACGTACATCTTCGGCGTAACTCGAGAGGGTTGCGCCCTTCGATATTATTGTCGTTAATATCGAAGTGCTAGGAGTTTCAGTGATCGCTGCAGCTGCCGTTGTCCCGAGCCTTTGCCGCCGTTGGTCCCAGCCGCCGCTGCCGCCGCCGCCGGTTCCCACCGCCGCCGCCGCCGCCGCCGCCGGTCTCCCGCCGACGCCGGTTGCCGCCACCGTATCCGGTTCCTGCCGCTGCTGCTGTTGCCGACCGCCGCCGACGCCGCCGCCGCCGCCGCCGGCGGCGCCGCATCTGGTTCCTGCCGCCGCTGCCGCTGCTCGCCGTCGACGCCGACGCCGGTTCCCGCCGCCGCCGCCGGTTTCCGCCGCCGCCGCCGGTCTCCCGCCGCCGCCGCCGCCGGTTGCCGCCACCGTATCCGGTTCCTGCCGCTGCTACTGTTGCCGACCGCCGCCGCCGCCGCCGCCGCCGCCGCCGCTCCCTGCCCGTCTTTCGTTCTGTCGTCTCTGCTTACGTCTTACCCTTCCTCTTCGTCAGTCTCTTGTCCTTGTCCTTTGACTGTCCCCTGTTATTTTTCCTCTTTTCCCCTCTCCTACTTATCCTCTCACCATGACAACCCCCACAACTACCGCCACTACCACTGCAATCGTGTACACGTCCCCCTCACTTGCTGCCACCACCATCACGTGGTGTGCTCAATCACCGCCTCCCCCGTATATTCCCCCCCTCCTCACTCTTCCACCTCCGCTCCTTTTGTTGCTCCCTCCCCTGTTCCTACCCCCCATGCCTCACGTGACCCATTCCCTCCCCTCCCACATGTAACTCATGCCACCCCCGCCAGGGTTGTTGCCCGTCGGGCCACCACCCACGCCACACCATCATCATCGTCATCACCATCACCATCACCATCGCCCTCGCCATCGCCAGTGCCAACCACTGCCACTGCATCTTCTGTGGCGCCAGCTCCAGCTCCAGCGCCAGCACCAGCACCACCACCAGTGCCTGCACCGCCGGTGGGACCTGCCATCTCCCGCCATCTCCCGGTCGTCCCCATCCCCCACACCTCTTCCCATCCCTCTCCCGCTGTGAAACGTCCCAGCGGCACCCCAGCCTCTTCTGCTCCCAAGAAGTCGCAGACTCTCCCCCATCCAACCCCCCAGGATGCCATGGATACCACCCCACCTGCCCTATCTACTCCCTCCTCTACCTCCCCCTCCTACAGGTACCTCCTTTCTCACCCTGATCCCTCTCTCCTGGAGGCCCGCAATCTTACCCTTCTCCTCCGCCAGCACTTCCCCGGAGCCCCGATCTCCCTTCTCACCCCCCGTCGGGACTCCGTCCTGATCACATCCCCCAGCCCCACCCTCCACTCCGACATCCTCTCCCGCATTCCCCTCACCCGGTTTGGTCCCCATGCCTCCCTTGCCCCTGCTCCCTCCCCCTCCTCATCCCGACAACCCCAGCCGCCCCGTCGCCCACCGACCCTCACTGCCGTGATCACTCGGCTTAGCCCGATGATCACGGAGGAGGAGGTGTTGGCGGAGCTGAAGGCCCATCCCTATCTAGAGGTTCGAGCTGTCCACCGGATTCACAATCCAGCCGGCCCCACCCGCCTCATGCGGGTGTTCTCCGAGCATGCTCCCTCCATAGACCTCCTCCTCAAGGAGGGTGCCCTCCTTTTCAACCGCCGTTATAAGGTCGACCCCTCCCGCTCCCCTCCACAGTCCATCCGCTGCCAGAGGTGCTTGCGCTATAATGCACATCCTACATCTGAGTGCCGCGAGGCCCCCGTCTGCCCGCACTGCAAAGAAGCACACTTCCTCCGGCAGTGCCCCAACCTTCAGTCCCCCCCCTCCTGTAACACCTGTAACCTCCAACACCCAACCTACTCCCAAAAGTGCAAGGCCCGACCCCCTCCCTCCGCTCCTGAACTCACTGTCCCTGTCCGCCCCTTGGATGCCCCCACCCCTCCCAGCAATTCCCTCCGTCCCCCCCCCCCCACAGCTGAGGACATCATCCGCTTTGTAACCGTTGTCCTTCAGAACATCCACCCCTTTCAGCGCCCCCACACCCTCCAGCAGATATCCCTTGCCGCCCGTTCCGTCTTCAAGCTCAACACTTACGCCACCTACTCCCATAACCAGGCCCATTTTACCTTCACCCGTCTCGACACCCTCGTCTAAATTCCCACTATGGCGCGACAGCAACGTATCCTGTTTAACAACATCCGTTCCCTTCCTGTCAACAAGAATCTCCTTATGCATACCCTCACCACCCACCGCGTGGATGCCTTCCTCCTAAACGAAACATTTCTCCAGCCCCACCATACTGTCCATACCTCGCCCTACCTCCTTCACCGCTCTGACAACCCCCTCCCGATAGCGCGTGGCGGAGTTGCCATTGGCCACCATCGCCAGATCCCTGTTCGGCTCCAACCCCTCCTTCCCAACCCCACGGAACACCTGATCCTTAGTCTATTCTTCCCCGGCCTCACCGTTACCTGCGCCACCATCTATGTCCGCCCCTCTGCCCCTATTCCTTTTGACTTCCTTTCCCACATTGACCGTACCTTCTCCTCCTACGTGATTGCCGCAGATCTCAATATCCATAGTCGCTCCGCCACCCAGTTACGGCAGTGGCATCGGTTCCTCGCCACCATCCAAGGAGATGTCCTTCCTCTTCCCCAACACACCCGCCCTGAATCCAATACCACACCCGATGTCATCCTAGCCTCCCCCAACCTCCTTGGCCGCATAGCGGTGGACGTCCTCGACCCTATTGGCAGTGACCATCTCCCTGTCCTTCTTACCATATCAGACGGTCGTCGCCCCCGTCCCGATCCTCGCCTTGACCCTCCCCCCAAGTATGTCCATGATTACTCCCGTGCCGACTGGAATGCATACCGGGATACCCTTACTACCCGAGTCGATAGCCACCCCCTCACCTACCACCGCCCACATGACATAACCCATGCCGCATCCTTTCTCCAGCAGACCTTGTCTGAGGCCGTGGAGGCCCACATCCCTACCATCGCAATCCACCCGCACCGTCCCACTTTACCCCCACAGGCCGTCCTCCTCCTTCGAGAATCCCGTCGTCTCTACCGTGCCTTCCTCCACATGCGTGACCGGGACACACTACAACGCCACCGGCAACTCCAGAGACACATCCGGAACTTGCTCGCGGCTAAGAAACGCCGGGACTGGCGACAGACATGCACCCGTCTTAATGCTACCCTACCTATTAACTCGTCCAAATACTGGTCAGCCTTCCGCCGCCTTACTGGATCAAAACCCCCCCCTTACTATCCTCTCCTTCATAATGACAATCCCTTTCCTGACAACCTTAGTAAGGCCAACCATTTTGCCTCCTACCTCACCGATGTCTTTACCATCCCTGACGATCCCCAGTTCGATTATTCCCTCTTCCCCGATGTCCGCGATCGAACTGACACCTCTATCCCTCCACTAGCTCCTGGCTTCCAGTACTTGGACAACATTACACACACTGAACTCAATAACCCTATAACTACTCAAGACATCATCGATATACTCCGCACCAAACGCAACACTGCTCCTGGTCACGACCGTGTTACTTACCGTCACCTCCGTGAAGCTCCCGCCCCCTTCCTCTCCACCCTGGCCAGGCTGTATAATGTGGTCTTGTCCACCGGCTTCTACCCCGACCTGTGGAAAACCTCCCGGATCCTGATGTTCCTCAAACCCGATAAACTACCTTCCGCTGTCTCCTCCTACCGTCCTATAAGCCTTACCTCGGTCTTCAGCAAGGTCCTGGAATCCATTCTAACCTGCCGCATCCAGCTGCATCTCCACCCGCACCGCTTCCTTCCCTCCACCCAATGTGGCTTTCGACCATCCTTCTCTGCCGATGACCTTCTCCTTCACCTCACTCACCTCCTCTCCGAACAACTCAACTCCCGTCGCTCCGCCATATTCCTCTCCCTTGACCTTGAACGCGCCTATGACCGTGTGTGGCATTCTGGTCTCCTCTTCAAGCTCCAAACCTTTGCTCTTCCTATTAACTACGTCCGTCTGATCGCCTCCTTCATTTCCCACCGCCCTTCCTATGTCACTATCCACAACACTGATTCCTACACCTTCTACCCCTCTGCCGGTGTGCCCCAAGGTTCCGTCCTTTCCCCTCTTCTTTACCTTCTTTATACGGCGGACATGCCTCCACCTGCACCCCCCCTTCACCTTCTCCAGTACGCCGATGACACCGCCTTCCTTGCCCTTGCCCCCACCCAGCAACGCTCCCAACACCTTCTCCAATCCCATCTTGACCGGTTCACCTCTTGGGGTAACCAGTGGTTGCTCAAGGTCAATCCTTCCAAGACCCAGGCAATCATCGTAAGCAAAACCACCCCTTCCTTCCGTCTCCTTGATTTCTATCTTACCATTTATGGCCGTCCTATTAACCTCACACCCACCCTCAAGTACCTTGGCGTCACCCTTGACCGTCACCTCTCCTGGACCCCTCATCTCCGGACAATCCAAGCCAAGGCACGCTCCCGACTCCACCTCCTGAAGCTCCTTTCTGGCCGCACATGGGGTCTGGACCCCTCCACCGTCCTCCACACCTATAAATCTCTCATCCGCCTTATCCTCTGTTATGCCCATCCCGCCTGGATCTCTGCCCCGCCTACCTTTTACAAATCCCTTCAAATCCTTGAACGGCATGCACTCCGCCTCGCCTATCGCATCCGCCTTCCTTCCCCCACGCGGCTCCTCTATGACCTCATCCCCTTCCCACACCTCCTCCTCTTCCTCCAACGGATACGGATCCTCTACACCTCCCGCAAGCTTGATCCTCCCCACCCGCTTGTCACTTCCATCCTCTCCCACCCCAACCCACTGCCGCGCCTGTACACCTGTATCCCACCTGCTCTCCATCTTCACATTCTCCACACCCTCTCCCAAGGTGGCTTCCGCCGACTCCCTCTCCCGGATGATGCCCTCCTCCCCTCCATCTACCCCTCCTACCAACTTTGAGCCTTGCCTTCCCCTCTCCTCTCATTTTCCTGTGGGCACCCTCTCTCCCTTCTCTCCCTCCCTCTCTCCCCCCTTCCATCCTTACCTCCCCTCCCCCTCTCCCTGGGCTTCCACCCCCCTCTTTTCGTTTTCTCCCCTCCTCCTCCCTGGCATCCTATCTCCCCCTCCCTCCTTCCCTCCCCCTGTTTTTTCAATTGACAGCCCCCCAGCTTTTCGGTGTGGACAGTGCCCCTGCAAGCGCCGAAGCCCATCTCCGCAGTGTCCGTGTCTTTCGTCCCGTCTGTGCCTCGAGTGTTTCTTCGTTTTCTGCTCCACCGTTCACCTGTGCTAGTGTTCTCTGTTCCGTGCTGTGCTGCCCGTTTTTTTAAAACTGAAACAGTGCTGCGTCGGTGAACGACTTCAATTCTTTTTATTCTCTGTTGTCTTCTGATTTTTGTCCTCCATGTCTGTGTTTTGAGATTATGTCTTCCTGTTTTTATCTCTTGTATGTTTCTTGTGGCCGAAGAGCGGCATATTAGGCCGCTGCCGGCCTACCTTTGTAGGTATAAAATGACAATAAAGGAAAAAAAAAAAAAAGGTACAGCTTAAGGTGGGACGAGACAGTCTGAATTACATTTTATAGATGAATTTCTCACATATCTCAGAGCCTCTCGCGGTCGTCGTCGTCGTCGTCGTCGTCGTCGTCGTCGCCGCCGCCGCTTCTGCAGGAGTAGCAAATGGCCATGGTAGCAAATGCGGCGAGGGACGCCCTGCCTTCGATTCCGAATGCACAAAGTGTGTGGTCTTGTTTCCCAGTCTATATTTGGTCGGTCTCGTAAGAGGTTGAATGTAAGGTTTGGGTGGGAAAGAGCAAGGGGCAGCGGCTGTGTGGAACGAAAACACTATTCCTCAGGGGTGTGAGCGTTACGAGATGAGTCGTTTACAAGTTATACTTGGTCGCTAGTGATCGTGTGGCCGAATGGATAAGGCGTCGGATTTCGGATCTGAAGATTACAGGTTCGAATGCTGTCACGCTCGGTTTTTTTCCAGTTCTGAAAAAGAAACATACCGTTTTAATGTAGCAATTGAGCAGTACGAAACCGTCTGAATGTTTCTGTTGACCATTTTCTGCTTGGAGATGCTCTTGAGCTTGAAACACACACAACAAGACAGGTGTTAACTAGCGAAATGGTCGGCAGAGTGCCGTCACCGCGAGTTTTGACTGGCACTTGCACATCTAAAACAACGTCGGAAAGTAACTCGTTCGGCTTTTGAGTCACATCAAGTATGTGTGTTAATTTTGACGCCACTAGCTCTGCAGGTTGTCATGCAATTCCTTTACCTCACAGAAATGATTATGAAATAAAAGTGAAGTACGTGACGAGTGTGACGTTAGGAAAACATTAGGCAGCATGGAGAGATTCTGTATGGGACCACCCAACCCAAATGAGTACTGTGTGACGTGCTAACCAGCAGGTATTCACCGAGGCAGACGCTTAGCTCAGTCGGTAGAGCATGATATTCTTAATCTCAGGGTCGAGGGTTCGAGCCCCATGCTGGGCGGAAGGGAATTTTGTTCCGCTGCAGATGTAAATTACCGTTTTTCTGATTAACGTGATGTAATGGAAATAGCAACTTTTAACTTTGCCTACGTCTCTGTCAGTCGCAAGAAAACTGTATTTGAAGGTAAAGGTGATTTTGTAGACATGTGTGAAAGACATGTTCTGAAATGCAAGTGTTGTTGTTTGGAGAGCACATCGGTTACGTGTCAGATGTGTAGCCAAGCAGTAATGGATCGCCATAGCTGCAAATAGTAGTCGGTAATATGAAGTGTTGTCAGCTCAAGTCTGATGATCCAGACGACCGTAAGGACGAAGTACGCAAGAGTACCGCTAGGCCGCGCCTCTTTAGCTCAGTGGTCCAGTTGCGAGTCAGCCGCCGAGCGGGACGGACGTGTGGCGGAGCTGGACGTCTGGCTGTAGTAAACACAGGCTGAGTCGCTGCGTTTGAGGTTAGTGGTGCTGCTAAGCCGCTATTCGTGTTGCACTTGTATTCATGAAGTTCTAGAATGAATAGGTATAATTATTTGAGGAAAGACACAATCAAGTTTACTTTCGATCGAAATTTCGTTCGACCTAAAGCATTTGAAATTAAAGCATGGTTTATCGAAAAAGTATTGATTAACGGTGATGATTTTGTCGGAGTTTATCTCTCGTTTGTGACAAATGCTGTGTATCTGAAGATGAAAAGTCCAGAATTATGTAGTTCCATTGTGGATCGTTGCGGAGGTAGCGTGAAGTTTAATCATTCTGATGGGAATGTGAGTGACGTTGCTGTTAGTCATGCTGGGTACGGGATTCGTACGATCAGAGTGTTTGAGCTCCCTTTTGAAATTCCGCCCGAAGAACTTAATGTTGCCCTTCGGCCTTATGGCAGAATTATTTCCAATGTGGCAGAAAGGTGGTCTGAAGCTCATATGTTTCCTGTCTTGAACGGCGTAAGGCAAATTAAGATTGAATTACAGAAGCATGTCCCCTCTTATCTTAATATTTGTGGGTATCGTGCTTTGATTATCTATGATGGGCAACCGCGGACTTGCGCTTTATGCAATTCCACGGAACATATTCGTGCAGAATGTTCACGGAGGCGTGTCCCGCAGTTACCGCGTGACGAGATGCCGAGTTCCGGCCCTGTTGTTGGTATGAAGTTGTCATACGCTGCCGCTGCTGACTTCCGCAGCCGAGGCGAGTCGGTGCCGCCTGTGCGCGGGGAGCCTGCTGCCTCGCGGGCGGTTGTCGATGATACTCCGGCTTCAAGCTCTAGATTTGCGGATGGTCTGCCGATCAGCTCCGCGCCCCTCGAATCTATGCCGACGCCAACTTTTTCCAACTCTCCCACTGTGGTTGCTCGTTCTTCCGCGGACTCGGCCGAAGATCCCCAAATACCCGCAACGGAGGTTTCCTTGCGTCGTCAGGATCCCCACCAACGTGAGGATATTGCCACTAGCTTCCGAGGAGTGGACGCTTCAGGCATCCACTCTGCGGGAACTATGAACGAAGATAGCAATCTGGACATTGGTTTCACGTTGGCGCCCACAGAAGACACTTGCGTCAAGGAAACCACAACGAGCGATAGTGTAGAATTGGAGACTGGGTTGCTACCAGTGGGAGCCATGGACAAAGATGCGCCTCCTTCTGCCGTTGTGGAATGCGATACGCGGACTTTTGTCCGAAAAAAGGAACAGGCGACGTCAGACTTATCATCCGGTACTTCTCCTGACTGGTCGCAAACTTCATCTCCTGCTAGATCGCCGAAGAGATCTTCGAAGAAAGGCAAGGAGAGGAGATTGGCACACAAAGCAGCAGAGAGCTTAGCTCCTGCATTGCGGGAAAAGTTAAAACATTTAAGCGATAATGAACGACTACGAGAACAATGCCCAGTAGCACGAGTTAACGAGTGTACTGAAGCGGAGATGAGTCGTGCCGATGCAGATGATCTTCAACAACAACCTCGCGCACCGCTTGGCGTCGCAGGTTTGCAGACCGGCACTACTATGGATTTAGACCGAACTGTCTCAGGAAAAGGACTTGATTGGGCCGATGCCCAAGAAGATCGCACCGACCACGGAATGGAGATGGACCTGACACATGCTAGTGGCATTTAATTTTTTTTTTATGTCTATTTTTCTTTCTGACAGACAGAATGGAATGGTACAGACGTGACTCTGCATGGGGTATACTTCATTAGCCAATTTCTTTTACCTGCACCTATGCCAACGGAACTGACATATAATGTGACCACGATCAATATAAATCGGATTCGCAGTGAAACGAAAGTCGCTTCTTTAAAAGATTTCCTTTACCAGTCGGATACTGATATAGCCCTCCTACAGGAATTTAATGTCCACAACTTTTATGTCCCAGGTTTTCAAGAGATTTTAAATATTGCACCGGAAGCCACATGTGGGACTGCGATCCTTGTCAAAGATGGTATTGATGTGAAGGATATCTGTCTGTTAGAAAATGGGAGGGGCATCAGTTGTAAGATTTTTACTACTACTGTTTTAAATGTATATGTCCCCTCTGGTAACAACGCTAGAGATGATAGGGCTAATTTTTTTAAGAACGATATGGTCTATTTACTTAAGGGGAATCCGGCGGAAGCTTTAATCGGTGGTGACTTTAATTGTGTACTTCACAAAAAGGATCAGCGACCAAATTTTAACTTCTCCAGGGAACTGGCGGCTTTGGTGACAAACATGAAGTGGACAGACGTGTGGGAAAGCAAATACCCCACGTTAGTCAAATTTACGTACATCAGTAGTCGCTCGCAAAGCAGAATAGACAGAATATACGTCACAGCAAACCTGGAAAATAAAATCAATAGTATCGAAGTAATTCCCACTACCTTTTCGGACCATCTCGCAGTGAAATGCAGCATTCGGTTTCAGAAGCAAGGAACGTATTGGGGTCGCCCCTTATGGAAGCTGAATACCCATATGTTGTTCGAGGGTGCCCTATCAAGAACAGTAGCGGAGGTATGGCAGGCTGCTCTACGTATGCGCCATAAATACAGCTCTCGCCTTGCGTGGTGGACCTCATGTGCTAAAAAGAAATTGAGATCATCCCTAATAGCTTACGGGAGGGAGCGAGCGATGTGGTCTCGCAATACCGTTGAATTTTACTATACATGCTTAAGGGAACTATCAGCTCAGCAGATGACTGATGAGGTTTTCATTGAAATAAAGAAGATCAAGGCTCACCTCATAAGTCTCAAGCGACAACAGCTGGAGGGTTTAAAAATTAAATCTCGTGTCCCAACAACGGTGGAGGACGAAAACGCATCGCTGTACCACTTACTCGAACATGAAAGAAATAGAAGACGAGCGTTTATTGCTTGTCTTAGAGTGGGCGATAACCGGGTGCTGACGGAACACTCTGACATTTTAAATGCAGTTTATGGATTTTATCGTACGTTATATACTGATACCCGGTATAATCTAGACTGTGCGAACGATTTGCTACGAACTACAGGTATCGACAACGTTATCAATGACGAGGACAATGTGTCCCTTACCACTGCGATCACATGTGAGGAGGTGTTTGATATACTTAAATATTCGCCTACCCGTAAGTCCCCAGGGCCTGATGGCTTGCCTGTAGAGTTTTATTGTAAATTTTGGCCTCTCATCGGTAATCAATTCACAGAAGTGATAAATGAAGTGTTGCAAGGTGTTACTGTTCCACGCGAGTTCAAAGAAAGCGTAACTGTGCTAATACCAAAGGGAAGGAACGCGACAGTTAAAGATCTCAATCAATTGAGACCAATATGTTTGATGAACTCGGATTATAAAATAATTGCACGTGTACTGAAGGAAAGACTGAGACCTCTAATGGAGAAGATCATAGGTGACCACCAAACCTGTCTCTCGGGGCGGAATATTTTTAAAACTGTTTGTGAATATAGGGATGTCTCTGCAATTTTTGCAACGTCATCCTCACCAGGAGGCCTTGCCTTTATCGACTTCTCAAAGGCTTTTGACAGGGTCAACCACTTATTTTTGTTCAGAACGTTGACCTATGTGGGTTTTAGTCAACATTTTGTGCAAGTTTTAATTAACATTGTTGAAGGCATCCAAACACAAGTGTCTGTAAATGGGCATTTCACTCCACCCATTGAAATTCGCAACGGCGTCCCGCAGGGAAGTCCTTTGTCAATGCTCCTGTATGTTGTTCCACTGGAGCCTTTACTAAGGAGACTCGATGTCGATCTTGAGGGCATCACGATATCTGGCGTTAACAACGTCACCAATGCATATGCTGATGACGTTGGAGTGGTTATTCGTAGTAACGAAGATTTAGAGAAATTAACTACGAATATTCAGATCTTTTGTGAAGCTACAGGCGCTAGGGTTAACGAGGTGAAGAGTTCGTTTTTAAATCTTAAAGGTCTTCAAGATGTCCGTTTGGAATGGGCACGCTCCGTCGATCGTCACACCGCTCTGGGTGTCACCTTTTACCGATGTCCGCTTCAGACCATGACCTACAATTGGAAGAAAGTACTGGATACAATCAGAGGAGCCACAATGCTCAATCAGACCAGACATCTGAACATTAAACAACGAATCAGAATAATTAATTGGTCCATTTTATCAAAAGCTATATATATAGGTCAAATATTGCCAGTTTCGAAACCCATTGCCAAACGTATAATGAGTATCATTTGCCGATTTATATGGACAGGGAATATTTTTAGAGTAGCAGTCGGTACAGTTACGTTACCTTCCGCTGAAGGTGGCCTAGGTTTAACAGATATATGGCGGAAGACTACGGCGTTATATATAAAGAGGACCCTACAAATTATAGAAAAACATCCACATAGTATTACAGCCAGGCTGTATCGACTCCTACAGCCAGAAAATTTACGTCCACCCATAAATATAGGCGGAATTAATTATAAATTGAAATATATTCGCCAGTTCTTTTTAGAGATTAGCTACATGGACAGTATTGTCACGAATCCACAATCAAGGAATTGCAGGAAATTAATGGAACTCTTAACAACGAAAGAACATGTCAACAAAATGGAGTGCAGATATCCCGACAAAGACTGGAAAAGAATTTGGAAAAATATTAGTAATCGTGAACTGTCTTCCGACATTCAGGCAACCTGGTACCGAGTTGTTAATAACGTAGTTTCCACTAACGAAAAGTTGCACTCCATTGGTCTTAGTGACACGATTGTGTGCACCCGATGTGACGCAGTTGACACATTGATCCACCGCTTTCTCTGTGGCGGATACGCCGAAATATGGAGGGGACTCCAACGGCGGGTAGCCTTTATAACCAGAACTGTTAGTACTGAGATCAATGTTGAAAAATTACTCTTCCCCGATGGTGTTTCCTTCCCTGTCCAGAAAACCAATGCTGTGTTGTCGTTGTTTGGCAATTATGTACATTACGTTATATCTGAACACGGCAATGACCGTGTTTTAGAATACGAATTATACGAACGAGCAAAATATTATCAGATATGTACGCGCAGGGACCACAAAAAAACTTTTGGTAACATGTTACACATTCTGTTTCAGAGACAAGGGATTGGATAAACATCTTAACAGCCCTCGTCTACGAAAAATGTAGTCACAGGCCAAAGTAGGGGATCGCTGTTGAGGGTGAAATACGGTGGGGACTTCGTGTGCCCCAGGGCCGCTACGGTAGCCGTGAAGGCCTCGGACAGAACCCCGAAACGGCACTGCGGCTTCACACTTACTGCTGGATGAACCCCATATCTCCAGCAACTACTTTCATCTATGATGATTTTCCAGGATCTCGGTAATATCGGAAGGTGGTTTCGTTGCACACAATGCAGTGGAAGCTTCTTGCACGTGTTCCTCAGTTACAAGCTTTCTATTTTTGTTTAATTTTTTTCAGTATGAAGCAAGAGTGACAATTTATTAATTCCCAAGAAGCCTTAATTTTTCAATTTTCAGTTCTACGGAGGAGAAGCCTAACATGGCGAAGAAGCCAAACATCATTTCATTTCCCTAACTGTCACAGTAAATTTGAAAAAAAAATCAGTCGATATAGCATAGAAGCTCGCCGAAGAAGGCATAAAAGGAGAGCGAATGGATGGGCTGTGTGGGGAGAAGGGAGGTCCAAACTAAAAAGAAAAAAAAAAAACAAAAAAAAACGAAGAAAAAAAAAGTGGTAGAGCACTGGTCTAGTAAACCAGGAGTCGTGAGTTCCCATCCTCAGAGGAGGAAGACGAATTTTGGAAATCAGTTGCGCGTCGTGGCCGTATAGCAAACAGTATCTGTGATGACGAACAATTAGCGACAAGCGTTTTATTAAGAATTACGCTCAGATGTGATTCAGGCGAATGGCGCAGATAAAGCATTTGCCAAAGCGGTACAGCATAAGGTGGGACGAGGCAGTCTGAATTACATTTTATAGATGAATTTCTCACATATCTCAGAGCCGCTCGCGGTCGTCGTCGTCGCCGTCGTCGTCGTCGTCGTCGTCGCCGCCGCCGCCGCCGCTTCTGCAGAAGTAGCAAATGGCCATGGTAGCAAATGCGGCGAGGGACGCCCTGCCTTCGATTCCGAATGCACAAAGTGTGTGGTCTTGTTTCCCAGTCTATATTTGGTCGGTCTCGTAAGAGGTTGAATGTAAGGTTTGGGTGGGAAAGAGCAAGGGGCAGCGGCTGTGTGGAACGAAAACTCTATTCCTCAGGGGTGTGAGCGTTACGAGATGAGTCGTATACAATTTATACTTGGCCACTAGTGACCGTGTGGCCGAATGGATAAGGCGTCGGACTTCGGATCCGAAGGTTACAGGTTCGATGCTGTCACGCTCGGTTTTTTTCCAGTTCTGAAAAAGAAACATACCGTTTTAATGTAGCAATTGAGCAGTACGAAACCGTCTGAAGGTTTCTGTTGAGCATTTTCTGCTTGGAGATGCTCTTGAGCTTGAAACACACACAACAAGACCGGTGTTAACTAGCGAAATGGTCGGCAGAGTGCCGTCACCGCGAGTTTTGACTGGCACTTGCACATCTAAAACAACGTCGGAAAGTAACTCGTTCGGCTTTTGAGTCACATCAAGTATGTGTGTTAATTTTGACGCCACTAGCTCTGCAGGTTGTCATGCAATTCCTTTACCGCTCAGAAATGATTATGAAATAAAAGTGAAGTACGTGACGAGTGTGACGTTAGGAAAACATTAGGCAGCATGGAGAGATTCTGTATGGGACCACCCAACCCAAACGAGTACTGTGTGACGTGCTAACCCACAGGTATTCACCGAGGCAGCCGGCTAGCTCAGTCGGTAGAGCATGATATTCTTAATCCCAGGGTCTAGGGTTCGAGCCCCACGCTGGGTGGAACGGGATTTTGTTCCGCTGCAGATGTAAATTACCGTTTTTCTGATTAACGTGATGTAATGGAAATAGCAACTTTTAACTTTGCCTACGTCTCTGTCAGTCGCAAGAAAACTGTATTTGAAGGTAAAGGTGATTTTGTAGACATGTGTGAAAGACATGTTCTGAAATGCTAGTGTTGTTGTTTGGAGAGCACATCGGTTACGTGTCAGATGTGTAGCCAAGCAGTAATGGATCGCCATAGCTGCAAATAGTAGTCGGTAATATGAAGTGTTGTCAGCTCAAGTCTGATGATCCAGACGACCGTAAGGACGAAGTACGCATGAATACCCCTAGGCCGCGCCTCTTTAGCTCAGTGGTAGAGCATTGGTTACTAAACCAGGGGTCGTGAGTTCCCACCCTCAGAGGGGGAAGACGAATTTTGGAAATCAGTTGCGCGTCGTGGACGTATAGCAAACAGTATCTGTGATGACGAACAATTAGCGACAAGAATTTTATTAAGAATGACGCTCAGATGTGATTAAGGCGAATGGCGCAGATAAAGCATTTGCCAAAGTGGTACAGCATAAGGTGGGACGAGGCAGTCTGAATTACATTTTATAGATGAATTTCTCACATATCTCAGAGCCTCTCGCGGTCGTCGTCGTCGTCGTCGTCGTCGTCGTCGTCGTCGCCGCCGCCGCCGCTTCTGCAGAAGTAGCAAATGGCCATGGTAGCAAATGCGGCGAGGGACGCCCTGCCTTCGATTCCGAATGCACAATGTGTGTGGTCTTGTTTCTCAGTCTATATTTGGTCGGTCTCGTAAGAGGTTGAATGTAGGGTTTGGGTGGAAAAGAGCAAGGGGCAGCGGCTGTGTGGAACGAAAACACTATTCCTCAGGGGTGTGAGCGTTACGAGATGTGTCGTATACAAGTTACACTTGGTCGCTAGTGACCGTGTGGCCGAATGGATAAGGCGTCGGACTTCGAATCTGAAGATTACAGGTTCGAATGCTGTCACGCTCGGTTTTTTTCCAGTTCTGAAAAAGAAACATACCATTTTAATGTAGCAATTGAGCAGTACGAAACCGTCTGAATGTTTCTGTTGACCATTTTCTGCTTGGAGATGCTCTTGAGCCTGAAACACACACAACAAGACAGGTGTTAACTAGCGAAATGGTCGGCAGAGTGCCGTCACCGCGAGTTTTGACTGGCACTTGCACATCTAAAACAACGTCGGAAAGTAACTCGTTCGGCTTTTGAGTCACATCAAGTATGTGTGTTAATTTTGACGCCACTAGCTCTGCAGGTTGTCATGCAATTCCTTTACCTCTCAGAAATGATTATGAAATAAAAGTGAAGTACGTGACGAGTGTGACGTTAGGAAAACATTAGGCAGCATGGAGAGATTCTGTATGGGACCACCCAACCCAAACGAGTACTGTGTGACGTGCTAACCCACAGGTATTCACCGAGGCAGCCGGCTAGCTCAGTCGGTAGAGCATGATATTCTTAATCCCAGGGTCTAGGGTTCGAGCCCCACGCTGGGCGGAACGGAATTTTGTTCCGCTGCAGATGTAAATTACCGTTTTTCTGATTAACGTGATGTAATGGAAATAGCAACTTTTAACTTTGCCTACGTCTCTGTCAGTCGCAAGAAAACTGTATTTGAAGGTAAAGGTGATTTTGTAGACATGTGTGAAAGACATGTTCTGAAATGCAAGTGTTGTTGTTTGGAGAGCACATCGGTTACGTGTCAGATGTGTAGCCAAGCAGTAATGGATCGCCATAGCTGCAAATAGTAGTCGGTAATATGAAGTGTTGTCAGCTCAAGTCTGATGATCCAGACGACCGTAAGGACGAAGTACGCATGAATACCCCTAGGCCGCGCCTCTTTAGCTCAGTGGTAGAGCACTGGTCTAGTAAACCAGGGGTCGTGAGTTCCCACACTCAGAGCCGGAAGACGAATTTTGGAAATCAGTTGCGCGTCGTGGCCGTATAGCAAACAGTATCTGTGATGACGAACAATTAGCGACAAGCGTTTTATTAAGAATTACGCTCAGATGTGATTAAGGCGAATGGCGCAGATAAAGCATCTGCCAAAGTGGTACAGCATAAGGTGGGACGAGGCAGTCTGAATTACATTTTATAGATGAATTTCTCACATATCTCAGAGCCTCTCGCGGTCGTCGTCGTCGTCGTCGTCGTCGTCGTCGTCGTCGTCGTCGTCGTCGTCGTCGCCGCCGCCGCCGCTTCTGCAGACGTAGCAAATGGCCATGGTAGCAAATGCGGCGAGGGACGCCCTGCCTTCGATTCCGAATGCACAAAGTGTGTGGTCTTGTTTCCCAGTCTGTATTTGGTCGGTCTCGTAAGAGGTTGAATGTAAGGTTTGGGTGGGAAAGAGCAAGGGGCAGCGGCTGTGTGGAACGAAAACACTATTCCTCAGAGGTGTGAGCGTTACGAGATGAGTCGTATACAAGTTATACTTGGTCGCTAGTGACCGTGTGGCCGAATGGATAAGGCGTCGGACTTCGGATCTGAAGATTACAGGTTCGAATGCTGTCACGCTCGGTTTCTTTCCAGTTCTGAAAAAGAAACATACCGTTTTAATGTAGCAATTGAGCAGTACGAAACCGTCTGAAGGTTTCTGTTGAGCATTTTCTGCTTGGAGATGCTCTTGAGCTTGAAACACACACAACAAGACCGGTGTTAACTAGCGAAATGGTCGGCAGAGTGCCGTCACCGCGAGTTTTGACTGGCACTTGCACATCTAAAACAACGTCGGAAAGTAACTCGTTCGGCTTTTGAGTCACATCAAGTATGTGTGTTAATTTTGACGCCACTAGCTCTGCAGGTTGTCATGCAATTCCTTTACCGCTCAGAAATGATTATGAAATAAAAGTGAAGTACGTGACGAGTGTGACGTTAGGAAAACATTAGGCAGCATGGAGAGATTCTGTATGGGACCACCCAACCCAAACGAGTACTGTGTGACGTGCTAACCCACAAGTATTCACCGAGGCAGCCGGCTAGCTCAGTCGGTAGAGCATGATATTCTTAATCCCAGGGTCTAGGGTTCGAGCCCCACGCTGGGTGGAACGGGATTTTGTTCCGCTGCAGATGTAAATTACCGTTTTTCTGATTAACGTGATGTAATGGAAATAGCAACTTTTAACTTTGCCTACGTCTCTGTCAGTCGCAAGAAAACTGTATTTGAAGGTAAAGGTGATTTTGTAGACATGTGTGAAAGACATGTTCTGAAATGCTAGTGTTGTTGTTTGGAGAGCACATCGGTTACGTGTCAGATGTGTAGCCAAGCAGTAATGGATCGCCATAGCTGCAAATAGTAGTCGGTAATATGAAGTGTTGTCAGCTCAAGTCTGATGATCCAGACGACCGTAAGGACGAAGTACGCAAGAGTACCGCTAGGCCGCGCCTCTTTAGCTCAGTGGTAGAGCACTGGTTACTAAACTAGGGGTCGTGAGTTCCCATCCTCTGAGGAGGAAGACGAATTTTGGAAATCAGTTGCGCGTCGTGGCCGTATAGCAAACAGTATCTGTGATGACGAACAATTAGCGACAAGCGTTTTATTAAGAATGACGCTCAGATGTGATTCAGGCGAATGGCGCAGATAAAGCATTTGCCAAAGTGGTACAGCATAAGGTGGGACGAGGCAGTCTGAATTACATTTTATAGATGAATTTCTCACATATCTCAGAGCCTCTCGCGGTCGTCGTCGTCGTCGTCGTCGTCGTCGCCGCCGCCGCCGCTTCTGCAGAAGTAGCAAATGGCCATGGTAGCAAATGCGGCGAGGGACGCCCTGCCTTCGATTCCGAATGCACAATGTGTGTGGTCTTGTTTCTCAGTCTATATTTGGTCGGTCTCGTAAGAGGTTGAATGTAGGGTTTGGGTGGAAAAGAGCAAGGGGCAGCGGCTGTGTGGAACGAAAACACTATTCCTCAGGGGTGTGAGCGTTACGAGATGTGTCGTATACAAGTTATACTTGGTCGCTAGTGACCGTGTGGCCGAATGGATAAGGCGTCGGACTTCGAATCTGAAGATTACAGGTTCGAATGCTGTCACGCTCGGTTTTTTTCCAGTTCTGAAAAAGAAACATACCGTTTTAATGTAGCAATTGAGCAGTACGAAACCGTCTGAAGGTTTCTGTTGAGCATTTTCTGCTTGGAGATGCTCTTGAGCTTGAAACACACACAACAAGACCGGTGTTAACTAGCGAAATGGTCGGCAGAGTGCCGTCACCGCGAGTTTTGACTGGCACTTGCACATCTAAAACAACGTCGGAAAGTAACTCGTTCGGCTTTTGAGTCACATCAAGTATGTGTGTTAATTTTGACGCCACTAGCTCTGCAGGTTGTCATGCAATTCCTTTACCGCTCAGAAATGATTATGAAATAAAAGTGAAGTACGTGACGAGTGTGACGTTAGGAAAACATTAGGCAGCATGGAGAGATTCTGTATGGGACCACCCAACCCAAACGAGTACTGTGTGACGTGCTAACCCACAGGTATTCACCTAGGCAGCCGGCTAGCTCAGTCGGTAGAGCATGATATTCTTAATCCCAGGGTCTAGGGTTCGAGCCCCACGCTGGGCGGAACGGAATTTTGTTCCGCTGCAGATGTAAATTACCGTTTTTCTGATTAACGTGATGTAATGGAAATAGCAACTTTTAACTTTGCCTACGTCTCTGTCAGTCGCAAGAAAACTGTATTTGAAGGTAAAGGTGATTTTGTAGACATGTGTGAAAGACATGTTCTGAAATGCAAGTGCTGTTGTTTGGAGAGCACATCGGTTACGTGTCAGATGTGTAGCCAAGCAGTAATGGATCGCCATAGCTGCAAATAGTAGTCGGTAATATGAAGTGTTGTCAGCTCAAGTCTGATGATCCAGACGACCGTAAGGACGAAGTACGCATGAATACCCCTAGGCCGCGCCTCTTTAGCTCAGTGGTAGAGCACTGGTCTAGTAAACCAGGGGTCGTGAGTTCCCACACTCAGAGGCGGAAGACGAATTTTGGAAATCAGTTGCGCGTCGTGGCCGTATAGCAAACAGTATCTGTGATGACGAACAATTAGCGACAAGCGTTTTATTAAGAATTACGCTCAGATGTGATTAAGGCGAATGGCGCAGATAAAGCATTTGCCAAAGCGGTACAGCATAAGGTGGGACGAGGCAGTCTGAATTAGATTTTATAGATGAATTTCTCACATATCTCAGAGCCTCTCGCGGTCGTCGTCGTCGTCGTCGTCGTCGTCGTCGTCGTCGTCGTCGTCGTCGCCGCCGCCGCCGCCGCTTCTGCAGACGTAGCAAATGGCCATGGTAGCAAATGCGGCGAGGGACGCCCTGCCTTCGATTCCGAATGCACAAAGTGTGTGGTCTTGTTTCCCAGTCTGTATTTGGTCGGTCTCGTAAGAGGTTGAATGTAAGGTTTGGGTGGGAAAGAGCAAGGGGCAGCGGCTGTGTGGAACGAAAACACTATTCCTCAGGGGTGTGAGCGTTACGAGATGAGTCGTATACAAGTTATACTTGGTCGCTAGTGACCGTGTGGCCGAATGGATCATTCTGGCTTTAGCCGTCGCCGCGGTCGGACGTGCTTGTTGTTTACTCCGCGTACGTTAGCGCTATCGCCGGTGTTTGGTGTTTACGTGAAGTTAGCTGTACATTTTCGCTGTTATTTTTTGAGTGGTGTCTCTGATAAGTGTTTTTATAGTGCTTTCGTCCGTTCCACGTCTCGTGCTTCGCCGCAATTTCGGTTGTTGCCGGAATTTCGTCGGAACCGACGACCATGTCTGACACCGTCAGGAAGAATACTTTAGTCTTCTCGTTCGAGAAAGAAACACGGCCGGTCCAACCCACTGCGCTGGAAATCCACGATTGGCTGACTGAGGTAATCGGTATAAATTCTGACTCTGTTCATACCACGCAATTAGATGCTGAAAAATACTGTGTTTTTGTTAAATTTCTGAACTCAGTGACAGTCGATAAGTTGCTTGCAAAATGGGGTAATTCCGTCGAATTTGTTCATCGAGACGGTTCAAAAAGTAATGTCTCTGTACGAAAAGCTGATATCATGTACACCAATGTCAGGATTTTGAATGTTCCAATTGAAATTGATAATCAGTTGATCAAGGACGCTCTATCTAAATATGGCGAAGTTAAATCTATCTATAACGAAAGATGGTCGAAGCTATACAAGATACAGTGTTTTAATGGCATTAGATCCGTTGAAATGGAGGTGAAAGCCAACATTCCGTCCCATATATCCGTTGCAGGCCATAAAGCACATGTTGTGTATTCTGGTCAGGAGCGCACGTGCAATATTTGCAATGAGACAGGTCATTTCCGACAAGATTGTCCGCGCCGTGTTTTTGTTCTTCGGAACAATCTAACACAGCGTCAAAAACTGACCCTCAGCGATGTCTTACCAAATAGCACTTCCCTTCTTTCGGTTAACGACAGTGGTGCATGTACTTCTGCAGTGCCCGCCATAACTACTACGGAGTTCCCTCCCCTGAGCGTCATTACATCACACCCTTCTGTTCCCGATTGCGATCTCCAGAATAAGAAGCGACCGTTGGAAATGACCGATGACGGCTCGGACGGCGAGTCCGCCCGTAATTCGCCTTCCACCCGCAAGCAGAAGCAGTGTAATGCGGATGTGCTCGAGGAAACAAACAGTACATGTATTGACGTGACGACAGCCGCTAAGGCAACCCGGCCGCTGTCGGCGGCTGAACAGGTACAAACGGTCCACGGAGGGGACGCAGTAACGATTGTCGCGGAGACGGAAGAGGCGCACTCCGAAGCACAAGAGGTGACGGAGCGGAACCCAACTCAAGAATTTACAGACCCACAAACCGCCGACTCAGTCAGTGCTCTGGAGCTAGTGACGGAAGAACAAGGAAATGGCACTCGTAAAAAGGACGCTGTTGAGGCAGCTTCGGTCACAACGGTGGTAAAGATAGACAATCCGAATGACGGCGCGTTGAACCAAGATGTCCGAAGACGCCGACTCAAACCGCAACCTAATCCCAAAGCTTCCCGTAACCAAAGCAAACAACAACCAGCACAAGAGGAAGCGACGGCCAAGAACGTCTTGTATGAAATCATCACGGAAAGACCTAAGGAGGTACCTTCAAGTGACATTAGTGATGCAAAGCCCCTCGGTAAAACTAAAACCCGAGATGTTCGGAATCCTGCACCAAAATGAGGCTGTAAGATGAAAAAAAAAAAAAAAAAATGATTTTGTTGAACCAGTTTCATTTCTAATTGTACTACTGTCTTAGTCATATTTCAGAGGAACCAGATGAAGTGTTTACCGAGCTTCAAATACTGACTATTCTTTTAGATGTTTGTTTAAGCAGAGTCGTTTCTCCCTTCTAGGAGCTGCACATCTCTTTTTTTTTTATTAATATTTTGTTATCTTTTTAATCACTTATTTACTTTTTATGCAAACTAAATGTCCCAGGCATATACAATTACGACTATCAATATTAACAGGATTACATCCGTGACAAAAGTTACAGCGCTCAAGGATTATTTATATGAGTCAGGGACGGACATTGCTTTCCTACAGGAAGTAGTGCTGACTAATCTTACAGTGCCTGGATATTTGGCGATTTTAAATGTCTCACTTGACACCAACGTCGGTACAGCAATTTTAGTCAGGGAGGGGATTCCTGTCTCGGATATCGAGAGGTTGGACTCCGGCAGAGCGATAGGTATAAAAGTCTTTGGTTCTACCCTTATCAATCTGTATGCCCCTTCTGGCACATCCAATAGAACGGAAAGAGCACAGTTCTATAAAGAAGAAATCATTTATTTATTACGGAAAAACCCAAAAGATCTTATAATAGGCGGTGATTTTAATTGTGTGATAAATAAGAAAGACCAGGTTCCGAATTTTAATACCTGCAATGAACTGAAGCGTTTCGTCACTGTTTTTACAGCTTAAAGATGCTTGGGAAATAATGTATCCCACATTTGTGGCATTTACATTCCTAGGTCCTCACTCACGTAGCAGGATCGACAGACTCTACATATCGCAAAGTCTAGTTAGCTCCTTCATTAAAGCAGAGACGATTCCAGTTTACTTTTCTGATCATAGCTCCGTGCTAGCTTCCATCAACCTTACTGCGCAACCCACTCGCCGTTTTCGAAGTTCATGGCACCTTAATACGTCACTGATGCAGGACGACGGATTAGAAGAAAGTTTGACAGAAGCGTGGGCATTGTGCCTCCGCTCTGCAGATAGACACGTCTCAGTACTAGACTGGTGGTGCAACAGGGCAAAGCCTAAACTGAGAAAAGTTCTCATCCAGTATAGTGTACAACGATCGAAAGACTTGAAAAATTCCATAGGATTTTATTATACCATGCTGCGAAATTTATATGAGCAGGCAAACACTTCCAACGTCCGTCTGGCAGATATCAAGCAAACTAAGGCCAAATTGCTCAGTCTTAAAAGACAGCAGATGGAGGGTCTGAAATTAAAATCCAAGGCTAAGACAGTCGTGGAGGATGAACATGCTTCCTTGTACCATCTACTGCAGCACGAAAGAAACAGGAGACGCACCTTCATTGATGGACTTCAGTCTGAAACTGGTGAGACACTCACGACTCAGAGAGACATCGTCAATGCAGTGCACAAATATTACGAAGACCTATACACTGCCAACCCGGTATGTGAAGAGTCCTTCGATGAGTTCCTTAGTTACATAGCTCCACAGGTCTCGGACGAGGAAAACGAAGACCTTCTCGTTGAGTGTACTAACGAAGATATCCACAGAATCATCTGCAAATCTCCTCTGAGGAAATCGCCGGGACCGGATGGTTTGCCTGTTGAATTTTATAAACGATACTGGCCACTGATTGGTGACATGTTTACCCGAATGACGAACGAGGTGCTTCAGGGAAAGCATTTACCTGCTGTTTTTAAAGAGAGCACAATAGTACTAATCCCAAAAAATGCTGCAAAAAGAAACCTCAACAATTTTCGTCCTATCTCCCTGTTAAACTCCGATTATAAAATCATCGGCAGAATTTTAAACAACAGACTCTCACAGTTGGCCAAAAAGATAGTAAGTCCATACCAGTCCTGTGTGCCTACCAAGAGCATTTTCAAAAGCATAGCTGAATATAGAGATATAATTGCAATCACTGCTGTGACCACCATAAAATGTGCTATCATGTTTATTGACTTCCAGAAAGCATTTGATCGTGTGGATCATAGATTCCTTAGTGCCACACTGAACAAAATAGGTTTTAATGAGCGAGTCGTAAGTGTGATCAGAAATGTTGCAACAGGCATCAGCGCTTGTATATCAGTTAACTGCCAGAGGACAAAGCAGATTCAGATCAGGCGCGGCGTTCCTCAAGGAAGCCCCCTCTCCATGTTCCTATTCGTGCTTTCATTAGAACCTTTCCTCCGCAGTGTTCATGCCACTCTAACTGGCATCACATTATCTGGTCACCGAACAGTCATAAACGCCTATGCCGATGATGTCGGAGTCGTCCTGCGAAATCCCGACGACATTTTGAAATTGGAAACGCTAATTAAAAAGTACTGTAGAGTCTCCGGAGCAGGTGTCAACGCAAACAAAAGCAAACTCCTAAACCTGCGGGGTTTTCAACATACCACCTTAACCTGGGCCACAATGGTCACCCAATGCAAAGCACTAGGAATAACACTGACACCTTGTCCGTTAAAAATGGCAGCTATCAATTGGAGAAATACGTCGGGACAACTTCTTGGAACAACAAGGGAAAACCTCCACCGTAACATGAACCAAGTTCAGAGGGTGATTTTCATTAACCACTGCATTCTCTCCAGGAGTTACTTTATAGCACAGATCTTCCCACTACCGAAAATGATTGGAAAAAAGATAATGTCTACCATTGCCAGCTATCTTTGGAGAGGGGATATATTCAGAGTCGACGCAAAAACTGCGACCTTAGATCCCAGGAATGGAGGTTTGGGGTTAGTTGACATCAGAAATAAGGCGTCTGCGCTTTTTATAAAAAGGACCGCCACTATCCTTAGCGACCACGCTGATAGCATTACAACTAAATTATTTGAAGTTGTCAGGCCTGCCAGTTTACAGGCGCCGGTGAATGTGCAAAAAATAAATAACCGGCTCCAGTACGTTCGTGTATATTTTGTGGAATTCAGCTATCTCGGCGGTGTCATCATCAACTCACGACGGATCACGGCCCGCGATATTCTGTGCCATCGAAAGAAAATGGAGGGGAGAAACAAATTGGAAAGTAAATACCCACACACTGATTGGGACGCCATATGGAAAAATATTAATATGCGTGGTCTACCATCGGACGTCAAGTCAGCGTGGTATAAAACAGTGAATGAGACCGTAAGCACCAATGAAAGGTTACATGCAATCGGCGTTAGCGACACGAACCTATGTCTCAAATGTAAATTGATCGACACGTTAGTGCACAGATTCACGTGCGGTGGCAATCTACAACTCTGTAATTGGATTAGGGAACAACTGGCTTTTCTTACGAGATCTTCGGTGGAAAATTTTCCCCCTGTTACATTCCTCAGACCTCAGACTTGCTATTTTCCAGCAGCAAAAAACAACTCGGTCCATTGGTTAATGGGACACTATGTGAATTACGTAATTAATCACCTGGGAAATGACAATTCCACTGATTTTTACATGTACTTGAAGTGTGCTTTTTATAACGCCCTGAAATATAAAGACCACAAGAAAAACTACGGCAATATGCTTAAAATTGTATTCGAGCGACTGGGCATTGGTTGACAAGCCAACGAGATAAACAAAAATCGTTTATTTAAGCGAAACGACGCTTAAACAAAAACAATTGGGGAGAAGTACAATTTTACAGTTTCATATTACAATCACTTATCCTCTGCTGGCAAAGAAGGCTATTTTGTTTATTGCACAGAAGAAGCCGAAGCCGAAAGCCAGTATCGCAGGGTTAAAGATAAATTGTTTTCTTATACATTCATTTTATGACTGAGAAGGAAATCTCATTTGTTTCCATGGAAGGGAACATACTTTTTTATTATTATTATTAATCTCAAGAAGGAAAGGAGGCTATGGAATTAGTGCCTTAACATAAAATTCCTTCTTCACATTCCATGAAGATTTTTCTTTTACAATAAAAAAAAAATAACAAACAAACAAAAATAATACTAATAACAATAAAAAAACTAAACAGAAATTAAAAAAATAATATACAGGTTCAGGGTCCACTACTTCCTACAACTTTATTATATATTACAAAGAAGTATGCTAGGTTGCCGAGAAGCAGTGGATGAGAAAAAAAAAAAAAAAAAAAAAAAAAAAAAAAAAAAAAAAAAAAAAAAAAAAGCACTAAAGCTATAACCTCCAATCTCTATTGCCTCGGCATGACATAAATTTTTTGTTTCAAATGAAGCATCTTTTGGTTCAGGATTTCGAAGCAAAACAGCATATATCTACGTATACACAAGATGTAAAATTTCTTATTGAAAACTATGATAAAGACACGCCTCAGCAACAGGACTGGGTGGAGACATCGCGGCCAGGCCTCGAGATTTTGACCCCTGCCCGCTTTGCCTCCGCCTGCCTCATGCTGCTTATAGAAAAAAAAAAAAAAAAAAAAAAAAAAAAAAAAAAAAAAAAAAAAAGGGGCACTGGCGCCACGTTTTGCCTCTCGGTATGCCAAGTCGCGCCGTGCGGCCACAGTGAAATGAAGGAGCAAAAAAAAATAAAAAATAAAATAAAAAAAAATTGTGTAACGGTTAGCACTCTAAAAAAAAAAAAAAAAGTGGTAGAATGCTCGCCTGCCACGCGGGCGGCCCGGGTTCGATTCCCGGCCGATGCATCATTTTGTTTTTTCCCCGATAGTGGAGCTGCGTGTCCTTCGCACTCGAAGTGCGTGGGCCACGAGAATGAACCGCGGGATTCCGTGTGGAAACAACCAAACAAGCAGCGACACGTCTTCTCGTTTGGACTCCTGCGTGCTATTGTGCATACTGGCGTCGGCCTATCATCGCAAGTTGCCTGCAGCGCCGGGAATGCACGTGTAGTAACAGAAAAAATGAGCCAGCAAGTGAAAAAAAAAAAAAAAAAATGGTTAAGGCGTCGGACTTCGGATCTGAAGATTACAGGTTCGAATGCTGTCACGCTCGGTTTCTTTCCAGTTCTGAAAAGGAAACATACCGTTTTAATGTAGCATTTGAGCAGTACGAAACCGTCTGAATGTTTCTGTTGACCATTTTCTGCTTGGAGATGCTCTTGAGCTTGAAACACACACAACAAGACAGGTGTTAACTAGCGAAATGGTCGGCAGAGTGCCGTCACCGCCAGTTTTGACTGGCACTTGCACATCTAAAACAACGTCGGAAAGTAACTCGTTCGGCTTTTGAGTCACATCAAGTATGTGTGTTAATTTTGACGCCACTAGCTCTGCAGGTTGTCATGCAATTCCTTTACCTCTCAGAAATGATTATGAAATAAAAGTGAAGTACGTGACGAGTGTGACGTTAGGAAAACATTAGGCAGCATGGAGAGATTCTGTATGGGACCACCCAACCCAAACGAGTACTGTGTGACGTGCTAACCCACAGGTATTCACCGAGGCAGGCGGCTAGCTCAGTCGGTAGAGCATGATATTCTTAATCCCAGGGTCTAGGGTTCGAGCCCCACGCTGGGCGGAACGGAATTTTGTTCCGCTGCAGATGTAAATTACCGTTTTTCTGATTAACGTGATGTAATGGAAATAGCAACTTTTAACTTTGCCTACGTCTCTGTCAGTCGCAAGAAAACTGTATTTGAAGGTAAAGGTGATTTTGTAGACATGTGTGAAAGACATGTTATGAAATGAAAGTGTTGTTGTTTGGAGAGCACATTGGTTACGTGTCAGATGTGTAGCCAAGCAGTAATGGATCGCCATAGCTGCAAATAGTAGTCGGTAATATGAAGTGTTGTCAGCTCAATTCTGATGATCCAGACGACCGTAAGGACGAAGTACGCAAGAAAACCGCTAGGCCGCGCCTCTTTAGCTCAGTGGTAGAGCACTGGTCTAGTAAACCAGGGGTCGTGAGTTCCCACCCTCAGTAGGGGAATACGAATTTTGGAAATCAGTTGCGCATCGTGGCAGTATAGCAAACAGTATCTGTGATGACGAACAATTAGAAACAAGCGTTTTATTAAGAATTACGCTCAGATGTGATTAAGGCGAATGGCGCAGATAAAGCATTTGCCAAAGCGGTACATCATAAGATGGGACGAGGCAGTCTGAATTACATTTTATAGATGAATTTCTCACATATCTCAGAGCCTCTCGCGGTCGTCGTCGTCGTCGTCGTCGTCGCCGCCGCTTCTGCAGAAGTAGCAAATGGCCATGGTAGCAAATGTGGCTAGGGACGCCCTGCCTTCGATTCCGAATGCACAAAGTGTGTGGTCTTGTTTCCCAGTCTATATTTGGTCGGTCTCGTAAGAGGTTGAATGTAACGTTTGGGTGGGAAAGAGCAAGGGGCAGCGGCTGTGTGGAACGAAAACACTATTCCTCAGGGGTGTGAGCGTTACGAGATGAGTCGTATACAAGTTATACTTGGTCGCTAGTGACCGTGTGGCCGAATGGATAAGGCGTCGGACTTCGGATCTGAAGATTACAGGTTCGAATGCTGTCACGCTCGTTTTTTTTCCAGTTCTGAAAAAGAAACATACCGTTTTAATGTAGCAATTGAGCAGTACGAAACCGTCTGAATGTTTCTGTTGACCATTTTCTGCTTGGAGATGCTCTTGAGCTTGAAACACACACAACAAGACAGGTGTTAACTAGCGAAATGGTCGGCAGAGTGCCGTCACCGCGAGTTTTGACTGGCACTTGCACATCTAAAACAACGTCGGAAAGTAACTCGTTCGGCTTTTGAGTCACATCAAGTATGTGTGTTAATTTTGACGCCACTAGCTCTGCAGGTTGTCATGCAATTCCTTTACCTCTCAGAAATGATTATGAAATAAAAGTGAAGTACGTGACGAGTGTGACGTTAGGAAAACATTAGGCAGCATGGAGAGATTCTGTATGGGACCACCCAACCCAAACGAGTACTGTGTGACGTGCTAACAAACAGGTATTGACCGAGGCAGCCGGCTAGCTCAGTTGGTAGAGCATGATATTCTTAATCCTAGGGTCTAGGGTTCGAGCCCCACGCTGGGCGGAACGGAATTTTGTTCCGCTGCAGATGTAAATTGCCGTTTTTCTGATTAACGTGATGTAATGGAAATAGCAACTTTTAACTTTGCCTACGTCTCTGTCAATCGCAAGAAAACCCTATTTGAAGGTAAAGGTGATTTTGTAGACATGTGTGAAAGACATGTTCTGAAATGCAAGTGTTGTTGTTTGGAGAGCACATCGGTTACGTGTCAGATGTGTAGCCAAGCAGTAATGGATCGCCATAGCTGCAAATAGTAGTCGGTAATATGAAGTGTTGTCAGCTCAAGTCTGATGATCCAGACGACCGTAAGGACGAAGTACGTAAGAATACCGCTAGGCCGCGCTTCTTTAGCTCAGTGGTAGAGCACTGGTCTAGTAAACCAGGGGTCGTGAGTTCCCACCCTCAGAGGGGGAAGACGAATTTTGGAAATCAGTTGCGCGTCGTGGACGTATAGCAAACAGTATCTGTGATGACGAACTATTAGCGACAAGCGTTTTATTAAGAATTACGCTCAGATGTGATTAAGGCGAATGGCGCAGATAAAGCATTTGCCAAAGCGGTACAGCATAAGGTGGGACGAGGCAGTCTGAATTACATTTTATAGATGAATTTCTCACATATCTCAGAGCCTCTCGCGGTCGTCGTCGTCGTCGTCGTCGTCGTCGTCGTCGTCGTCGTCGTCGTCGCCGCCGCCGCCGCTTCTGCAGAAGTAGCAAATGGCCATGGTAGCAAATGCGGCGAGGGACGCCCTGTATTCGATTCCGAATGCACAAAGTGTGTGGTCTTGTTTCCCAGTCTATATTTGGTCGGTCTCGTAAGAGGTTGAATGTAAGGTTTGGGTGGGAAAGAGCAAGGGGCAGCGGCTGTGTGGAACGAAAACACTATTCCTCAGGGGTGTGAGCGTTACGAGATGAGTCGTATACAAGTTATACTTGGTCGCTAGTGACCGTGTGGCCGAATGGATAAGGCGTCGGACTTCGGATCTGAAGATTACAGGTGCGAATGCTGTCATGCTCGGTTTTTTTCCAGTTCTGAAAAAGAAACATACCGTTTTAATGTAGCAATTGAGCAGTACGAAACCGTCTGAATGTTTCTGTTGACCATTTTCTGCTTGGAGATGCTCTTGAGCTTGAAACACACACAACACGACCGGTGTTAACTAGCGAAATGGTCGGCAGACTGCCGTCACCGCGAGTTTTGACTGGCACTTGCACATCTAAAACAACGTCGGAAAGTAACTCGTTCGGCTTTTGAGTCACATCAAGTATGTGTGTTAATTTTGACGCCACTAGCTCTGCAGGTTGTCATGCAATTCCTTTACCTCTCAGAAATGATTATGAAATAAAACTGAAGTACGTGACGAGTGTGACGTTACTAAAACATTAGGCAGCATGGAGAGATTCTGTATGGGACCACCCAACCCAAACGAGTACTGTGTGACGTGCTAACAAACAGGTATTGACCGAGGCAGCCGGCTGGCTCAGTTGGTAGAGCATGATATTCTTAATCCTAGGGTCTAGGGTTCGAGCCCCATGCTGGGCGGAACGGGATTTTGTTCCGCTGCAGATGTAAATTACCGTTTTTCTGATTAACGTGATGTAATGGAAATAGCAACTTTTAACTTTGCCTACGTCTCTGTCAATCGCAAGAAAACTCTATTTGAAGGTAAAGGTGATTTTGTAGACATGTGTGAAAGACATGTTCTGAAATGCAAGTGTTGTTGTTTGGAGAGCACATCGGTTACGTGTCAGATGTGTAGCCAAGCAGTAATGGATCGCCATAGCTGCAAATAGTAGTCGGTAATATGAAGTGTTGTCAGCTCAAGTCTGATGATCCAGACGACCGTAAGGACGAAGTACGCAAGAATACCGCTAGGCCGCGCTTCTTTAGCTCAGTGGTAGAGCACTGGTCTAGTAAACCAGGGGTCGTGAGTTCCCACACTCAGAGGGGGAAGACGAATTTTGGAAATCAGTTGCGCGTCGTGGACGTATAGCAAACAGTATCTGTGATGACGAACTATTAGCGACAAGCGTTTTATTGAGAATTACGCTCAGATGTGATTAAGGCGAATGGCGCAGATGAAGCATTTGCCAAAGCGGTACAGCATAAGGTGGGACGAGGCAGTCTGAATTACATTTTATAGATGAATTTCTCACATATCTCAGAGCCTCTCGCGGTCGTCGTCGTCGTCGTCGTCGTCGTCGCCGCCGCCGCTGCCGCCGCTTCTGCAGAAGTAGCAAATGGCCATGGTAGCAAATGCGGCGAGGGACGCCCTGCCTTCGATTCCGAATGCACAAAGTGTGTGGTCTTGTTTCCCAGTCTATATTTGGTCGGTCTCGTAAGAGGTTGAATGTAAGGTTTGGGTGGGAAAGAGCAAGGGGCAGCGGCTGTGTGGAACGAAAACACTATTCCTCAGGGGTGTGAGCGTTACGAGATGAGTCGTATACAAGTTATACTTGGTCGCTAGTGACCGTGTGGCCGAATGGATAAGGCATCGGACTTCGGATCTGAAGATTACAGATTCGAATGCTGTCACGCTCGGTTTTTTTCCAGTTCTGAAAAAGATACATACCGTTTTAATGTAGCAATTGAGCAGTACGAAACCGTCTGAATGTTTCTGTTGACCATTTTCTGCTTGGAGATGCTCTTGAGCTTGAAACACACACAACAAGACCGGTGCTAACTAGCAAAATGGTCGGCAGAGTGCCGTCACAGCGAGTTTTGACTGGCACTTGCACATCTAAAACAACGTCGGAAAGTAACTCGTTCGGCTTTTGAGTCACATCAAGTATGTGTGTTAATTTTGACGCCACTAGCTCTGCAGGTTGTCATGCAATTCCTTTACCTCTCAGAAATGATTATGAAATAAAAGTGAAGTACGTGACGAGTGTGACGTTAGGAAAACATTAGGCAGCATGGAGAGATTCTGTATGGGACCACCCAACCCAAACGAGTACTGTGTGACGTGCTAACCCACAGGTATTCACCGAGGCAGGCGGCTAGCTCAGTCGGTAGAGCATGATATTTTTAATCCCAGGGTCTAGGGTTCGAGCCCCACGCTGGGCGAAACGGGATTTTGTTCCGCTGCAGATGTAAATTACCGTTTTTCTGATTAACGTGATGTAATGGAAATAGCAACTTTTAACTTTGCCTACGTCTCTGTCAGTCGCAAGAAAACTGTATTTGAAGGTAAAGGTGATTTTGTAGACATGTGTGAAAGACATGTTCTGAAATGCAAGTGTTGTTGTTTGGAGAGCACATCGGTTACGTGTCAGATGTGTAGCCAAGCAGTAATGGATCGCCATAGCTGCAAATAGTAGTCGGTAATATGAAGTGTTGTCAGCTCAAGTCTGATGATCCAGACGACCGTAAGGACGAAGTACGCAAGAATACCGCTAGGCCGCGCTTCTTTAGCTCAGTGGTAGAGCACTAGTCTAGTAAACCAGGGGTCGTGAGTTCCCACCCTCAGAGGGGGAAGACGAATTTTGGAAATCAGTTGCGCGTCGTGGACGTATAGCAAACAGTATCTGTGATGACGAACTATTAGCGACAAGCGTTTTATTAAGAATTACGCTCAGATGTGATTAAGGCGAATGGCGCAGATAAAGCATTTGCCAAAGCGGTATAGCATAAGGTGGGACGATGCAGTCTGAATTACATTTTATAGATGAATTTCTCACATATCTCAGAGCCTCTCGCGGTCGTCGTCGTCGTCGTCGTCGTCGTCGTCGTCGTCGTCGCCGCCGCTTCTGCAGAAGTAGCAAATGGCTATGGTAGCAAATGCGGCGAGGGACGCCCTGCCTTCGATTCCGAATGCACAAAGTGTGTGGTCTTGTTTCCCAGTCTATATTTGGTCGGTCTCGTAAGAGGTTGAATGTAACGTTTGGGTGGGAAAGAGCAAGGGGCAGCGGCTGTGTGGAACGAAAACACTATTCCTCAGGGGTGTGAGCGTTACGAGATGAGTCGTATACAAGTTATACTTGGTCGCTAGTGACCGTGTGGCCGAATGGATAAGGCGTCGGACTTCGGATCTGAAGATTACAGATTCGAATGCTGTCACGCTCGGTTTTTTTCCAGTTCTGAAAAAGATACATACCGTTTTAATGTAGCAATTGAGCAGTACGAAACCGTCTGAATGTTTCTGTTGACCATTTTCTGCTTGGAGATGCTCTTGGGCTTGAAACACACACAACAAGACAGGTGTTAACTAGCGAAATGGTCGGCAGAGTGCCGTCACCGCGAGTTTTGACTGGCACTTGCACATCTAAAACAACGTCGGAAAGTAACTCGTTCGGCTTTTGAGTCACATCAAGTATGTGTGTTAATTTTGACGCCACTAGCTCTGCAGGTTGTCATGCAATTCCTTTACCTCTCAGAAATGATTATGAAATAAAAATGAAGTACGTGACGAGTGTGACGTTAGGAAAACATTAGGCAGCATGGAGAGATTCTGTATGGGACCACCCAACCCAAACGAGTACTGTGTGACGTGCTAACCCACAGGTATTCACCGAGGCAGCCGGCTAGCTCAGTCGGTAGAGCATGATATTCTTAATCCCAGGGTCGAGGGTTCGAGCCCCACGCTGGGCGGAACGGGATTTTGTTCCGCTGCAGATGTAAATTACCGTTTTTCTGATTAACGTGATGTAATGGAAATAGCAACTTTTAACTTTGCCTACGTCTCTGTCAGTCGCAAGAAAACTGTATTTGAAGGTAAAGGTGAATTTGTAGACATGTGTGAAAGACATGTTCTGAAATGCAAGTGTTGTTGTTTGGAGAGCACATCGGTTACGTGTCAGATGTGTAGCCAAGCAGTAATGGATCGCCATAGCTGCAAATAGTAGTCGGTAATATGAAGTGTTGTCAGCTCAAGTCTGATGATCCAGACGATCGTAAGGACGAAGTACGCAAGAATACCGCTAGGCCGCGCCTCTTTAGCTCAGTGGTAGAGCACTGGTCTAGTAAACCAGGGGTTGTGAGTTCCCACCCTCAGAGGGGGAAGACGAATTTTGGAAATCAGTTGCGCGTCGTGGCCGTGTAGCAAACAGTATCTGTGATGACGAACAATTAGCGACAAGCGTTTTATTAAGAATTACGCTCAGATGTGATTAAGGCGAATGGCGCAGATAAAGCATTTGCCAAAGCGGTACAGCATAAGGTGGGACGAGGCAGTCTGAATTACATTTTATAGATGAATTTCTCACATATCTCAGAGCCTCTCGCGGTCATCGTCGTCGTCGTCGTCGCCGCCGCCGCCGCCGCTTCTGCAGAAGTAGCAAATGGCCATGGTAGCAAATGCGGCGAGGGACGCCCTGCCTTCGATTCCGAATGCACAAAGTGTGTGGTCTTGTTTCCCAGTCTATATTTGGTCGGTCTCGTAAGAGGTTGAATGTAAGGTTTGGGTGGGAAAGAGCAAGGGGCAGCGGCTGTGTGGAACGAAAGCACTATTCCTCAGGGGTGTGAGCGTTACGAGATGAGTCGTATACAAGTTATATTTGGTCGCTAGTGACCGTGTGGCCGAATGGATAAGGCGTCGGACTTCGGATCTGAAGATTAAAGGTTCGAATGCTGTCACGCTCGGTTTTTTTCCAGTTCTGAAAAAGAAACATACCGTTTTAATGTAGCAATTGAGCAGTACGAAACCGTCTGAATGTTTCTGTTGACCATTTTCTGCTTGGAGATGCTCTTGAGCTTGAAACACACACAACAAGACCGGTGTTAACTAGCGAAATGTTCGGCAGAGTGCCGTCACCGCGAGTTTTGACTGGCACTTGCACATCTAAAACAACGTCGGAAAGTAGCTCGTTCGACTTTTGAGTCACATCAAGTATGTGTGTTAATTTTGACGCCACTAGCTCTGCAGGTTGTCATGCAATTCCTTTACCTCTCAGAAATGATTATGAAATAAAAGTGAAGTACGTGACGAGTGTGACGTTAGGAAAACATTAGGCAGCATGGAGAGATTCTGTATGGGACCACCCAACCCAAACGAGTACTGTGTGACGTGCTAACCCGAGGGTATTCACCGAGGCAGCCGGCTAGCTCAGTCGGTAGAGCATGATATTCTTAATACCAGGGTCGAGGGTTCGAGCCCCACGCTGGGCGGAACGGAATTTTGTTCCGCTGCAGATGTAAATTACCGTTTCTCTGGTTAACGTGATGTAATGGAAATAGCAACTTTTAACTTTGCCTATGTCTCTGTCAGTCGCAAGAAAACTGTATTTGAAGGTAAAGGTGATTTTGTAGACATGTGTGAAAGACATGTTCTGAAATGCAAGTGTTGTTGTTTGGAGAGCACATCGGTTACGTGTCAGATGTGTAGCCAAGCAGTAATGGATCGCCATAGCTGCAAATAGTAGTCGGTAATATGAAGTGTTGTCAGCTCAAGACTGATGATCCAGACGACCGTAAGGGCGAAGTACGCAAGAAAACAGCTAAGGCGCGCCTCTTTAGCTCAGTGGTAGAGCACTGGTCTAGTAAACCAGGGGTCGTGAGTTCCCACCCTCAGAGGAGGAAGACGAATTTTGGAAATCAGTTGCGCGTCGTGGCCGTATAGCAAACAGTATCTGTGATGACGAACAATTAGCGAGAAGCGTTTTATTAAGAATTACGCTCAGATGTGATTAAGGGGAATGGCGCAGATAAAGCATTTGCCAAAGCGGTACAGCATAAGGTGGGACGAGACAGTCCGAATTACATTTTATAGATGAATTTCTCACATATCTCAGAGCCTCTCGCGGTCGTCGTCGTCGTCGTCGTCGTCGTCGTCGTCGTCGTCGTCGTCGTCGTCGCCGCCGCCGCCGCTTCTGCAGAAGTAGCAAATGGCCATATTAGCAAATGCGGCGAGGGACGCTCTGCCTTCGATTCCGAATGCACAAAGTGTGTGGTCTTGTTTCCCAGTCTATATTTGGTCGGTCTCGTAAGAGGTTGAATGTAACGTTTGGGTGGGAAAGAGCAAGGGGCAGCGGCTGTGTGGAACGAAAACACTATTCTTTAGGGGTGTGATCGTTAAGAGATGAGTCGTATACAAGTTATACTTAGTCGCTAGTGACCGTGTGGCCGAATGGATAAGGCGTCGGACCTCGGATCTGAAGATTACAGGTTCGAATGCTGTCACGCTCGGTTTTTTTCCAGTTCTGAAAAAGAAACATACCGTTTTAATGTAGCAATTGAGCAGTACGAAACCGTCTGAATGTTTCTGTTGACCATTTTCTGCTTGGAGATGCTCTTGAGCTTGAAACACACACAACAAGACCGGTGTTAACTAGCGAAATGGTCGGCAGAGTGCCGTCACCACGAGTTTTGACTGGCACTTGCACATCTAAAACAACGTCGGAAAGTAGCTCGTTCGGCTTTTGAGTCACATCAAGTATGTGTGTTAATTTTGACGCCACTAGCTCTGCAGGTTGTCATGCAATTCCTTTACCTCTCAGAAATGATTATGAAATAAAGGTGAAGTACGTGACGAGTGTGACGTTAGGAAAACATTAGGCAGCATGGAGAGTTTCTGTATGGGACCACCCAACCCAAACGAGTACTGTGTGACCTGCTAAACCGCAGGTGTTCACCGAGGCAGCCGGCTAGCTCAGTCGGGAGAGCATGTTATTCATAATACCAGGGTCGATGGTTCGAGCCCCACGCTGGGCGGAACGGAATTTTGTTCCGCTGCAGATGTAAATTACCGTTTTTCTGATTAACGTGATGTAATGGAAATAGCAACTTTTAACTTTGCCTATGTCTCTGTCAATCGCAAGAAAACTGTATTTGAAGGTAAAGGTGATTTTGTAGACATGTGTGAAAGACATGTTCTGAAATGCAGGTGTTGTTGTTTGGAGAGCACATCGGTTACGTGTCAGATGTGTAGCCAAGCAGTAATGGATCGCCATAGCTGCAAATAGTAGTCGGTAATATGAAGTGTTGTCAGCTCAAGACTGATGATCCAGACGACCGTAAGGACGAAGTACGCAAGAAAACCGCTAAGGCGCGCCTCTTTAGCTCAGTGGTAGAGCACTGGTCTAGTAAACCAGGGGTCGTGAGTTCCCACCCTCAGAGGAGGAAGACGAATTTTGGAAATCAGTTGCGCGTCGTGGCCGTATAGCAAACAGTATCTGTGATGACGAACAATTAGCGAGAAGCGTTTTTCTAAGAATTACGCTCAGATGTGATTAAGGCAAACGGCGCAGATAAAGCATTTGCCAAAGCGGTACAGCATAAGGTGGGACGAGGCAGTCCGAATTACATTTTATAGATGAATTTCTCACATATCTCAGAGCCTCTCGCGGTCGTCGTCGTCGTCGTCGTCGTCGCCGCCGCTTCTGCAGAAGTAGCAAATGGCCATGGTAGCAAATGCGGCGAGGGACGCCCTGCCTTCGATTCCGAATGCACAAAGTGTGTGGTCTTGTTTCCCAGTCTATATTTGGTCGGTCTCGTAAGAGGTTGAATGTAAGGTTTGGGTGGGAAAGAGCAAGGGGCAGCGGCTGTGTGGAACGAAAACACTATTCCTCAGGGGTGTGAGCGTTACGAGATGAGTCGTATACAAGTTATACTTGGTCGCTAGTGACCGTGTGGCCGAATGGGTAAGGCGTCGGACTTCGGTTCTGAAGATTACAGGTTCGAATGCTCTCACGCTCGGTTTTTTTCCAGTTCTGAAAAAGAAACATACCGTTTTAATGTAGCAATTGAGCAGTACGAAACCGTCTGAATGTTTCTGTTGAGCATTTTCTGCTTGGAGATGCTCTTGAGCTCGAAACACACACAACAAGACCGGTGTTAACTAGCGAAATGGTCGGCAGAGTGCCGTCACCGCGAGTTTTGACTGGCACTTGCACATCTAAAACAACGTCGGATAGTAACTCGTTCGGCTTTTGAGTCACATCAAGTATGTGTGTTAATTTTGACGCCACTAGCTCTGCAGGTTGTCATGCAATTCCTTTACCTCTCAGAAATGATTATGAAATAATAGTGAAGTACGTGACGAGTGTGACGTTAGGAAAACATTAGGCAGCATGGAGAGATTCTGTATGGGACCACCCAAACCAAACGAGTACAGTGTGACGTGCTAACCCGCAGGTATTCTTCGAGGCAGCCGGCTAGCTTAGTCGGTAGAGCATGATATTCTTAATCTCAGGGTCGAGGGTTCGAGCCCCACGCTGGGCGGAACGGAATTTTGTTCCGCTGCAGATGTAAATTACCGTTTTTCTGATTAACGTGATGTAATGGAAATAGCAACTTTTAACTTTGCCTACGTCTCTGTCAGTCGCAAGAAAACTGTATTTGAAGGTAAAGGTGATTTTGTAGACATGTGTGAAAGACATGTTCTGAAATGCAAGTGTTGTTGTTTGGAGAGCACATAGGTTACGTGTCAGATGTGTAGCCAAGCAGTAATGGATCGCCATAGCTGCAAATAGTAGTCGGTAATATGAAGTGTTGTCAGCTCAAGTCTGATGATCCAGACGACCGTAAGGACGAAGTACGCAAGATTACCGCTAGGTCGCGCCTCTTTAGCTCAGTGGTAGAGCACTGGTCTAGTAAACCAGGGGTCGTGAGTTCGCAACCTCAGAGGAGGAAGACGAATTTTGGAAATCAGTTGCGCGTCGTGGCCGTATAGCAAACAGTATCTGTGATGACGAACAATTAGCGACAAGCGTTTTATTAAGAATTACGCTCAGATGTGATTAAGGCGAATGGCGCAGATAAAGCATTTGCCAAAGCGGTACAGCATAAGGTGGGACGAGACAGTCCGAATTACATTTTATAGATGAATTTCTCACATATCTCAGAGCCTCTCGCGGTCGTCGTCGTCGTCGTCGTCGTCGTCGTCGTCGTCGTCGTCGTCGTCGCCGCCGCCGCCGCTTCTGCAGAAGTAGCAAATGGCCATATTAGCAAATGCGGCGAGGGACGCTCTGCCTTCGATTCCGAATGCACAAAGTGTGTGGTCTTGTTTCCCAGTCTATATTTGGTCGGTCTCGTAAGAGGTTGAATGTAACGTTTGGGTGGGAAAGAGCAAGGGGCAGCGGCTGTGTGGAACGAAAACACTATTCTTTAGGGGTGTGATCGTTAAGAGATGAGTCGTATACAAGTTATACTTAGTCGCTAGTGACCGTGTGGCCGAATGGATAAGGCGTCGGACCTCGGATCTGAAGATTACAGGTTCGAATGCTGTCACGCTCGGTTTTTTTCCAGTTCTGAAAAAGAAACATACCGTTTTAATGTAGCAATTGAGCAGTACGAAACCGTCTGAATGTTTCTGTTGAGCATTTTCTGCTTGGAGATGCTCTTGAGCTTGAAACACACACAACAAGACCGGTGTTAACTAGCGAAATGGTCGGCAGAGTGCCGTCACCACGAGTTTTGACTGGCACTTGCACATCTAAAACAACGTCGGAAAGTAGCTCGTTCGGCTTTTGAGTCACATCAAGTATGTGTGTTAATTTTGACGCCACTAGCTCTGCAGGTTGTCATGCAATTCCTTTACCTCTCAGAAATGATTATGAAATAAAGGTGAAGTACGTGACGAGTGTGACGTTAGGAAAACATTAGGCAGCATGGAGAGATTCTGTATGGGACCACCCAACCCAAACGAGTACTGTGTGACCTGCTAAACCGCAGGTGTTCACCGAGGCAGCCGGCTAGCTCAGTCGGGAGAGCATGTTATTCATAATACCAGGGTCGATGGTTCGAGCCCCACGCTGGGCGGAACGGAATTTTGTTCCGCTGCAGATGTAAATTACCGTTTTTCTGATTAACGTGATGTAATGGAAATAGCAACTTTTAACTTTGCCTATGTCTCTGTCAATCGCAAGAAAACTGTATTTGAAGGTAAAGGTGATTTTGTAGACATGTGTGAAAGACATGTTCTGAAATGCAGGTGTTGTTGTTTGGAGAGCACATCGGTTACGTGTCAGATGTGTAGCCAAGCAGTAATGGATCGCCATAGCTGCAAATAGTAGTCGGTAATATGAAGTGTTGTCAGCTCAAGACTGATGATCCAGACGACCGTAAGGACGAAGTACGCAAGAAAACCGCTAAGGCGCGCCTCTTTAGCTCAGTGGTAGAGCACTGGTCTAGTAAACCAGGGGTCGTGAGTTCCCACCCTCAGAGGAGGAAGACGAATTTTGGAAATCAGTTGCGCGTCGTGGCCGTATAGCAAACAGTATCTGTGATGACGAACAATTAGCGAGAAGCGTTTTTCTAAGAATTACGCTCAGATGTGATTAAGGCAAATGGCGCAGATAAAGCATTTGCCAAAGCGGTACAGCATAAGGTGGGACGAGGCAGTCCGAATTACATTTTATAGATGAATTTCTCACATATCTCAGAGCCTCTCGCGGTCGTCGTCGTCGTCGTCGTCGTCGCCGCCGCTTCTGCAGAAGTAGCAAATGGCCATGGTAGCAAATGCGGCGAGGGACGCCCTGCCTTCGATTCCGAATGCACAAAGTGTGTGGTCTTGTTTCCCAGTCTATATTTGGTCGGTCTCGTAAGAGGTTGAATGTAAGGTTTGGGTGGGAAAGAGCAAGGGGCAGCGGCTGTGTGGAACGAAAACACTATTCCTCAGGGGTGTGAGCGTTACGAGATGAGTCGTATACAAGTTATACTTGGTCGCTAGTGACCGTGTGGCCGAATGGGTAAGGCGTCGGACTTCGGTTCTGAAGATTACAGGTTCGAATGCTCTCACGCTCGGTTTTTTTCCAGTTCTGAAAAAGAAACATACCGTTTTAATGTAGCAATTGAGCAGTACGAAACCGTCTGAATGTTTCTGTTGAGCATTTTCTGCTTGGAGATGCTCTTGAGCTCGAAACACACACAACAAGACCGGTGTTAACTAGCGAAATGGTCGGCAGAGTGCCGTCACCGCGAGTTTTGACTGGCACTTGCACATCTAAAACAACGTCGGATAGTAACTCGTTCGGCTTTTGAGTCACATCAAGTATGTGTGTTAATTTTGACGCCACTAGCTCTGCAGGTTGTCATGCAATTCCTTTACCTCTCAGAAATGATTATGAAATAATAGTGAAGTACGTGACGAGTGTGACGTTAGGAAAACATTAGGCAGCATGGAGAGATTCTGTATGGGACCACCCAAACCAAACGAGTACAGTGTGACGTGCTAACCCGCAGGTATTCTTCGAGGCAGCCGGCTAGCTTAGTCGGTAGAGCATGATATTCTTAATCTCAGGGTCGAGGGTTCGAGCCCCACGCTGGGCGGAACGGAATTTTGTTCCGCTGCAGATGTAAATTACCGTTTTTCTGATTAACGTGATGTAATGGAAATAGCAACTTTTAACTTTGCCTACGTCTCTGTCAGTCGCAAGAAAACTGTATTTGAAGGTAAAGGTGATTTTGTAGACATGTGTGAAAGACATGTTCTGAAATGCAAGTGTTGTTGTTTGGAGAGCACATAGGTTACGTGTCAGATGTGTAGCCAAGCAGTAATGGATCGCCATAGCTGCAAATAGTAGTCGGTAATATGAAGTGTTGTCAGCTCAAGTCTGATGATCCAGACGACCGTAAGGACGAAGTACACAAGATTACCGCTAGGTCGCGCCTCTTTAGCTCAGTGGTAGAGCACTGGTCTAGTAAACCAGGGGTCGTGAGTTCGCAACCTCAGAGGAGGAAGACGAATTTTGGAAATCAGTTGCGCGTCGTGGCCGTATAGCAAACAGTATCTGTGATGACGAACAATTAGCGACAAGCGTTTTATTAAGAATTACGCTCAGATGTGATTAAGGCGAATGGCGCAGATAAAGCATTTGCCAAAGCGGTACAGCATAAGGTGGGACGAGGCAGTCTGAATTACATTTTATAGATGAATTTCTCACATATCTCAGAGCCTCTCGCGGTCGTCGTCGTCGTCGTCGTCGTCGTCGTCGTCGTCGTCGTCGTCGTCGTCGCCGCCGCCGCCGCTTCTGCAGAAGTAGCAAATGGCCATATTAGCAAATGCGGCGAGGGACGCTCTGCCTTCGATTCCGAATGCACAAAGTGTGTGGTCTTGTTTCCCAGTCTATATTTGGTCGGTCTCGTAAGAGGTTGAATGTAACGTTTGGGTGGGAAAGAGCAAGGGGCAGCGGGTGTGTGGAACGAAAACACTATTCTTTAGGGGTGTGATCGTTAAGAGATGAGTCGTATACAAGTTATACTTAGTCGCTAGTGACCGTGTGGCCGAATGGATAAGGCGTCGGACCTCGGATCTGAAGATTACAGGTTCGAATGCTGTCACGCTCGGTTTTTTTCCAGTTCTGAAAAAGAAACATACCGTTTTAATGTAGCAATTGAGCAGTACGAAACCGTCTGAATGTTTCTGTTGAGCATTTTCTGCTTGGAGATGCTCTTGAGCTTGAAACACACACAACAAGACCGGTGTTAACTAGCGAAATGGTCGGCAGAGTGCCGTCACCACGAGTTTTGACTGGCACTTGCACATCTAAAACAACGTCGGAAAGTAGCTCGTTCGGCTTTTGAGTCACATCAAGTATGTGTGTTAATTTTGACGCCACTAGCTCTGCAGGTTGTCATGCAATTCCTTTACCTCTCAGAAATGATTATGAAATAAAGGTGAAGTACGTGACGAGTGTGACGTTAGGAAAACATTAGGCAGCATGGAGAGATTCTGTATGGGACCACCCAACCCAAACGAGTACTGTGTGACCTGCTAAACCGCAGGTGTTCACCGAGGCAGCCGGCTAGCTCAGTCGGGAGAGCATGTTATTCATAATACCAGGGTCGAGGGTTCGAGCCCCACGCTGGGCGGAACGGAATTTTGTTCCGCTGCAGATGTAAATTACCGTTTTTCTGATTAACGTGATGTAATGGAAATAGCAACTTTTAACTTTGCCTATGTCTCTGTCAATCGCAAGAAAACTGTATTTGAAGGTAAAGGTGATTTTGTAGACATGTGTGAAAGACATGTTCTGAAATGCAGGTGTTGTTGTTTGGAGAGCACATCGGTTACGTGTCAGATGTGTAGCCAAGCAGTAATGGATCGCCATAGCTGCAAATAGTAGTCGGTAATATGAAGTGTTGTCAGCTCAAGACTGATGATCCAGACGACCGTAAGGACGAAGTACGCAAGTAAACCGCTAAGGCGCGCCTCTTTAGCTCAGTGGTAGAGCACTGGTCTAGTAAACCAGGGGTCGTGAGTTCCCACCCTCAGAGGAGGAAGACGAATTTTGGAAATCAGTTGCGCGTCGTGGCCGTATAGCAAACAGTATCTGTGATGACGAACAATTAGCGAGAAGCGTTTTTCTAAGAATTACGCTCAGATGTGATTAAGGCGAATGGCGCAGATAAAGCATTTGCCAAAGCGGTACAGCATAAGGTGGGACGAGGCAGTCCGAATTACATTTTATAGATGAATTTCTCACATATCTCAGAGCCTCTCGCGGTCGTCGTCGTCGTCGTCGTCGTCGCCGCCGCTTCTGCAGAAGTAGCAAATGGCCATGGTAGCAAATGCGGCGAGGGACGCCCTGCCTTCGATTCCGAATGCACAAAGTGTGTGGTCTTGTTTCCCAGTCTATATTTGGTCGGTCTCGTAAGAGGTTGAATGTAAGGTTTGGGTGGGAAAGAGCAAGGGGCAGCGGCTGTGTGGAACGAAAACACTATTCCTCAGGGGTGTGAGCGTTACGAGATGAGTCGTATACAAGTTATACTTGGTCGCTAGTGACCGTGTGGCCGAATGGGTAAGGCGTCGGACTTCGGTTCTGAAGATTACAGGTTCGAATGCTCTCACGCTCGGTTTTTTTCCAGTTCTGAAAAAGAAACATACCGTTTTAATGTAGCAATTGAGCAGTACGAAACCGTCTGAATGTTTCTGTTGAGCATTTTCTGCTTGGAGATGCTCTTGAGCTCGAAACACACACAACAAGACCGGTGTTAACTAGCGAAATGGTCGGCAGAGTGCCGTCACCGCGAGTTTTGACTGGCACTTGCACATCTAAAACAACGTCGGATAGTAACTCGTTCGGCTTTTGAGTCACATCAAGTATGTGTGTTAATTTTGACGCCACTAGCTCTGCAGGTTGTCATGCAATTCCTTTACCTCTCAGAAATGATTATGAAATAATAGTGAAGTACGTGACGAGTGTGACGTTAGGAAAACATTAGGCAGCATGGAGAGATTCTGTATGGGACCACCCAAACCAAACGAGTACAGTGTGACGTGCTAACCCGCAGGTATTCTTCGAGGCAGCCGGCTAGCTTAGTCGGTAGAGCATGATATTCTTAATCTCAGGGTCGAGTGTTCGAGCCCCACGCTGGGCGGAACGGAATTTTGTTCCGCTGCAGATGTAAATTACCGTTTTTCTGATTAACGTGATGTAATGGAAATAGCAACTTTTAACTTTGCCTACGTCTCTGTCAGTCGCAAGAAAACTGTATTTGAAGGTAAAGGTGATTTTGTAGACATGTGTGAAAGACATGTTCTGAAATGCAAGTGTTGTTGTTTGGATAGCACATCGGTTACATGTCAGATGTGTAGCCAAGCAGTAATGGATCGCCATAGCTGCAAATAGTAGTCGGTAATATGAAGTGTTGTCAGCTCAAGTCTGATTATCCAGACGACCGTAAGGACGAAGTACGCAAGAGTACCGCTAGGCCGCGCCTCCTTAGCTCAGTGGTAGAGCACTGGTCTAGTAAACCAGGGGTCGTGAGTTCCCATCCTCAGAGGAGGAAGACGAATTATGGAAATCAGTAGCGCGTCGTGGCCGTATAGCAAACAGTATCTGTGATGACGAACAATTAGCGACAAGCGTTTTATTAAGAATTACGCTCAGATGTGATTAAGGCGAATGGCCCAGATAAAGCATTTGCCAAAGCGGTACAGCATAAGGTGGGACGAGGCAGTCTCAATTAGATTTTATAGATGAATTTCTCACAAATCTCAGAGCCTCTCGCGGTCGTCGTAGTCGTCGTCGTCGTCGTCGTCGTCGTCGTCGTCGTCGTCGTCGTCGCCGCCGCCGCCGCTTCTGCAGAAGTAGCAAATGGCCATGGTAGCAAATGCGGCGAGGGACGCCCTGCCTTCGATTCCGAATGCACAAAGTGTGTGGTCTTGTTTTCCAGTCTATATTTGGTCGGTCTCGTAAGAGGTTGAATGTAAGGTTTGGGTGGGAAAGAGCAAGGGGCAGCGGCTGTGTGGAACGAAAACACTATTCCTCAGGGGTGTGAGCGTTACGAGATGAGTCGTATACAAGTTATACTTGGTCGCTAGTGACCGTGTGGCCGAATGGGTAAGGCGTCGGACTTCGGTTCTGAAGATTACAGGTTCGAATGCTCTCACGCTCGGTTTTTTTCCAGTTCTGAAAAAGAAACATACCGTTTTAATGTAGCAATTGAGCAGTACGAAACCGTCTGAATGTTTCTGTTGAGCATTTTCTGCTTGGAGATGCTCTTGAGCTCGCAACACACACAACAAGACCGGTGTTCACTAGCGAAATGGTCGGCAGAGTGCCGTCACCGCGAGTTTTGACTGGCACTTGCACATCTAAAACAACGCCGGAAAGTAGCTCGTTCGGCTTTTGAGTCACATCAAGTATGTGTGTTAATTTTGACGCCACTAGCTCTGCAGGTTGTCATGCAATTCCTTTACCTCTCAGAAATGATTATGTAATAAAAGTGAAGTACGTGACGAGTGTGACGTTAGGAAAACATTAGGCAGCATGGAGAGTTTCTGTATGGGACCACCCAAACCAAACGAGTACTGTGTGACGTGCTAACCCGCAGGTATTCTTCGAGGCAGCCGGCTAGCTTAGTCGGTAGAGCATGATATTCTTAATCTCAGGGTCGAGTGTTCGAGCCCCACGCTGGGCGGAACGGAATTTTGTTCCGCTGCAGATGTAAATTACCGTTTTTCTGATTAACGTGATGTAATGGAAATCGCAACTTTTAACTTTGCCTACGTCTCTGTCAGTCGCAAGAAAACTGTATTTGAAGGTAAAGGTGATTTTGTAGACATGTGTGAAAGACATGTTCTGAAATGCAAGTGTTTTTGTTTGGAGAGCACATCAATTACGTGTCAGATGTGTAGCCAAGCAGTAATAGATCGCCATAGCTGCAAATAGTAGTCGGTAATATGAAGTGTTGTCAGTTCAAGTCTGATGACCCAGACGACCGTAAGGACGAAGTACGCAAGAGTACCGCTAGGCCGCGCCTCTTTAGCTCAGTGGTAGGGCACTGGTCTAGTAAACCAGGGGTCGTGAGTTCCCAACCTCAGAGGAGGAAGACGAATTTTGGAGATCAGATGCGCGTCGTGGCCGTATAGCAAACAGTATCTGTGATGACGAACAATTAGCGACAAGCGTTTTATTAAGAATTACGCTCAGATGTGATTAAGGGGAATGGCGCAGATAAAGCATTTGCCAAAGCGGTACAGCATAAGGTGGGACGAGGCAGACTGAATTACATTTTATAGATGAATTTCTCACATATCTCAGTGCCTCTCGCGGTCGTCGTCGTCGTCGTCGTCGTCGTCGTCGTCGTCGTCGCCGCTGCCGCCGCTTCTGCAGAAGTAGCAAATCGCCATGGTAGCAAATGCGGCGAGGGACGCCCTGCCTTCGATTCCGAATGCACAAAGTGTGTGGTCTTGTTTTCCAGTCTATATTTGGTCGGTCTCGTAAGAGGTTGAATGTAAGGTTTGGGTGGGAAAGAGCAAGGGGCAGCGGCTGTGTGGAACGAAAACACTATTCCTCAGGGGTGTGAGCGTTACGAGATGAGTCGTATACAAGTTATACTTGGTCGCTAGTGACCATGTGGCCGAATGGATAAGGCGTCGGACTTCGGTTCTGAAGATTACAGGTTCGAATGCTCTCACGCTCGGTTTTTTTCCAGTTCTGAAAAAGAAACATACCGTTTTAATGTAGCAATTGAGCAGTACGAAACCGTCTGAATGTTTCTGTTGAGCATTTTCTGCTTGGAGATGCTCTTGAGCTCGAAACACACACAACAAGACCGGTGTTAACTAGCGAAATGGTCGGCAGAGTGCCGTCACCGCGAGTTTTGACTGGCACTTGCACATTTAAAACAACGTCGGATAGTAACTCGTTCGGCTTTTGAGTCACATCAAGTATGTGTGTTAATTTTGACGCCACTAGCTCTGCAGGTTGTCATGCAATTCCTTTACCTCTCAGAAATGATTATGAAATAATAGTGAAGTACGTGACGAGTGTGACGTTAGGAAAACATTAGGCAGCATGGAGAGATTCTGTATGGGACCACCCAAACCAAACGAGTACTGTGTGACGTGCTAACCCGCAGGTATTCTTCGAGGCAGCCGGCTAGCTTAGTCGGTAGAGCATGATATTCTTAATCTCAGGGTCGAGTGTTCGAGCCCCACGCTGGGCGGAACGGAATTTTGTTCCGCTGCAGATGTAAATTACCGTTTTTCTGATTAACGTGACGTAATGGAAATAGCAACTTTTAACTTTGCCTACGTCTCTGTCAGTCGCAAGAAAACTGTATTTGAAGGTAAAGGTGATTTTGTAGACATGTGTGAAAGACATGTTCTGAAATGCAAGTGTTGTTGTTTGGAGAGCACATAGGTTACGTGTCAGATGTGTAGCCAAGCAGTAATGGATCGCCATAGCTGCAAATAGTAGTCGGTAATATGAAGTGTTGTCAGCTCAAGTCTGATGATCCAGACGACCGTAAGGACGAAGTACGCAAGATTACCGCTAGGTCGCGCCTCTTTAGCTCAGTGGTAGAGCACTGGTCTAGTAAACCAGGGGTCGTGAGTTCCCAACCTCAGAGGAGGAAGACGAATTTTGGAAATCAGTTGCGCGTCGTGGCCGTATAGCAAACAGTATCTGTGATGACGAACAATTAGCGACAAGCGTTTTATTAAGAATTACGCTCAGATGTGATTCAGGCGAATGGCGCAGATAAAGCATTTGCCAAAGCGGTACAGCATAAGGTGGGACGAGGCAGTCTGAATTACATTTTATAGATGAATTTCTCACATATCTCAGAGCCTCTCGCGGTCGTCGTCGTCGTCGTCGTCGTCGTCGTCGTCGCTTCTGCAGAAGTAGCAAATGGCCATGGTAGCAAATGCGGCGAGGGACGCCCTGCCTTCGATTCCGAATGCACAGAGTGTGTGGTCTTGTTTCCCAGTCTATATTTGGTCGGTCTCGTAAGAGGTTGAATGTAAGGTTTGGGTGGGAAAGAGCAAGGGGCAGCGGCTGTGTGGAACGAAAACACTATTCCTCAGGGGTGTGAGCGTTACGAGATGAGTCGTATACAAGTTATACTTGGTCGCTAGTTATCGTGTGGCCGAGTGAATAAGGCGTCCGACTTCGGATCTGAAGATTACAGGTTCGAATGCTGTCACGCTCGGTTGTTTTCCAGTTCTGAAAAAGAAACATACCGTTTTAATGTAGCAATTGAGCAGTACGAAACCGTCTGAATGTTTCTGTTGACCATTTTCTGCTTGGAGATGCTCTTGAGCTTGAAACACACACAACAAGACCGGTGTTAACTAGCGAAATGGTCGGCAGAGTGCCGTCACCGCGAGTTTTGACTGGCACTTGCACATCTAAAACAACGTCGGAAAGTAGCTCGTTCGGCTTTTGAGTCACATCAAGTATGTGTGTTAATTTTGACGTCACTAGCTCTGCAGGTTGTCATGCAATTCCTTTACCTCTCAGAAATGATTATGTAATAAAAGTGAAGTACGTGACGAGTGTGACGTTAGGAAAACATTAGGCAGCATGGAGAGTTTCTGTATGGGACCACCCAACCCAAACGAGTACTGTGTGACGTGCTAACCCGCACGTATTCACCGAGGCAGCCGGCTAGCTCAGTCGGTAGAGCATGATATTCTTAATCTCAGGGTCGAGGGTTCGAGCCCCACGCTGGGCGGAGCGGAATTTTTTTCCGCTGCAGATGTAAATTACCGTTTTTCTGATTAACGTGATGTAATGGAAATAGCAACTTTTAACTTTGCCTACGTCTCTGTCAGTCGCAAGAAAACTGTATTTGAAGGTAAAGGTGATTTTGTAGACATGTGTGAAAGACATGTTCTGAAATGCAAGTGTTTTTGTTTGGAGAGCACATCAATTACGTGTCAGATGTGTAGCCAAGCAGTAATAGATCGCCATAGCTGCAAATAGTAGTCGGTAATATGAAGTGTTGTCAGTTCAAGTCTGATGACCCAGACGACCGTAAGGACGAAGTACGCAAGAGTACCGCTAGGCCGCGCCTCTTTAGCTCAGTGGTAGAGCACTGGTCTAGTAAACCAGGGATCGTTACTTCCCATCCTCAGGGGAGGAAGACGAATTTTGGAAATCAGATGCGCGTCGTGGCCGTATAGCAAACAGTATCTGTGATGACGAACAATTAGCGACAAGCGTTTTATTAAGAACTAGGCTCAGATGTGATTAAGGCGAATGCCGCAGATAAAGCATTTGCCAAAGCGGTACAGCATAAGGTGGGACGAGGCAGTCTGAATTACATTTTATAGATGAATTTCTCACATATCTCAGAGCCTCTCGCGGTCGTCGTCGTCGTCGTCGCCGCCGCCGCTTCTGCAGAAGTAGCAAATGGCCATGGTAGCAAATGCGGCGAGGGACGCCCTGCCTTCGATTCCGAATGCACAAAGTGTGTGGCCTTGTTTCCCAGTCTATATTTGGTCGGTCTCGTAAGAGGTTGAATGTAAGGTTTGGGTGGGAAAGAGCAAGGGGCAGCGGCTGTGTGGAACGAAAACACTATTCCTCAGGGGTGTGAGCGTTACGAGATGAGTCGTATACAAGTTATACTTGGTCGCTAGTGACCGTGTGGCCGAGTGAATAAGGCGTCCGACTTCGGATCTGAAGATTACAGGTTCGAATGCTGTCACGCTCGGTTGTTTTCCAGTTCTCAAAAAGAAACATACCGTTTTAATGTAGCAATTGAGCAGTACGAAACCGTCTGAATGTTTCTGTTGACCATTTTCTGCTTGGAGATGCTCTTGAGCTTGAAACACACACAACAAGACCGGTGTTAACTAGCGAAATGGTCGGCAGAGTGCCGTCACCGCGAGTTTTGACTGGCACTTGAACATCTAAAACAACGTCGGAAAGTAGCTCGTTCGGCTTTTGAGTCACATCAAGTATGTGTGTTAATTTTGACGCCACTAGCTCTGCAGGTTGTCATGCAATTCCTTTACCTCTCAGAAATGATTATGAAATAAAAGTGAAGTACGTGACGAGTGTGACGTTAGGAAAACATTAGGCAGCATGGAGAGTTTCTGTATGGGACCACCCAACCCAAACGAGTACTGTGTGACGTGCTAACCCGCACGTATTCACCGAGGCAGCCGGCTAGCTCAGTCGGTAGAGCATGATATTCTTAATCCCAGGGTCGAGGGTTCGAGCCCCACGCTGGGCGGAACGGAATTTTGTTCCGCTGCAGATGTAAATTACCGTTTTTCTGATTAACGTGATGTAATGGAAATAGCAACTTTTAACTTTGCCTACGTCTCTGTCAGTCGCAAGAAAACTGTATTTGAAGGTAAAGGTGATTTTGTAGACATGTGTGAAAGACATGTTCTGAAATGCAAGTGTTGTTGTTTGGAGAGCACATAGGTTACGTGTCAGATGTGTAGCCAAGCAGTAATGGATCGCCATAGCTGCAAATAGTAGTCGGTAATATGAAGTGTTGTCAGCTCAAGTCTGATGATCCAGACGACCGTAAGGACGAAGTACGCAAGATTACCGCTAGGTCGCGCCTCTTTAGCTCAGTGGTAGAGCACTGGTCTAGTAAACCAGGGGTCGTGAGTTCCCAACCTCAGAGGAGGAAGACGAATTTTGGAAATCAGTTGCGCGTCGTGGCCGTATAGCAAACAGTATCTGTGATGACGAACAATTAGCGACAAGCGTTTTATTAAGAATTACGCTCAGATGTGATTAAGGCGAATGGCGCAGATAAAGCATTTGCCAAAGCGGTACAGCATAAGGTGGGACGAGGCAGTCTGAATTACATTTTATAGATGAATTTCTCACATATCTCAGAGCCTCTCGCGGTCGTCGTCGTCGTCGTCGTCGTCGTCGTCGTCGTCGTCGCCGCCGCCACTTCTGCAGAAGTAGCGAATGGCCATGGTAGCAAATGCGGCGAGGGACGCCCTGCCTTCGATTCCGAATGCACAAAGTGTGTGGTCTTGTTTCCCAGTCTATATTTGGTCGGTCTCGTAAGAGGTTGAATGTAAGGTTTGGGTGGGAAAGAGCAAGGGGCAGCGGCTGTGTGGAACGAAAACACTATTCCTCAGGGGTGTGAGCGTTACGAGATGAGTCGTATACAAGTTATATTTGGTCGCTAGTGACCGTGTGGCCGAATGGGCAGTCTGCCTGCGGCAGCGGTGGTGAGCGGACCTCCAGGGCCAGCGCGCTGCGGCAGGAAGTGTTTACGTCAGGCGGTGAGTCGCGTGCTTACAGCGTCTGCTTATTAGTATTCGTTCCGTTCTGTAGGATCTGATATGGAATTATGAATCCGACTAACAGGAAAGATACCTTGAAGTTTACCTTTGATAGGAACTTTTCGAAACCAAATTCGTTTGAAGTTGAAGCATGGTTAGAGGAAACAGCTAAGATTACTTTTGATGACATTGTAGGGATAAATTTCTCTATCGTGACTAGTGTTGTTTATGTGAAATTAACGTCCTCTGAACTGTGTGATAGAATTGTAGAGTCCAGTGGAGGTGTACTGAAGTTTAAACATAGCGATGGTACCGTCAGTGACGTCAGCATTACGCATGCTGGACTGGGCATCCGGACGGCACGTATTTTCGAACTCCCGTTTGAAATAACAGCCGCGCAAATAAATTCTGCATTAACACCTTACGGGAGGGTCATTAACAATTTTGCGGAGCGTTGGTCCAAAGCCCACAAATTTCCGGTGCTTAACGGCGTCAGGCAGGTTAAGATCGATATACAGAAGCACATACCTTCATATATTTACGTAGGTGGACATCGCGGAATTGTCATATATGATGGGCAGCCAAAAACGTGTGCCGGCTGTGGTGCGCCCGGCCACGTGCGCTCTGAATGTATACAAAGACGGGTGACGCAGATACCTGTCGGTGAAGCCGCTAGCCCCCCTGTGACGACGGCACTGCCACTGACATACGCTGTCGCGGCTTCTGGTCTTCCACCCGCGACCCCGCCTGTAGATGCCCCTCGTTTGAATGATGTTTTGGCCGATAACGTCAAAGAACCGAGTGCTGACGCGGCACCGCCGCTACCACACTCAGAGATGGAGGTAACGACGGATGACTCCCCAGTGGTTGATGCCACTGGTACTGAGGATGAAGCAGACGCTGTGTTCCCGGCGGATCAACCCCAGAGTCAACAGTCCACTTCGGATGTTGATGATACTGCGAACCCTAACAGGAAGCCTTCCAAAAAGAAGCGGAGACTTGCACATCAAGGAGCCAATCAGCTCGCCCCACAGCTCCGCGACAAAGCGAAACGAATAAGCAGCCAAATGTGTCAGAACACTTCTGAACCCTCTGAAGTTGGTCTCCCTGCGTCTGGTCGAATGGACATTGATCCTGTAGTGTCTCCCCCTGTGAATCCACGACGGGTGGAAGATAGTGATACCTCGAGTAGAGTCGTTTTGCCGGATACCCACGCTCAAGGAAACGCAGGATCGCTTTTGTCAGAGGCCACTCTCACTGGGAATTGGGCACAGGAAATGGAAGTATTGGATGCGAGCAATGATGCGGCTGTCATGCGGACCATTGAGACGGAATCTTCGGCACCCCCCACAGAGCAGCATACACCAACCGTACCGGGAACTACAGGAACTCCGACTGACGCGCTTGGCCTCAATTTCGTTAGCCATCCTTCTAAGACTGTTTAATTAATAGTATGTGCCTTCTCCCATGAACGAGCCCCAAGCCTATAAAATTGCCACGTTAAACATCAATAAGATACAGTCGTACTGGCGGCTCCGTAATTTACAAGATTTTGTATACGCAGCGGATATCGATATTCTGTTACTTCAAGAAGTCGCTGCGATTGAACTTGACCGAATAACTGGTTATACTACTCTCTCCAATTCCGGGAGCGGTGCGAATTTAGGGACAGCGATTCTGTTAAAAGAAGGGATTGTAGCGACCGACGCAGAAAAACTGCCTGATCATAGAGGGATCGCTGTCACTTTCCATCGGACACGCATAATCAATGTTTACGCCCCGTCCGGCAGTAGCAATAGGCGTGCTAGGGCTGAGTTCTTCACAAGCGCCATAGTCCCACTTTTTAGGGGAACCTACGATCGTATAATTTTTGCGGGTGACTTCAATTGTGTCTTAAGTCCAAAAGACCAGACGCCTAATTTTAACAAATCTGGAGAACTAGAACGTATCGTCCAAGAAATGAACCTCATTGACACATGGGAGCATACGCACGGAGCGGCACCTGGGTTCACTCATGTCACGAACCACTCTGCAAGCCGGCTAGACAGAATCTATGTATCGGCGTGTATGAAGACTCAAGTCCTCCAATCCGAAGTTTGGCCCACAATTTTTTCCGATCATGCCGCATATATTTGTACTGTTAACATGGTCAAGCAAGGCACATTTCGCGGCAGAGGTTTCTGGAAACTTAACAATGCTCTCCTTAACGATGTTGACTGTCACCGTGTCTTTAACGAAACATGGGAGGCATGTGAACGACGGGTTGCACAGTATGCCTCCGTTACTGAATGGTGGATAACACATGCCAAACCAACTTTATCAAAAATGTTTAAACGCTACGCTCGGGACAAATCCTGGTGGCAACGGCAAACGTCTGAGTTTTATTTTACTTGTCTCAGGGAGCTTTACCAGTCCGATGTGACTGTACCTGAAAATTTTATGCAGATTAAAAAAATTAAGGCAAAATTATTAAAACTTCAGCGGCAGCAGGCAGAAGGCTTTCAAATAAGGTCCAGGCCCCAGAATGTGATAGACGACGAAATGACATCCATGTTTCACGTCATTCGTGAAAATAAGAGGGGGCGGCGGAGATTAATAACTCGTCTTCAGTTGAGTGAAGGCGTTGCGCTCACGCGGCAACAAGACATACGGAACGCACTTCACAATCACTTGGCAGGTCTCCTGACAACGACACATACCGACGATGGAACTCACGATGAATTACTCAATAACTTGCAAAGGACTTTGGGTGCTGCTGAAGTCGAAACTCTCATGCGAGAAATTGATGAAGACGAATTGGATTCTGCGCTATCACGAAGTCCGAAAAATAAATCGCCGGGACCCGACGGTCTCACTGCCGAATTTTATCTTACTTTCTGCGACAAATTAAAGCCCAAGTTGTTGAGTATGTTTAATGAAATTTTACGGCCAGATTTTAATGTTCCTCAGGCTCTCGTGGAAGGCATCGTGGTTTTAATCCCTAAACGCCCAATGTGCAGTTCTGTTGACGATTTTCGGCCGCTTACTTTACTGAACAGTGACTACAAAATTTTAGCACGTATTATTTCTAATAGATTGAAAATGTTGATGAATACTGTCATTGGTCAGTACCAGACCAGTGTAGGTGTCGGTAGGACGATCTTCCAAAATTTGTCTCAATACAGGGACGTTATAGCCATTGCAGATGCGTGTAAGATACGGTGTGCGCTAGTTTCCCTTGACTTTTCAAAGGCATTCGACAGAGTAAACCATCAGTTTCTCATCCGGACGATGCATGCCATGGGATTTCCACTACGTTTTATCAATCTTATACATGAGCTCCTTCGTAAAGGAGTAACTCGACTCATGGTGAATGGCCAGCTGAGCGCATCAATTAATATTACTAATTCAGTGCGACAGGGATGCCCTATGTCGATGGCCTTGTTTGCCATTGCCATTGAGCCTTTGCTTGTCACCTTGACACAGCGTCTACAAGGATTAACCATCCACGGCATTAAGATTGTTTGTACTGCATATGCGGATGACGTCGGATTTTTGGTCATGGACGAAGGTGAAGTCGAGGAAGCCCTTCAGATCGTCAAAAACTACGAACTTGTTGCGGGTGCGAAGTTGAATGCCAGGAAATCTGGCATTATGAACATAGGACGCGGCATCTCGCTGCACCATCACGGTCAGTTGCAACTAATTTCTAAAATGAAATGCCTTGGTATTGAGTACAGGAGCAACATACAGCACACAATTGCGGTGAACTATAGGAATCTCCAGGCAAGTATGCGTGCTTGCATGCAGACCCACTACCTAAGAAGCCTTGATGAACTGCAGAAAGTCACCTTCGCTAATGTCTACCTCACCTCAAAGATTAACTACGTTGCACAAGTACTGCCCATGCCACAGGAGACAGCGAAGCGTATGATGTCCGCTCTAGGCCATTTTGTCACACGTGGACACATTTTTAAAGTCAAGTACGATACGCTCACTCTCTCCACGACCGATGGAGGCTTAAATTTAACAGATGTTCGTTCCAAGTCACGAGCTTTGTACGTATGCACCACCTACAAACGGTGGAGGTCGTTACCGAACAGTCTAACGGCTCACTTGTTAACCGAAATAGCGCCGGCCTGCCTGCAGCCTCCTGTCTCTGTTCAACATATTCCGCCTGCGCTGACTCACTTTAAGAGCTTTTTCATTGAGTTCAGTTACGTACGGTCAACTCTCCCAGAAAATGAGCTTTCCGTGGTGAAGTTAGTTTATAATAAACTACTGGCAACCAAGAACAGGAACAACATCGAACACAAATACCCCAATCATCGCTGGCCAGTGATATGGAAAAATATACATAGCCGTGATTTACCAACGTCAGTGAAAGCCTCTTGGTACAGGGTCGTGAACCGTAAAATAAGTACCAATTCACGACTTCATGCTCTACATTTGGCTGACTCACCTTTGTGCCTAACGTGCAACTTGCCTGATACTGATGAACATCGTTTTCTGTGCACCACTGTCCAAGCAGTTTGGCCATGCATTCGCCGAAAACTGGCTACGATTATGAGGACTTCCCAGCTTTGTATTAAACCTGAAGATTTCCTGTATCCGGATTCAGTGCCGTACCCGAACACCAAACGGAACTCTGTCAATTGGTTGAAGGGTCATTATGTTCATTATTTACAGACGCAAGAACCCAAGAGTGAGGCGGCGTTCTGTCTTTACCTGGCATTACAGTTTCACATACTTTCACAGACGAGACATTACAGGAAACGATATGCGAATTTTTTAGAAGTCGTTCTTCGATGAAAGAAGTATTTTTTTCTTTCCTTCATTCTACATTGCTTTGTTTTTTCTCTTTTCTTCTTCAAATGTCACAGTGACGTATACTGAACAGTGTTACGACAAGGACTATTTTATTTTCTTCTGTTTTTCTAGCGGACCAGAGTTCCTTTTTCATTTTCTATTAAAAAAAAAATATATATATATATATTCTACTTTGTCACCATTGCGGGACTATGCAATAGGTTTAGAAGTATCTTTGGTTTGGAAATCGGAATAGTTCAGAAGAATAAGTACTTCAGAAATCATGGCAGATGAAGCCGACGCCGACGAAGGCGATTTATGGCGAGCGCAAGGCGGGGCTGAAGGGGAGGAAGGAGGCCCTACAAAAAAAAAAAAAAAAAAAAAAAAAAAAAAAAAAAAAAAAAAAAAAATGGGTAAGGCGTCGGACTTCGGTTCTGAAGATTACAGGTTCGAATGCTCTCACACTCGGTTTTTTTCCAGTTCTGAAAAAGAAACATACCGTTTTAATATAGCAATTGGGCAGTACGAAACCGTCTGAATGTTTCTGTTGAGCATTTTCTGCTTGGAGATGCTCTTGACCTCGAAACACACACAACAAGACCGGTGTTAACTAGCGAAATGGTCGGCAGAGTGCCGTCACCGAGAGTTTTGACTGGCACTTGCACATCTAAAACAACGTCGGATAGTAGCTCGTTCGGCTTTTGAGTCACATCAAGTATGTGTGTTAATTTTGACGCCACTAGCTCTGCAGGTTGTCATGCAATTCCTTTACCTCTCAGAAATGATTATGAAATAATAGTGAAGTACGTGACGAGTGTGACGTTAGGAAAACATTAGGCAGCATGGAGAGATTCTGTATGGGACCACCCAAACCAAACGAGTACTGTGTGACGTGCTAACCCGCAGGTATTCTTCGAGGCAGCCGGCTAGCTTAGTCGGTAGAGCATGATATTCTTAATCTCAGGGTCGAGGGTTCGAGCCCACGCTGGGCGGAACGGAATTTTGTTCCGCTGCAGATGTAAATTACCGTTTTTCTGATTAACGTGATGTAATGGAAATAGCAACTTTTAACTTTGCCTACGTCTCTGTCAGTCGCAAGAAAACTGTATTTGAAGGTAAAGGTGATTTTGTAGACATGTGTGAAAGACATGTTCTGAAATGCAAGTGTTGTTGTTTGGAGAGCACATAGGTTACGTGTCAGATGTGTAGCCAAGCAGTAATGGATCGCCATAGCTGCAAATAGTAGTCGGTAATATGAAGTGTTGTCAGCTCAAGTCTGATGATCCAGACGACCGTAAGGACGAAGTACGCAAGATTATCGCTAGGTCGCGCCTCTTTAGCTCAGTGGTAGAGCACTGGTCTAGTAAACCAGGGGTCGTGAGTTCCCAACCTCAGAGGAGGAAGACGAATTTTGGAAATCAGTTGCGCGTCGTGGCCGTATAGCAAACAGTATCTGTGATGACGAACAATTAGCGACAAGCGTTTTATTAAGAATTACGCTCAGATGTGATTCAGGCGAATGGCGCAGATAAAGCATTTGCCAAAGCGGTACAGCATAAGGTGGGACGAGGCAGTCTGAATTACATTTTATAGATGAATTTCTCACATATCTCAGAGCCTCTCGCGGTCGTCGTCGTCGTCGTCGTCGTCGTCGCCGCCGCTTCTGCAGAAGTAGCAAATGGCCATGGTAGCAAATGCGGCGAGGGACGCCCTGCCTTCGATTCCGAATGCACAAAGTGTGTGGTCTTGTTTCCCAGTCTATATTTGGTCGGTCTCGTAAGAGGTTGAATGTAAGGTTTGGGTGGGAAAGAGCAAGGGGCAGCGGCTGTGTGGAACGAAAACACTATTCCTCAGGGGTGTGAACGTTACGAGATGAGTCGTATACAAGTTATACTTGGTCGCTAGTGACCGTGTGGCCGAGTGAATAAGGTGTCCGACTTCGGATCTGAAGATTACAGGTTCGAATGCTGTCACGCTCGGTTGTTTTCCAGTTCTGAAAAAGAAACATACCGTTTTAATGTAGCAATTGAGCAGTACGAAACCGTCTGAATGTTTCTGTTGACCATTTTCTGCTTGGAGATGCTCTTGAGCTTGAAACACACACAACAAGACCGGTGTTAACTAGCGAAATGGTCGGCAGAGTGCCGTCACCGCGAGTTTTGACTGGCACTTGCACATCTAAAACAACGTCGGAAAGTAGCTCGTTCGGCTTTTGAGTCACATCAAGTATGTGTGTTAATTTTGACGCCACTAGCTCTGCAGGTTGTCATGCAATTCCTTTACCTCTCAGAAATGATTATGTAATAAAAGTGAAGTACGTGACGAGTGTGACGTTAGGAAAACATTAGGCAGCATGGAGAGTTTCTGTATGGGACCACCCAACCCAAACGAGTACTGTGTGACGTGCTAACCCGCACGTATTCACCGAGGCAGCCGGCTAGCTCAGTCGGTAGAGCATGATACTCTTAATCTCAGGGTCGAGGGTTCGAGCCCCACGCTAGGCGGAACGGAATTTTGTTCCGCTGCAGATGTAAATTACCGTTTTTCTGATTAACGTGATGTAATGGAAATAACAACTTTTAACTTTGCCTACGTCTCTGTCAGTCGCAAGAAAACTGTATTTGAAGGTAAAGGTGATTTTGTAGACATGTGTGAAAGACATGTTCTGAAATGCAAGTGTTGTTGTTTGGAGAGCACATCGGTTACGAGTCAGATGTGTAGCCAAGCAGTAATGGATCGCCATAGCTGCAAATAGTAGTCGGTAATATGAAGTGTTGTCAGTTCAAGTCTGATGACCCAGACGACCGTAAGGACGAAGTACGCAAGAGTACCGCTAGGCCGCGCCTCTTTAGCTCAGTGGTAGAGCACTGGTCTAGTAAACCAGGGGTCGTGAGTTCCCAACCTCAGAGGAGGAAGACGAATTTTGGAAATCAGTTGCGCGTCGTGGCCGTATAGCAAACAGTATGTGTGATGACGAACAATTAGCGACAAGCGTTTTAATAAGAATTACGCTCAGATAAGATTAAGGCGAATGGCGCAGATAAAGCATTTGCCAAAGCGGTACAGCATACATTCTTCGGCGGACCTCGGAAGAGTTCCGCCCTTCGATACCTTGCAGAGTACTGCTACGTATCGAAGTGTTAGGGCTTCGCAGAAGTCGCAGTCGCAGTCGCAGTCGCAGTTCCGGAACCGCCAGCAGCAGCAGCAGCAGCAGCAGCAGTTTCCAGTGCCGCCAGTTTTGCAGTAGCAGTCGTCGCCGGACCCAGCCGCAGCTTCCGGACCCAGCCGCCGCCGCCGCCGCCGCCGCCGCAGCTTCCGGCCCCCGCCGCCGCCGCCGCCGCCGCCGCCGCCGCAGCTTCCGGCCCCCGCCGCCGCCGCCGCCGCCGCCGCCGCCAGGACCCAGTGCTTCGTCTTCCTCTCCTGCTTTCGTTGTCATCGCTATTCTCGTCTTCGTCTTTGCCTTCATCCTTTCGCTCCTCGACGTCTCTCATCTGTCATCTGTAATCTGTTCCTGACTTTGTCCCTTGTCTGTCCCCATTCTTCTTTTCTGTGTTTCCAGTTTTCCTTACTGCCATCATGACCACCCCCACCACCACCGCCACTACCACCGCCATCGTCTATACGACGCCCTCCCTCGCTGCCACTACTCTTACTTGGTGTGCTCAGTCGCCCCCGTCCTACTATATCCCGCCCCTCCTCACCCTTCCCACCCCAGCTCCCTTTGTCGCCCCATCCCCTGCTCCTTCTCCCCAAGCCTCCACACACGACCCCTTTCCCCCACTCCCCCACACCACTCATGCGGCCCCTGCCAGGGTTGTGTCTCGTCGGGCTACGACCCATGCCGCACCATCGCCGGCGCCAGCACCACCACCTGCAGCAGCGCCACAACCAGCAGCAGCACCAACAGCAGCACCAACAGCAGCACCAGCACCAGCACCGACACCGGGACCTGCCGCTTCCCGTCATCTCCCCGTCACTCCTGTGCCCCACACCTCCTCCCATCCTGTCCCCGCTGTTAAGCGTCCCAGTGGCACCCCCGCCTCCTCTGCACCCAAGAAGTCCCAGCATCTTCCCCCTCCCCCACCCCTAGATGCCATGGATGTCTCCCCTCCAGCCCCCTCTACTTCCTCTTCTACCTCCCCCTCCTACAAGTATCTCCTCTCCCGTCCTGATCCCTCTCTCCTGGAGGCCCGCAACCTGACCTTGCTCCTCCGCCAATACTTCCCTGCAGCCCCCATCTCCCTTCTTACCCCCCGTAGGGACTCTGTCTTGATCACCTCCCCAAGCCCTACCCTACACTCCGACATCCTCTCCCGAATTCCTCTCACCCGATTTGGACCTAATGCCTCCCTTGCCCCTGCTCCTTCCCCTTCCTCCCCCCGTCAACCCCAACCCCCACGTCGCCCGCCGACCCTCACCGCCGTGATCACTCGGCTTAGCCCGACGATCACGGAGGAAGAGGTGCTGGCGGAGTTGAAGGCCCACCCGTACCTGGAGGTGCGAGCTGTTCGCCGCATTTTCAACTCTGCGGGCCCCACTCGCCTTATGCGAGTTTTCTCCGAACACGCTCCCTCCATCGACCATCTCCTTAAGGAGGGTGCCCTCCTCTTCCACCGCCGGTATAAGGTTGACCCCTCCCGCTCCCCACCACAATCCATTCGCTGCCAGAGGTGTCTGCGTTATAACGCACACCCAACATCAGAGTGCCGCGAGGCCCCAGTCTGCCCGCATTGTAAGCAAGCGCACTTCCTCCGGCAGTGCCCCAACCTTCAGTCTCCTCCCTCCTGCAATACCTGCAACCTCCAACACCCTACCTACTCCCAGAAATGCAAGGCTCGACCTCCTCCATCCGCTCCTGAACTCACTGTTCCTCTCCGCCCTTTGGATGACCCCACCCCTCCTGGCAATTCCCTCCGTCCTCCCCCCACCGCAGAGGACATCATCAGGTTCGTCACAATAGTGCTCCAGAACGTCCATCCCTTTCAGCGTCCCCACACCCTCCACCAGATTTCCCTCGCTGCCCGTTCCGTGTTCCACCTCAACACCTACGCCACCTATTCCCACAACCAGGCCCATTTCACCTTCTCCCGTCTCGACACCCTCGTTTAAATTCCCATTATGGCACGACAGCACCGTATCCTGTTCAATAACATCCGCTCCCTTCCCACCAACAAGCACCTCCTTATGCATACCCTTACGACCCACCGTGTGGATGCCTTCCTTCTGAACGAAACCTTTCTTCAGCCCCACCACACCGTCCACACCTCGCCCTACCTCCTTCACCGGTCTGACAATCCACTCCAGATAGCGCGTGGCGGAGTTGCCATTGGCCACCACCGCCAGATCCCTGTCCGGCTCCAACCCCTCCTTCCTGACCCCACAGAACACTTGATCCTTAGTCTCTTCTTCCCCGGCCTTACCCTTACCTGTGCCACCATCTATGTCCGCCCCGCTGCACCTATTCCTTTCGACTTCCTTTCCCACATCGACCGTACCTTCTCCTCCTACGTGATCGCCGCCGACCTTAACATCCATAGTCGTTCTGCCGCCCAGTTACGGCGGTGGCATCGGTTCCTTGCCACCCTCCAAGGCGACGTCCTTCCAATTCCCCAACACACCCGCCCTGAATCCAATACCACTCCCGATGTCGTCCTAGCCTCCCCCACCCTGCTTGGCCGCATAGCGGTGGACGTCCTTGATCCCATTGGCAGTGACCATCTCCCTGTCCTCCTCACTGTATCAGACGGTCGTCGCCCCCGTCCCGACCCGCGCCATGACCCTCCCCCGAAATATGTCCATGACTACTCCCGTGCCAACTGGAATGCCTACCGGGACTCCCTTGCTCTCCAGGTCGATAGCCACCCCCTCACCTACCACCAACCTGATGACGTTACCCGTGCTGCCTCCTTTCTCCAGCAGACCTTGTCTGAGGCCGTGGAGGCCCACGTCCCTACCATTGCCATCCATCCGCACCGCCCCACCTTACCCCCACAGGCCGTCCTTCTCCTGCGTGAATCCCGCCGGCTCTACCGTGCCTTCCTTCACACACGTGACCAGGACACACTACGACGCCACCGGCAACTACAGCGACACATCAGGAACTTACTCACGGCAAAGAAACGCCGGGACTGGCGACAGACATGCACCCGTCTTAATGCCACCTTACCTATCAACTCGTCCAAGTACTGGTCAGCCTTCCGCCGCCTTACCGGATCTAAACCCTCTCCCTACTACCCTCTCCTTCATGATGACCACCCCTTCCCTGATGCCCTTAGTAAGGCCAACCATTTCGCCTCCTACCTCTCCGATATCCTTACCATCCCTGACGATCCCCAGTTCGATTATTCCCTCTTTCCTGATGTCCGTGATCGAACTGATACCTCTGTCCCCCCGCTTGCTCCTGGCTTCCAGTACTTGGACAACATCACACACACAGAACTAAATACCCCAATCACCACTCAAGATATCATTGCTACACTTCGCCCTAAACGCAACACTGCTCCCGGTCATGATCGTGTTACTTACCGTCACCTCCGTGAAGCTCCTGCCTCCTTCCTCTCCACATTGGCCAGGCTCTACAATGTGGTCCTGTCCACCGGCTACTACCCCGACCTGTGGAAAACCTCCCGGATCCTGATGTTCCTCAAGCCCGACAAACCGCCTTCCGCTGTCTCCTCCTACCGTCCCATCAGCCTTACCTCGGTCTTCAGCAAGGTCCTGGAATCCATTCTTACCCGCCGCCTACACAAGCACCTTCACCAACACCGCCTCCTCCCCCCTACCCAATGTGGCTTTCGGCCGTCCTTCTCAGCCGATGACCTCCTCCTTCACCTCACTCACCTCCTCTCCGAACAACTCAATTCCCGTCGTTCCGCCATCTTCCTTTCCCTCGACCTCGAACGCGCCTATGACCGTGTGTGGCATTCCGGTCTCCTTTTCAAGCTCCAAACCTTTGCTCTTCCTCTCAACTATGTCCGTCTGGTCGCTTCCTTCCTTTCCCACCGTCCTTCCTATGTCACCATCCACAACACTGATTCCTACACCTTCTACCCCTCCGCCGGTGTGCCCCAAGGTTCCGTCCTTTCCCCTCTTCTCTACCTCCTTTACACGGCAGACATGCCTCCACCTGCACCTCCCCTACACCTTCTCCAGTACGCCGATGACACTGCCTTCCTTGCCCTCGCTCCCACCCTGCAACGCTCCCAGCACCTTCTCCAATCCTATCTTGACCGGTTCACCACTTGGTGTAACCAGTGGTTGCTCAAGGTCAATCCTTCCAAGACCCAGGCGATCATTGTAGGCAAAACCACTCGTTCCTTCCGTCTCCTTGATTTCTATCTTACTATTTATGGCCGTCCCATCACCCTCACACCTACTCTCAAGTACCTTGGTGTCACCCTCGACCGTCGCCTCTCCTGGAACCCACATCTCCGGACGATCCAAGCCAAGGCACGCTCCCGCCTCCGCCTCCTTAAGCTCCTTTCTGGCCGTACATGGGGTCTGGACCCTTCCACCATCCTCTACACCTACAAGTCCCTCATCCGTCCTATCCTTTGCTATGCTCATCCCGCCTGGATCTCTGCCCCTCCTACCTTCTACAAGTCCATTCAGATCCTAGAACGCCATGCGCTCCGCCTCGCCTATCGCATCCGTCTCCCTTCCCCCACGCGGATCCTCTATGACCTGATTCCCTTCCCGCACCTCCTCCTTTTCCTCGAACGGTTACGGATCCTCTACACCTCCCGCAAGCTTGATCCTCCACACCCTCTTGTCTCTCCCATCCTCTCCCACCCCAACCCGCTGCCGCGCCTGCATTCCTATATCCCACCTGCTCTCCATCTTTACACCCTCCACACCCTCTCCCTCGGTGGCTTCCGTCAACTCCCCCTCCCTGATGATGCCCTCCTCCCCTCCATCTACCCCTCCTACCAACTTTGAGCCTTACCTTCCCTCTCCTCTCCTTTTCCTGTGGGCACCCTCTCTCCCTTCTCTCCCTCCCTCCCCTCCCCTTTCTCCTTGGGCTTCCACTCCCCCTACCCTCCCCCTTCTCCTCCATCCCTCTCCTCCACTGGCATCTTCCCCTCCCCCTCTCTCTCCTCTTCCCCACACCTTTTCCCCTTGGCAGGCCACGACTCTGCTGTCTTCCATCAGTTACTTTCATCGTCCTACGCCGAAGACCATCGCATGTGTTTGTGCCTCGACTCTCCTGCAGTGTGTTTGTGTTTCGTCGTTTGTGCTCCGCTGGTTCACGTGTGGCCATCTGCCATCTGCGTTTGTGCACCGTGTTTCTCCGCTTTTATCCATTGTGCTACGCACGTGACCGACTCCGTTTTAACTCTGTTTTGTCTACTGTTTGTACCCCGCCGTCTTGATTGTTTTTATATCTCCCTCATCTCTGTTCTGTGTATACTCTGAGGCCGAAGAGCGGCATACTTGGTCCGCTGCCGGCCTACCTGTTTGTCACAGGTATTAAAATCACAATAAAGGAAAAAAAAGAAAAAAAAAAAAAAAAAAGGTACAGCATAAGGTGGGACGAGGCAGTCTGAATTACATTTTATAGATGAATTTCTCACATATCTCAGAGCCTCTCGCGGTCGTCGTCGTCGTCGTCGTCGTCGCCGCCGCCGCTTCTGCAGAAGTAGCAAATGGCCATGGTAGCAAATGCGGCGAGGGACGCCCTGCCTTCGATTCCGAATGCACAAAGTGTGTGGTCTTGTTTCCCAGTCTATATTTGGTCGGTCTCGTAAGAGGTTGAATGTAAGGTTTGGGTGGGAAAGAGCAAGGGGCAGCGGCTGTGTGGAACGAAAACACTATTCCTCAGGGGTGTGAGCGTTACGAGATGAGTCGTATACAAGTTATACTTGGTCGCTAGTGACCGTGTGGCCGAGTGAATAATGCGTCCGACTTCGGATCTGAAGATTACAGGTTCGAATGCTGTCACGTTCGGTTTTTTTCCAGTTCTGAAAAAGAAACATACCGTTTTAATGTAGCAATTGAGCAGTACGAAACCGTCTGAATGTTTCTGTTGAGCATTTTCTGCTTGGAGATGCTCTTGAGCTCGAAACACACACAACAAGACCGGTGTTAACTAGCGAAATGGTCGGCAGAGTGCCGTCACCGCGAGTTTTGACTGGCACTTGCACATCTAAAACAACGTCGGAAAGTAACTCGTTCGGCTTTTGAGTCACATCAAGTATGTGTGTTAATTTTGACGCCACTAGCTCTGCAGGTTGTCATGCAATTCCTTTACCTCTCAGAAATGATTATGAAATAAAAGTGAAGTACGTGACGAGTGCGACGTTAGGAAAACATTAGGCAGCATGGAGAGTTTCTGTATGGGACCACCCAACCCAAACGAGTACTGTGTGACGTGCTAACCCGCACGTATTCACCGAGGCAGCCGGCTAGCTCAGTCGGTAGAGCATGATATTCTTAATCTCAGGGTCGAGGGTTCGAGCCCCACGCTGGGGGGAACGGAATTTTGTTCCGCTGCAGATGTAAATTACCGTTTTTCTGATTAACGTGATGTAATGGAAATAGCAACTTTTAACTTTGCCTACGTCTCTGTCAGTCGCAAGAAAACTGTATTTGAAGGTAAAGGTGATTTTGTAGACATGTGTGAAAGACATGTTCTGAAATGCAAGTGTTGTTGTTTGGAGAGCACATAGGTTACGTGTCAGATGTGTAGCGAAGCAGTAATGGATCGCCATAGCTGCAAATAGTAGTCGGTAATATGAAGTGTTGTCAGCTCAAGTCTGATGATCCAGACGACCGTAAGGACGAAGTACGCAAGATTACCGCTAGGTCGCGCCTCTTTAGCTCAGTGGTAGAGCACTGGTCTAGTAAACCAGGGGTCGTGAGTTCCCAATCTCAGAGGAGGAAGACGAATTTTGGAAATCAGTTGCGCGTCGTGGCCGTATAGCAAACAGTATCTGTGATGACGAACAATTAGCGACAAGCGTTTTATTAAGAATTACGCTCAGATGTGATTAAGGCGAATGGCGCAGATAAAGCATTTGCCAAAGCGGTACAGCATAAGGTGGGACGAGGCAGTCTGAATTACATTTTATAGATGAATTTCTCACATATCTCAGAGCCTCTCGCGGTCGTCGTCGTCGTCGTCGTCGTCGTCGTCGTCGTCGTCGTCGTCGTCGTCGCCGCCGCCGCTTCTGCAGAAGTAGCAAATGGCCATGGTAGCAAATGCGGCGAGGGACGCCCTGCCTTCGATTCCGAATGCACAAAGTGTGTGGTCTTGTTTCCCAGTCTATATTTGGTCGGTCTCGTAAGAGGTTGAATGTAAGGTTTGGGTGGGAAAGAGCAAGGGGCAGCGGCTGTGTGGAACGAAAACACTATTCCTCAGGGGTGTGAGCGTTACGAGATGAGTCGTATACAAGTTATACTTGGTCGCTAGTGACCGTGTGGCCGAGTGAATAAGGCGTCCGACTTCGGATCTGAAGATTACAGGTTCGAATGCTGTCACGCTCGGTTTTTTTCCAGTTCTGAAAAAGAAACATACCATTTTAATGTAGCAATTGAGCAGTACGAAACCGTCTGAATGTTTCTGTTGACCATTTTCTGCTTGGAGATGCTCTTGAGCTTGAAACACACACAACAAGACCGGTGTTAACTAGCGAAATGGTCGGCAGAGTACCGTCACCGCGAGTTTTGACTGGCACTTGCACATCTAAAACAACGTCGGAAAGTAGCTCGTTCGGCTTTTGAGTCACATCAAGTATGTGTGTTAATTTTGACGCCACTAGCTCTGCAGGTTGTCATGCAATTCCTTTACCTCTCAGAAATGATTATGAAATAATAGTGAAGTACGTGACGAGTGTGACGTTAGGAAAACATTAGGCAGCATGGAGAGATTCTGTATGGGACCACCCAAACCAAACGAGTACTGTGTGACGTGCTAACCCGCAGGTATTCTTCGAGGCAGCCGGCTAGCTTAGTCGGTAGAGCATGATATTCTTAATCTCAGGGTCGAGGGTTCGAGCCCCACGCTGGGAGGAACGGAATTTTGTTCCGCTGCAGATGTAAATTACCGTTTTTCTGATTAACGTGATGTAATGGAAATAACAACTTTTAACTTTGCCTACGTCTCTGTCAGTCGCAAGAAAACTGTATTTGAAGGTAAAGGTGATTTTGTAGACATGTGTGAAAGACATGTTCTGAAATGCAAGTGTTGCTGTTTGGAGAGCACATCGGTTACGTGTCAGATGTGTAGCCAAGCAGTAATGGATCGCCATAGCTGCAAATAGTAGTCGGTAATATGAAGTGTTGTCAGCTCAAGTCTGATGATCCAGACGACCGTAAGGACGAAGTACGCAAGATTACCGCTAGGTCGCGCCTCTTTAGCTCAGTGGTAGAGCACTGGTCTAGTAAACCAGGGGTCGTGAGTTCCCAATCTCAGAGGAGGAAGACGAATTTTGGAAATCAGTTGCGCGTCGTGGCCGTATAGCAAACAGTATCTGTGATGACGAACAATTAGCGACAAGCGTTTTATTAAGAATTACGCTCAGATGTGATTAAGGCGAATGGCGCAGATAAAGCATTTGCCAAAGCGGTACAGCATAAGGTGGGACGAGGCAGTCTGAATTACATTTTATAGATGAATTTCTCACATATCTCAGAGCCTCTCGCGGTCGTCGTCGTCGTCGTCGTCGTCGTCGCCGCCGCCGCCGCTTCTGCAGAAGTAGCAAATGGCCATGGTAGCAAATGCGGCGAGGGACGCCCTGCCTTCGATTCCGAATGCACAAAGTGTGTGGTCTTGTTTCCCAGTCTATATTTGGTCGGTCTCGTAAGAGGTTGAATGTAAGGTTTGGGTGGGAAAGAGCAAGGGGCAGCGGCTGTGTGGAACGAAAACACTATTCCTCTGGGGTGTGAGCGTTACGAGATGAGTCGTATACAAGTTATACTTGGTCGCTAGTGACCGTGTGGCCGAGTGAATAAGGCGACCGACTTCGGATCTGAAGATTACAGGTTCGAATGCTGTCACGCTCGGTTTTTTTCCAGTTCTGAAAAAGAAACATACCGTTTTAATGTAGCAATTGAGCAGTACGAAACCGTCTGAATGTTTCTGTTGACCATTTTCTGCTTGGAGATGCTCTTGGGTTGAAACACACACAACAAGACCGGTGTTAACTAGCGAAATGGTCGGCAGACTGCCGTCACCACCAGTTTTGACTGGCACTTGCACATCTAAAACAACGTCGGAAAGTAGCTCGTTCGGCTTTTGAGTCACATCAAGTATGTGTGTTAATTTTGACGCCACTAGCTCCGCAGGTTGTCATGCAATTCCTTTACCTCTCAGAAATGATTATGAAATAAAAGTGAAGTACGTGACGAGTGTGACGTTAGGAAAACATTAGGCAGCATGGAGAGATTCTGTATGGGACCACCCAAACCAAACGAGTACTGTGTGACGTGCTAACCCGCAGGTATTCTTCGAGGCAGCCGGCTAGCTCAGTCGGTAGAGCATGATATTCTTAATCTCAGGGTCGAGGGTTCGATCCCCACGCTGGGAGGAACGGAATTTTGTTCCGCTGCAGATGTAAATTACCGTTTTTCTGATTAACGTGATGTAATGGAAATAGCAACTTTTAACTTTGCCTACGTCTCTGTCAGTCGCAAGAAAACTGTATTTGAAGGTAAATGTGATTTTGTAGACATGTGTGAAAGACATGTTCTGAAATGCAAGTGTTGTTGTTTGGAGAGCACATCGGTTACGTGTCAGATGTGTAGCCAAGCAGTAATGGATCGCCATAGCTGCAAATAGTAGTCGGTAATATGAAGTGTTGTCAGCTCAAGTCTGATGATCCAGACGACCGTAAGGACGAAGTACGCAAGATTACCGCTAGGTCGCGCCTCTTTAGCTCAGTGGTAGAGCACTGGTCTAGTAAACCAGGGGTCGTGAGTTCCCAATCTCAGAGGAGGAAGACGAATTTTGGAAATCAGTTGCGCGTCGTGGCCGTATAGCAAACAGTATCTGTGATGACGAACAATTAGCGACAAGCGTTTTATTAAGAATTACGCTCAGATGTGATTAAGGCGAATGGCGCAGATAAAGCATTTGCCAAAGCGGTACAGCATAAGGTGGGACGAGGCAGTCTGAATTACATTTTATAGATGAATTTCTCACATATCTCAGAGCATCTCGCGGTCGTCGTCGTCGTCGTCGTCGTCGTCGCCGCCGCCGCTTCTGCAGAAGTAGCAAATGGCCATGGTAGCAAATGCGGCGAGGGACGCCCTGCCTTCGATTCCGAATGCACAAAGTGTGTGGTCTTGTTTTCCAGTCTATATTTGGTCGGTCTCGTAAGAGGTTGAATGTAAGGTTTGGGTGGGAAAGAGCAAGGGGCAGCGGCTGTGTGGAACGAAAACACTATTCCTCAGGGGTGTGAGCGTTACGAGATGAGTCGTATACAAGTTATACTTGGTCGCTAGTGACCGTGTGGCCGAATGGGTAAGGCGTCGGACTTCGGTTCTGAAGATTACAGGTTCGAATGCTGTCACGCTCGGTTGTTTTCCAGTTCTGAAAAAGAAACATACCGTTTTAATGTAGCAATTGAGCAGTACGAAACCGTCTGAATGTTTCTGTTGAGCATTTTCTGCTTGGAGATGCTCTTGAGCTCGAAACACACACAACAAGACCGGTGTTAACTAGCGAAATGGTCGGCAGAGTGCCGTCACCGCGAGTTTTGACTGGCACTTGCACATCTAAAACAACGTCGGAAAGTAACTCGTTCGGCTTTTGAGTCACATCAAGTATGTGTGTTAATTTTGACGCCACTAGCTCCGCAGGTTGTCATGCAATTCCTTTACCTCTCAGAAATGATTATGAAATAAAAGTGAAGTACGTGACGAGTGTGACGTTAGGAAAACATTAGGCAGCATGGAGAGATTCTGTATGGGACCACCCAACCCAAACGAGTACTCTGTGACGTGCTAACCCACAGGTATTCACCGGGGCAGCCGGCTAGCTCAGTCGCTAGAGCATGATATTCTTAATCTCAGGGTCGAGGGTTCGAGCCCCACGCTGGGCGGAACCGAATTTTGTTCCGCTGCAGATGTAAATTACCGTTTTTCTGATTATCGTGATGTAATGGAAATAGCAACTTTTAACTTTGCCTACGTCTCTGTCAGTCGCAAGAAAACTGTATTTGAAGGTAAAGGTGATTTTGTAGACATTTGTGAAAGACATGTTGTGAAATGCAAGTGTTGTTGTTTGGAGAGCACATAGGTTACGTGTCAGATGTGTAGCCAAGCAGTAATGGATCGCCATAGCTGCAAATAGTAGTCGGTAATATGAAGTGTTGTCAGCTCAAGTCTGATGATCCAGACGACCGTAAGGACGAAGTACGCAAGATTACCGCTAGGTCGCGCCTCTTTAGCTCAGTGGTAGAGCACTGGTCTAGTAAACCAGGGGTCGTGAGTTCCCAATCTCAGAGGAGGAAGACGAATTTTGGAAATCAGTTGCGCGTCGTGGCCGTATAGCAAACAGTATCTGTGATGACGAACAATTAGCGACAAGCGTTTTATTAAGAATTACGCTCAGATGTGATTAAGGCGAATGGTGCAGATAAAGCATTTGCCAAAGCGGTACAGCATAAGGTGGGACGAGGCAGTCTGAATTACATTTTATAGATGAATTTCTCACATATCTCAGAGCCTCTCGCGGTCGTCGTCGTCGTCGTCGTCGTCGTCGTCGTCGTCGCCGCCGCTTCTGCAGAAGTAGCAAATGCGGCGAGGGACGCCCTGCCTTCGATTCCGAATGCACAAAGTGTGTGGTCTTGTTTCCCAGTCTATATTTGGTCGGTCTCGTAAGAGGTTGAATGTAAGGTTTGGGTGGGAAAGAGCAAGGGGCAGCGACTGTGTGGAACGAAAACACTATTCCTCAGGGGTGTGAGCGTTACGAGATGAGTTGTATACAAGTTATACTTGGTCGCTAGTGACCGTGTGGCCGAGTGAATAAGGCGTCCGACTTCGTATCTGAAGATTACAGGTTCGAATGCTGTCACGCTCGGTTTTTTTCCAGTACTGAAAAAGAAACATACCGTTTTAATGTAGCAATTGAGCAGTACGAAACCGTCTGAATGTTTCTGTTGACCATTTTCTGCTTGGAGATGCTCTTGAGCTTGAAACACACACAACAAGACCGGTGTTAACTAGCGAAATGGTCGGCAGAGTGCCGTCACCGCGAGTTTTGACTGGCACTTGCACATCTAAAACAACGTCGGAAAGTAACTCGTTCGGCTTTTGAGTCACATCAAGTATGTGTGTTAATTTTGACGCCACTAGCTCTGCAGGTTGTCATGCAATTCCTTTACCTCTCAGAAATGATTATGAAATAAAAGTGAAGTACGTGACGAGTGTGACGTTAGGAAAACATTAGGCAGCATGGAGAGATTCTGTATGGGACCACCCAACCCAAACGAGTACTGTGTGACGAGCTAACCCGCAGGTATTCTTCGAGGCAGCCGGCTAGCTTAGTCGGTAGAGCATGATATTCTTAATCTCAGGGTCGAGGGTTCGAGCCCCACGCTGGGCGGAACGGAATTTTGTTCCGCTGCAGATGTAAATTACCGTTTTTCTGATTAACGTGATGTAATGGAAATAGCAACTTTTAACTTTGCCTACGTCTCTGTCAGTCGCAAGAAAACTGTGTTTGAAGGTAAAGGTGATTTTGTAGACATGTGTGAAAGACATGTTGTGAAATGCAAGTGTTGTTGTTTGGAGAGCACATAGGTTACGTGTCAGATGTGTAGCCAAGCAGTAATGGATCGCCATAGCTGCAAATAGTAGTCGGTAATATGAAGTGTTGTCAGCTCAAGTCTGATGATCCAGACGACCGTAAGGACGAAGTACGCAAGATTACCGCTAGGTCGCGCCTCTTTAGCTCAGTGGTAGAGCACTGGTCTAGTAAACCAGGGGTCGTGAGTTCCCAATCTCAGAGGAGGAAGACGAATTTTGGAAATCAGTTGCGCGTCGTGGCCGTATAGCAAACAGTATCTGTGATGACGAACAATTAGCGACAAGCGTTTTATTAAGAATTACGCTCAGATGTGATTAAGGCGAATGGCGCAGATAAAGCATTTGCCAAAGCGGTACAGCATAAGGTGGGACGAGGCAGTCTGAATTACATTTTATAGATGAATTTCTCACATATCTCAGAGCCTCTCGCGGTCGTCGTCGTCGTCGTCGTCGTCGTCGTCGTCGTCGTCGTCGCCGCCGCTTCTGCAGAAGTAGCAAATGGCCATGGTAGCAAATGCGGCGAGGGACGCCCTGCCTTCGATTCCGAGTGCACAAAGTGTGTGGTCTTGTTTCCCAGTCTATATTTGGTCGGTCTCGTAAGAGGTTGAATGTAAGGTTTGGGTGGGAAAGAGCAAGGGGCAGCGGCTGTGTGGAACGAAAACACTATTCCTCAGGGGTGTGAGCGTTACGAGATGAGTCGTATATAAGTTATACTTGGTCGCTAGTGACTGTGTGGCCGAGTGAATAAGGCGTCCGACTTCGGATCTGAAGATTACAGGTTCGAATGCTGTCACGCTCGGTTTTTTTCCAGTTCTGAAAAAGAAACATACTGTTTTAATGTAGCAATTTAGCAGTACGAAACCGTCTGAATGTTTCTGTTGACCATTTTCTGCTTGGAGATGCTCCTGAGCTTGAAACACACACAACAAGACCGGTGTTAACTAGCGAAATGGTCGGCAGAGTGCCGTCACCGCGAGTTTTGACTTGCACTTGCACATCTAAAACAACGTCGGAAAGTAGCTCGTTCGGCTTTTGAGTCACATCAAGTATGTGTGTTAATTTTGACGCCACTAGCTCTGCAGGTTGTCATGCAATTCCTTTACCTCTCAGAAATGATTATGAAATAATAGTGAAGTACGTGACGAGTGTGACGTTAGGAAAACATTAGGCAGCATGGAGAGATTCTGTATGGGACCACCCAAACCAAACGAGTACTGTGTGACGTGCTAACCCGCAGGTATTATTCGAGGCAGCCGGCTAGCTTAGTCGGTAGAGCATGATATTCTTAATCTCAGGGTCGAGGGTTCGAGCCCCACGCTGGGCGGAACGGAATTTTGTTCCGCTGCAGATGTAAATTACCGTTTTTCTGATTAACGTGATGTAATGGAAATAGCAACTTTTAACTTTGCCTACGTCTCTGTCAGTCGCAAGAAAACTGTATTTGAAGGTAAAGGTGATTTTGTAGACATGTGTGAAAGACATGTTCTGAAATGCAAGTGTTGTTGTTTGGAGAGCACATAGGTTACGTGTCAGATGTGTAGCCAAGCAGTAATGGATCGCCATAGCTGCAAATAGTAGTCGGTAATATGAAGTGTTGTCAGCTCAAGTCTGATGATCCAGACGACCGTAAGGACGAAGTACGCAAGATTACCGCTAGATCGCGCCTCTTTAGCTCAGTGGCAGAGCACTGGTCTAGTAAACCAGGGGTCGTGAGTTCCCAATCTCAGAGGAGGAAGACGAATTTTGGAAATCAGTTGCGCGTCGTGGCCGTATAGCAAACAGTATCTGTGATGACGAACAATTAGCGACAAGCGTTTTATTAAGAATTACGCTCAGATGTGATTAAGGCGAATGGCGCAGATAAAGCATTTGCCAAAGCGGTACAGCATAAGGTGGGACGAGGCAGTCTGAATTACATTTTATAAATGAATTTCTCACATATCTCAGAGCCTCTCGCGGTCGTCGTCGTCGTCGTCGTCGTCGTCGTCGTCGCCGCCGCTCCTGCAGAAGTAGCAAATGGCCATGGTAGCAAATGCGGCGAGGGACGCCCTGCCTTCGATTCCGAATGCACAAAGTGTGTGGTCTTGTTTCCCAGTCTATATTTGGTCGGTCTCGTAAGAGGTTGAATGTAAGGTTTGGGTGGGAAAGAGCAAGGGGCAGCGGCTGTGTGGAACGAAAACACTATTCCTCAGGGGTGTGAGCGTTACGAGATGAGTCGTATACAAGTTATACTTGGTCGCTAGTGACCGTGTGGCCGAGTGAATAAGGCGTCGGACTTCGGAACTGAAGATTACAGGTTCGAATGCTGTCACGCTCGGTTTTTTTCCAGTTCTGAAAAAGAAACATACCGTTTTAATGTAGCAATTGAGCAGTACGAAACCGTCTGAATGTTTCTGTTGACCATTTTCTGCTTGGAGATGCTCTTGAGCTTGAAACACACACAACAAGACCGGTGTTAACTAGCGAAATGGTCGGCAGAGTGCCGTCACCGCGAGTTTTGACTGGCACTTGCACATCTAAAACAACGTCGGAAAGTAACTCGTTCGGCTTTTGAGTCACATCAAGTATGTGTGTTAATTTTGACGCCACTAGCTCTGCAGGTTGTCATGCAATTCCTTTACCTCTCAGAAATGATTATGAAATAAAAGTGAAGTACGTGACGAGTTTGACGTTAGGAAAACATTAGGCAGCATGGAGAGTTTCTGTATGGGACCACCCAACCCAAACGAGTACTGTGTGACGTGCTAACCCGCACGTATTCACCGAGGCAGCCGGCTAGCTCAGTCGGTAGAGCATGATATTCTTAATCTCAGGGTCGAACGTTCGAGCCCTACGCTGGGCGGAACGGAATTTTGTTCCGCTGCAGATGTAAATTACCGTTTTTCTGATTAACGTGATGTAATGGAAATAGCAAGTTTTAACTTTGCCTACGTCTCTGTCAGTCGCAAGAAAACTGTATTTGAAGGTAAAGGTGATTTTGTAGACATGTGTGAAAGACATGTTCTGAAATGCAAGTGTTTTTGTTTGGAGAGCACATCAATTACGTGTCAGATGTGTAGCCAAGCAGTAATAGATCGCCATAGCTGCAAATAGTAGTCGGTAATATGAAGTGTTGTCAGTTCATGTCTGATGACCCAGACGACCGTAAGGACGAAGTACGCAAGAGTACCGCTAGGCCGCGCCTCTTTAGCTCAGTGGTAGAGCACTGGTCTAGTAAACCAGGGATCGTTACTTCCCATCCTCAGGGGAGGAAGACGAATTTTGGAAATCAGATGCGCGTCGTGGCCGTATAGCAAACAGTATCTGTGATGACGAACAATTAGCGACAAGCGTTTTATTAAGAACTAGGCTCAGATGTGATTAAGGCGAATGCCGCAGATAAAGCATTTGCCAAAGCGGTACAGCATAAGGTGGGACGAGGCAGTCTGAATTACATTTTATAGATGAATTTCTCACATATCTCAGAGCCTCTCGCGGTCGTCGTCGTCGTCGTCGTCGTCGTCGTCGCCGCCGCTTCTGCAGAAGTAGCAAATGGCCATGGTAGCAAATGCGGCGAGGGACGCCCTGCCTTCGATTCCGAATGCACAAAGTGTGTGGTCTTGTTTCCCAGTCTATATTTGGTCGGTCTCGTAAGAGGTTGAATGTAACGTTTGGGTGGGAAAGAGCAAGGGGCAGCGGCTGTGTGGAACGAAAACACTATTCCTCAGGGGTGTGAGCGTAACGAGATGAGTCGTATACAAGTTATACTTGGTCGCTAGTGACCGTGTGGCCGAATGGGTAAGGCGTCGGACTTCGGTTCTGAAGATTACAGGTTCGAATGCTGTCACGCTTGGTTTTTTTCCAGTTCTGAAAAAGAAACATACCGTTTTAATGTAGCAATTGAGCAGTACGAAACCGTCTGAATGTTTCTGTTGAGCATTTTCTGCTTGGAGATGCTCTTGAGCTCGAAACACACACAACAAGACCGGTGTTAACTAGCGAAATGGTCGGCAGAGTGCCGTCACCGCGAGTTTTGACTGGCACTTGCACATCTAAAACAACGTCGGAAAGTAACTCGTTCGGCTTTTGAGTCACATCAAGTATGTGTGTTAATTTTGACGCCACTAGCTCTGCAGGTTGTCATGCAATTCCTTTACCTCTCAGAAATGATTATGAAATAAAAGTGAAGTACGTGACGAGTTTGACGTTAGGAAAACATTAGGCAGCATGGAGAGTTTCTGTATGGGACCACCCAACCCAAACGAGTACTGTGTGACGTGCTAACCCGCACGTATTCACCGAGGCAGCCGGCTAGCTCAGTCGGTAGAGCATGATATTCTTAATCTCAGGGTCGAAGGTTCGAGCCCTTCGCTGGGCGGAACGGAATTTTGTTCCGCTGCAGATGTAAATTACCGTTTTTCTGATTAACGTGATGTAATGGAAATAGCAAGTTTTAACTTTGCCTACGTCTCTGTCAGTCGCAAGAAAACTGTATTTGAAGGTAAAGGTGATTTTGTAGACGTGTGTGAAAGACATGTTCTGAAATGCAAGTGTTTTTGTTTGGAGAGCACATCAATTACGTGTCAGATGTGTAGCCAAGCAGTAATAGATCGCCATAGCTGCAAATAGTAGTCGGTAATATGAAGTGTTGTCAGTTCATGTCTGATGACCCAGACGACCGTAAGGACGAAGTACGCAAGAGTACCGCTAGGCCGCGCCTCTTTAGCTCAGTGGTAGAGCACTGGTCTAGTAAACCAGGGATCGTTACTTCCCATCCTCAGGGGAGGAAGACGAATTTTGGAAATCAGATGCGCGTCGTGGCCGTATAGCAAACAGTATCTGTGATGACGAACAATTAGCGACAAGCGTTTTATTAAGAACTAGGCTCAGATGTGATTAAGGCGAATGCCGCAGATAAAGCATTTGCCAAAGCGGTACAGCATAAGGTGGGACGAGGCAGTCTGAATTACATTTTATAGATGAATTTCTCACATATCTCAGAGCCTCTCGCGGTCGCCGTCGTCGTCGTCGTCGTCGTCGTCGCCGCCGCTTCTGCAGAAGTAGCAAATGGCCATGGTAGCAAATGCGGCGAGGGACGCCCTGCCTTCGATTCCGAATGCACAAAGTGTGTGGTCTTGTTTCCCAGTCTATATTTGGTCGGTCTCGTAAGAGGTTGAATGTAACGTTTGGGTGGGAAAGAGCAAGGGGCAGCGGCTGTGTGGAACGAAAACACTATTCCTCAGGGGTGTGAGCGTAACGAGATGAGTCGTATACAAGTTATACTTGGTCGCTAGTGACCGTGTGACCGAATGGGTAAGGCGTCGGACTTCGGTTCTGAAGATTACAGGTTCGAATGCTGTCACGCTTGGTTTTTTTCCAGTTCTGAAAAAGAAACATACCGTTTTAATGTAGCAATTGAGCAGTACGAAACCGTCTGAATGTTTCTGTTGAGCATTTTCTGCTTGGAGATGCTCTTGAGCTCGAAACACACACAACAAGACCGGTGTTAACTAGCGAAATGGTCGGCAGAGTGCCGTCACCGCGAGTTTTGACTGGCACTTGCACATCTAAAACAACGTCGGAAAGTAACTCGTTCGGCTTTTGAGTCACATCAAGTATGTGTGTTAATTTTGACGCCACTAGCTCTGCAGGTTGTCATGCAATTCCTTTACCTCTCAGAAATGATTATGAAATAATAGTGAAGTACGTGACGAGTGTGACGTTAGGAAAACATTAGGCAGCATGGAGAGATTCTGTATGGGACCACCCAAACCAAACGAGTACTGTGTGACGTGCTAACCCGCAGGTATTCTTCGAGGCAGCCGGCTAGCTCAGTCGGTAGAGCATGATATTCTTAATCTCGGGGTCGAGGGTTCGAGCCCCACGCTGGGCCGAACGAAATTTTGTTCCGCTGCAGATGTAAATTACCGTTTTTCCGATTAACGTGATGTAATGGAAATAGCAACTTTTAACTTTGCCTACGTCTCTGTCAGTCGCAAGAAAACTGTATTTGAAGGTAAAGGTGATTTTGTAGACATGTGTGAAAGACATGTTCTGAAATGCAAGTGTTGTTGTTTGGAGAGCACATCGGTTACGTGTCAGATGTGTAGCCAAGCAGTAATGGATCGCCATAGCTGCAAATAGTAGTCGGTAATATGAAGTGTTGTCAGCTCAAGTCTGATGATCCAGACGACCGTAAGGACGAAGTACGCAAGATTACCGCTAGGTCGCGCCTCTTTAGCTCAGTGGTAGAGCACTGGTCTAGTAAACCAGGGTCGTGAGTTCCCAACCTCAGAGGGGGAAGACGAATTTTGGAAATCAGTTGCGCGTCGTGGCCGTATAGCAAACAGTATCTGTGATGACGAACTATTAGCGACAAGCGTTTTATTAAGAATTACGCTCAGATGTGATTAAGGCGAATGGCGCAGATAAAGCATTTGCCAAAGCGGTACAGCATAAGGTGGGACGAGGCAGTCTGAATTACATTTTATAGATGAATTTCTCACATATCTCAGAGCCTCTAGCGGTCGTCGTCGTCGCCGTCGTCGTCGTCGTCGTCGCCGCCGCCGCTTCTGCAGAAGTAGCAAATGGCCATGGTAGCAAATGCGGCGAGGGACGCCCTGCCTTCGATTCCGAATGCACAAAGTGTGTGGTCTTGTTTCCCAGTCTATATTTGGTCGGTCTCGTAAGAGGTTGAATGTAACGTTTGGGTGGGAAAGAGCAAGGGGCAGCGGCTGTGTGGAACGAAAACACTATTCCTCAGGGGTGTGAGCGTTACGAGATGAGTCGTATACTAGTTATACTTGGTCGCTAGTGACCGTGTGGCCGAATGGATAAGGCGTCGGACTTCGGATCTGAAGATTACAGATTCGAATGCTGTCACGCTCGGTTGTTTTCCAGTTCTGAAAAAGATACATACCGTTTTAATGTAGCAATTGAGCAGTACGAAACCGTCTGAATGTTTCTGTTGACCATTTTCTGCTTGGAGATGCTCTTGGGCTTGAAACACACACAACAAGACAGGTGTTAACTAGCGAAATGGTCGGCAGAGTGCCGTCACCGCGAGTTTTGACTGGCACTTGCACATCTAAAACAACGTCGGAAAGTAACTCGTTCGGCTTTTGAGTCACATCAAGTATGTGTGTTAATTTTGACGCCACTAGCTCTGCAGGTTGTCATGCAATTCCTTTACCTCTCAGAAATGATTATGAAATAAAAGTGAAGTACGTGACGAGTGTGACGTTAGGAAAACATTAGGCAGCATGGAGAGATTCTGTATGGGACCACCCAACCCAAACGAGTACTGTGTGACGTGCTAACCCACAGGTATTCACCGAGGCAGCCGGCTAGCTCAGTCGGTAGAGCATGATATTCTTAATCCCAGGGTCTAGGGTTCGAGCCCCACGCTGGGCGAAACGGGATTTCGTTCCGCTGCAGATGTAAATTACCGTTTTTCTGATTAACGTGATGTAATGGAACTAGCAACTTTTAACTTTGCCTACGTCTCTGTCAGTCGCAAGAAAACTGTATTTGAAGGTAAAGGTGAATTTGTAGACATGTGTGAAAGACATGTTCTGAAATGCAAGTGTTGTTGTTTGGAGAGCACATCGGTTACGTGTCAGATGTGTAGCCAAGCAGTAATGGATCGCCATAGCTGCAAATAGTAGTCGGTAATATGAAGTGTTGTCAGCTCAAGTCTGATGATCCAGACGACCGTAAGGACGAAGTACGCAAGATTACCGCTAGGTCGCGCCTCTTTAGCTCAGTGGTAGAGCACTGGTCTAGTAAACCAGGGTCGTGAGTTCCCAACCTCAGAGGGGGAAGACGAATTTTGGAAATCAGTTGCGCGTTGTGGCCGTGTAGCAAACAGTATCTGTGATGACGAACAATTAGCGACAAGCGTTTTATTAAGAATTACGCTCAGATGTGATTAAGGCGAATGGCGGAAATAAAGCATTTGCCAAAGCGGTGCAACATAAGGTGGGACGAGGCAGTCCGAATTACATTTTATAGATGAATTTCTCACATATCTCAGAGCCTCTCGCGGTCGTCGTCGTCGGCGTCGTCGTCGTCGTCGTCGTCGTCGTCGTCGTCGTCGCCGCCGCCGCCGCCGCCGCTTCTGCAGAAGTAGCAAATGGCCATGGTAGCAAATGCGGCGAGGGACGCCCTGCCTTCGATTCCGAATGCACAAAGTGTGTGGTCTTGTTTCCCAGTCTATATTTGGTCGGTCTCGTAAGAGGTTGAATGTAAAGTTTGGGTGGGAAAGAGCAAGGGGCAGCGGCTGTGTGGAACGAAAACACTATTCCTCAGGGGTGTGAGCGTTACGAGATGAGTCGTATACAAGTTATATTTGGTCGCTAGTGACCGTGTGGCCGAGTGAATAAGGCGTCGGACTTCGGAACTGAAGATTACAGGTTCGAATGCTGTCACGCTCGGTTTTTTTCCAGTTCTGAAAAAGAAACATACCGTTTTAATGTAGCAATTGAGCAGTACGAAACCGTCTGAATGTTTCTGTTGACCATTTTCTGCTTGGAGATGCTCTTGAGCTTGAAACACACACAACAAGACCGGTGTTAACTAGCGAAATGGTCGGCAGAGTGCCGTCACCGCGAGTTTTGACTGGCACTTGCACATCTAAAACAACGTCGGAAAGTAACTCGTTCGGCTTTTGAGTCACATCAAGTATGTGTGTTAATTTTGACGCCACTAGCTCTGCAGGTTGTCATGCAATTCCTTTACCTCTCAGAAATGATTATGAAATAAAAGTGAAGTACGTGACGAGTTTGACGTTAGGAAAACATTAGGCAGCATGGAGAGTTTCTGTATGGGACCACCCAACCCAAACGAGTACTGTGTGACGTGCTAACCCGCACGTATTCACCGAGGCAGCCGGCTAGCTCAGTCGGTAGAGCATGATATTCTTAATCTCAGGGTCGAACGTTCGAGCCCTACGCTGGGCGGAACGGAATTTTGTTCCGCTGCAGATGTAAATTACCGTTTTTCTGATTAACGTGATGTAATGGAAATAGCAAGTTTTAACTTTGCCTACGTCTCTGTCAGTCGCAAGAAAACTGTATTTGAAGGTAAAGGTGATTTTGTAGACATGTGTGAAAGACATGTTCTGAAATGCAAGTGTTTTTGTTTGGAGAGCACATCAATTACGTGTCAGATGTGTAGCCAAGCAGTAATAGATCGCCATAGCTGCAAATAGTAGTCGGTAATATGAAGTGTTGTCAGTTCATGTCTGATGACCCAGACGACCGTAAGGACGAAGTACGCAAGAGTACCGCTAGGCCGCGCCTCTTTAGCTCAGTGGTAGAGCACTGGTCTAGTAAACCAGGGATCGTTACTTCCCATCCTCAGGGGAGGAAGACGAATTTTGGAAATCAGATGCGCGTCGTGGCCGTATAGCAAACAGTATCTGTGATGACGAACAATTAGCGACAAGCGTTTTATTAAGAACTAGGCTCAGATGTGATTAAGGCGAATGCCGCAGATAAAGCATTTGCCAAAGCGGTACAGCATAAGGTGGGACGAGGCAGTCTGAATTACATTTTATAGATGAATTTCTCACATATCTCAGAGCCTCTCGCGGTCGTCGTCGTCGTCGTCGTCGTCGTCGTCGCCGCCGCTTCTGCAGAAGTAGCAAATGGCCATGGTAGCAAATGCGGCGAGGGACGCCCTGCCTTCGATTACGAATGCACAAAGTGTGTGGTCTTGTTTCCCAGTCTATATTTGGTCGGTCTCGTAAGAGGTTGAATGTAACGTTTGGGTGGGAAAGAGCAAGGGGCAGCGGCTGTGTGGAACGAAAACACTATTCCTCAGGGGTGTGAGCGTAACGAGATGAGTCGTATACAAGTTATACTTGGTCGCTAGTGACCGTGTGGCCGAATGGGTAAGGCGTCGGACTTCGGTTCTGAAGATTACAGGTTCGAATGCTGTCACGCTTGGTTTTTTTCCAGTTCTGAAAAAGAAACATACCGTTTTAATGTAGCAATTGAGCAGTACGAAACCGTCTGAATGTTTCTGTTGAGCATTTTCTGCTTGGAGATGCTCTTGAGCTCGAAACACACACAACAAGACCGGTGTTAACTAGCGAAATGGTCGGCAGAGTGCCGTCACCGCGAGTTTTGACTGGCACTTGCACATCTAAAACAACGTCGGAAAGTAACTCGTTCGGCTTTTGAGTCACATCAAGTATGTGTGTTAATTTTGACGCCACTAGCTCTGCAGGTTGTCATGCAATTCCTTTACCTCTCAGAAATGATTATGAAATAAAAGTGAAGTACGTGACGAGTTTGACGTTAGGAAAACATTAGGCAGCATGGAGAGTTTCTGTATGGGACCACCCAACCCAAACGAGTACTGTGTGACGTGCTAACCCGCACGTATTCACCGAGGCAGCCGGCTAGCTCAGTCGGTAGAGCATGATATTCTTAATCTCAGGGTCGAAGGTTCGAGCCCTTCGCTGGGCGGAACGGAATTTTGTTCCGCTGCAGATGTAAATTACCGTTTTTCCGATTAACGTGATGTAATGGAAATAGCAACTTTTAACTTTGCCTACGTCTCTGTCAGTCGCAAGAAAACTGTATTTGAAGGTAAAGGTGATTTTGTAGACATGTGTGAAAGACATGTTCTGAAATGCAAGTGTTGTTGTTTGGAGAGCACATCGGTTACGTGTCAGATGTGTAGCCAAGCAGTAATGGATCGCCATAGCTGCAAATAGTAGTCGGTAATATGAAGTGTTGTCAGCTCAAGTCTGATGATCCAGACGACCGTAAGGACGAAGTACGCAAGATTACCGCTAGGTCGCGCCTCTTTAGCTCAGTGGTAGAGCACTGGTCTAGTAAACCAGGGTCGTGAGTTCCCAACCTCAGAGGGGGAAGACGAATTTTGGAAATCAGTTGCGCGTCGTGGCCGTATAGCAAACAGTATCTGTGATGACGAACTATTAGCGACAAGCGTTTTATTAAGAATTACGCTCAGATGTGATTAAGGCGAATGGCGCAGATAAAGCATTTGCCAAAGCGGTACAGCATAAGGTGGGACGAGGCAGTCTGAATTACATTTTATAGATGAATTTCTCACATATCTCAGAGCCTCTAGCGGTCGTCGTCGTCGCCGTCGTCGTCGTCGTCGTCGTCGTCGTCGTCGTCGTCGTCGTCGTCGTCGTCGCCGCCGCCGCTTCTGCAGAAGTAGCAAATGGCCATGGTAGCAAATGCGGCGAGGGACGCCCTGCCTTCGATTCCGAATGCACAAAGTGTGTGGTCTTGTTTCCCAGTCTATATTTGGTCGGTCTCGTAAGAGGTTGAATGTAACGTTTGGGTGGGAAAGAGCAAGGGGCAGCGGCTGTGTGGAACGAAAACACTATTCCTCAGGGGTGTGAGCGTTACGAGATGAGTCGTATACTAGTTATACTTGGTCGCTAGTGACCGTGTGGCCGAATGGATAAGGCGTCGGACTTCGGATCTGAAGATTACAGATTCGAATGCTGTCACGCTCGGTTGTTTTCCAGTTCTGAAAAAGATACATACCGTTTTAATGTAGCAATTGAGCAGTACGAAACCGTCTGAATGTTTCTGTTGACCATTTTCTGCTTGGAGATGCTCTTGGGCTTGAAACACACACAACAAGACAGGTGTTAACTAGCGAAATGGTCGGCAGAGTGCCGTCACCGCGAGTTTTGACTGGCACTTGCACATCTAAAACAACGTCGGAAAGTAACTCGTTCGGCTTTTGAGTCACATCAAGTATGTGTGTTAATTTTGACGCCACTAGCTCTGCAGGTTGTCATGCAATTCCTTTACCTCTCAGAAATGATTATGAAATAAAAGTGAAGTACGTGACGAGTGTGACGTTAGGAAAACATTAGGCAGCATGGAGAGATTCTGTATGGGACCACCCAACCCAAACGAGTACTGTGTGACGTGCTAACCCACAGGTATTCACCGAGGCAGCCGGCTAGCTCAGTCGGTAGAGCATGATATTCTTAATCCCAGGGTCTAGGGTTCGAGCCCCACGCTGGGCGAAACGGGATTTCGTTCCGCTGCAGATGTAAATTACCGTTTTTCTGATTAACGTGATGTAATGGAACTAGCAACTTTTAACTTTGCCTACGTCTCTGTCAGTCGCAAGAAAACTGTATTTGAAGGTAAAGGTGAATTTGTAGACATGTGTGAAAGACATGTTCTGAAATGCAAGTGTTGTTGTTTGGAGAGCACATCGGTTACGTGTCAGATGTGTAGCCAAGCAGTAATGGATCGCCATAGCTGCAAATAGTAGTCGGTAATATGAAGTGTTGTCAGCTCAAGTCTGATGATCCAGACGACCGTAAGGACGAAGTACGCAAGATTACCGCTAGGTCGCGCCTCTTTAGCTCAGTGGTAGAGCACTGGTCTAGTAAACCAGGGTCGTGAGTTCCCAACCTCAGAGGGGGAAGACGAATTTTGGAAATCAGTTGCGCGTTGTGGCCGTGTAGCAAACAGTATCTGTGATGACGAACAATTAGCGACAAGCGTTTTATTAAGAATTACGCTCAGATGTGATTAAGGCGAATGGCGGAAATAAAGCATTTGCCAAAGCGGTGCAACATAAGGTGGGACGAGGCAGTCCGAATTACATTTTATAGATGAATTTCTCACATATCTCAGAGCCTCTCGCGGTCGTCGTCGTCGGCGTCGTCGTCGTCGTCGTCGTCGTCGTCGTCGTCGTCGTCGTCGTCGCCGCCGCCGCCGCTTCTGCAGAAGTAGCAAATGGCCATGGTAGCAAATGCGGCGAGGGACGCCCTGCCTTCGATTCCGAATGCACAAAGTGTGTGGTCTTGTTTCCCAGTCTATATTTGGTCGGTCTCGTAAGAGGTTGAATGTAAAGTTTGGGTGGGAAAGAGCAAGGGGCAGCGGCTGTGTGGAACGAAAACACTATTCCTCAGGGGTGTGAGCGTTACGAGATGAGTCGTATACAAGTTATACTTGGTCGCTAGTGACCGTGTGGCCGAATGGGTACATTCCGCCGCCAGCGGCCGTGCTGTGCGGACGTGCGGTGCGGCTGTTGCGGTGTTTACATCGTCGCTGCGAGCGGCCGGCGCTGTGTGGTGAGTGCGCGCTTTCTGCGTTAGTCATAGTTCACGATCACATTTTTAGATTGACATAATGGATCAGACAACGCGACGCGATACTTTGAAGTTGATTTTCGATCCGAACTACGCCCGACCGAAATCTTACGAAGTTGAGGCATTTATCGAAGAAACTTTTCAGATCAAAGTGGATGAATTAATTGGAATACACCTGTCGATTGTCAGTCCGACTGTGTTCCTTAAGTTATCCAGTTCTGACAAGTGCGACCAAATTGTAGAAGCATGTAGTGGGGTGGCAAAATTCAAACATTCAGACGGACACATAGGGCAGGTCACGGTTTCGCGTGCCGGAATGGGAATACGAAGGGTTCGAATCTTTGAGCTCCCCTTTGAAATAACGCCCGAGGAGATAAACAACAAACTGAGAGACTATGGCGCCATTATCAGCAATGTCGCCGAAAAATGGTCTAGCTTGCACAAGTATCCAGTATTAAATGGAGTCAGGCAATTTAAGATTGACATGCTGAAACATATCCCGTCGTATCTCTGGATTGGTGGATATAGAGCGATCATCATTTACGATGGCCAGCCGAGAACCTGCTCGGGTTGTGGTTCGACCCAACACGTCCGCGCGCAGTGTGTTCAACGGCGTGTGACGCAACTGCCGACTGGGGAGCGAGACCCGCCTAGTCAAATGGCCACGCTACCCGTGACGTACGCCGCCGCACTACGCAGTGACGTCGCCTCAGACATGTGTTTCGACACGGCGGTAGTTGCTTATGCCGACGTTCCCGATGGTAGCGTAGCCATGGATACTAGCAGCACAGAAGCTACAGGTCCAGCACACTCACAAGACGAGGAAACTGACAGGCGTGGAGAACAAGACCAGGCTAAGACGGCAGAAGAAGGCATGTGCAAATCACTCGAAGAAGTCGGGCAACACAAAGAAGATACGGTCGCCACGTCGGAGGATGATGACCAGCAGCCTACAACTGTTTCACCAAAGAAACGGAAGAAACGTCGAATAGCCCGTCAGGGAGCAGCAGAAATCGCGCCAATTCTGCGTGAAAAGGCGAAACAAATAGGCCAAGAACTGGCGGAGACGACACAGGCAACTCCTCCGGAAGATCGAACAACAAAAAGGAAGACTCGAAATGAGGACACTGACCCCAACCGTGGAATCCACATTCAAGACGGTACAGCTAGTCTGAAGGACCTTCCACCTGTACCCAACACGTACACGCGGGAAGTTACGTGCACGCGAGACTGGGCAGATGACATGGAGGAGCAAAGCCATGCTGCAGAGATGGCTGACATAGCACAACGTTCAGGACGGACGGCACCCGACCGTCGACAGGATGTGTCCACCCGGCAACAAACCACCATCAAAGATACTCGTGCGGCAGATGATGATGCCGACTTCTTCTAAGTGGAGCAAGCATCCACTTCCCTTGGCAAACAGTACCCCACCTGACACGGTATAGTCGACATGACGTCTTTACAGGCGTACAGAATTGCAATCTTGAATGTAAATAAAATTAGCAGCACCCTCAATCTGAGAAATCTCCAAGATTTTCTGTACGCCGCTGATATTGACATCTTAATGCTGCAAGAAGTAACGGCTATCCGTTTGGACGACATCACTGGCTACAACGCCGTCATCAATCCTGGCAATGACAATAGCCTCGGCACAGCGATTATGACTAAAGAGGGGATCCTACTTACAGACGTGGCGCAACTGCCTAACAATAGAGGTCTCGCTGTCACGATAAACAACACCAGGTTTATCAACATATATGCCCCGTCAGGAACCGGAAACAAGCGCCGCAGGGCCGAATTTTTCAAAGAGGACATCGCCCCCCTTTTCGCGGTGCGATTTGACCAAATAATTTTTGCGGGTGACTTTAATTGCGTGCTGAGTCCCAAGGATCAGACGCCAAATTTTAACAAATCTCTGGAGCTGGAGGACATCGTCAGAGACTTCCAACTGTTTGATACTTGGGAACTAAAACACGGTGATAGGCTAGGTTTCACCTATATCACCAGCCATTCTGCCAGTCGTATCGACAGAATTTACGCAACATCCAATTTAAGGAGACACGTTTTACAGTCCGAGCTATGGCCCACGATTTTCTCTGATCATATAGCGTACATATGTACGGTAAATTTAGAGAAACAAGGCACTTACAGGGCGAGAGGTCAGTGGAAGCTAAACGTTACTCATCTTTCGGATCCTGGATGTCACGCCGCCTTCCACACCACTTGGGCAGAATGTGAAAGGAAGTTCCACTTGTACGGCACGGCGCTGAATTGGTGGCTAAACTGCGCGAAGCCCGCAATAATAAAGACAATGAAAACTTACTCCCGTGAAAAAGTCGTCTGGCGGAAGCGGACAGTAGAGTTTTACTTCAGCTGTCTGAGAGACTTGTGCGTTCGTGATGCTACAGTCATAACAAATTATGGGCAAATCAACAGAATAAAAGCAAAATTGCTCAACCTGCAGAGACACCATCTCGAAGGCTGTAAAATACGAACGCGTTTGCAGAACGGTACACGAGAAGAAACAACATCGATGTACCACATTCTCCAAGAGAACAAAGACAAAAACTTAAAATTCTGACGGAACTCAAAACTTCAGACGGGAGACTCTTGACAGATCAAGCTGCAATACGAGACGAGATCCATCGACACTTTAGTGAATTGCTGGCCAATACACAGACAGATGAAACGGCGCAGCAAGCTCTCACTGCTAGGACGACAGAGCGACTCACTCCAGAAGAAGCTGATGTGCTCGCAGCGAGAATAACGGACGAGGACGTCGAAGATGCCATCTCGAAGAGCCCAAAGAACAAATCACCTGGACCAGATGGGCTACCCGCTGAATTTTATCAAACTTTTCGCGAACAAATAATTGCTAAATTGACACTCGTATGCAATGAAATACTAAATGCGGACACTGACCTTCCGAAGGAATTCTGTGAAGGTACAGTGGTCTTAGTCCCCAAAACACCAGGAGGCAAAACCGTGGAGAATCTTCGACCCATAACACTTCTCAATAGTGATTATAAAATCTTCGCCCGTATCATGATGCAAAGGTTCAATTATGTTATTCGTACAGTGACAGGAGCCTACCAGACAAGTGTAGGAAAGGACAGAACGATATTTCAGACCTTATGCGACTACAGAGACATTATAGCGATATCGGAAGCCTGCAACATTCGCTGTGCTCTGATGTCGCTTGACTTTGAAAAAGCTTTTGATAAAGTTAATCATTCGTACCTGCTCCGGTGTATGACATCCATGCACTTCCCCCAGAAAATTATAGCCTCCGTGAAAAACATACTGACGAATAGCACGTCAAGAATCAGTGTCAACGGACAACTCAGTCACCCGATCAATATTCAGAGTTCGGTAAGACAAGGTTGCCCAATGTCCATGACGCTTTTCGCGATTGCGCTTGAACCTCTCTTAGTATCTCTGACTCGGCAACTCCGTGGATTACGTGGATTACATATACACGGACAGAAGATCATATGTCAAGCCTACGCGGACGATGTAGGGGTACTTGTGACTGACGAAAGAGAGGTGGAAACAGTACTTGAAGTTGTGGCGACTTACGAAATGGCGTCAGGAGCTAAACTCAACCGCAATAAATCTGGTATTATGAATCTTGGTCGTGGTATAGAGATCAGAGCCGCTGGAAGTATCAACACTGTGGAAAAAATCAAATGCCTTGGAATAGAATATACGAGTAATATCCGCCGCACGGCCGCTCTCCATTATCGAAAATTACTTGCCACCTTACGGGCAAGCATAAAACAACACAGCTTGCGTAATTTAAACGTAATACAAAAAGTGCAACTGGCCAATACATACATCACTTCCAAAGTCAACTATGTTGCTCAAGTGCTGCCTCTGCCACGAACCATTGCACACCAAATGCAAGCAGCGCTTGGTTATTTTGTCAGCAGAGGTCAGATATTTAAGGTTTCATATGATACCTTGACGCTACCGACACGCAATGGAGGGCTACAACTGACAGACATCTACCTTAAAGCGCAAGCGCTATACGTTAGCAAAACTTATAAACAGTGGCAACGATCACCGCGGACCTTAGTGGCTCATCTCTTACGTGAAATCACCCCAGTCAGCAGAGATCCACCAATCGATGTGCATCACATCTCCCACGAGCTGTACCACTATAAACACTTTCTGGTGGAATACAGCTATGTACGCCATAGAATACCGGAGAAGGACATATATCGGGTTAAGGAGGTTTACAACACCTTGCTGGAAGGAAAATTGCGCAATCGAATAGAAAACAAGTTTCGACATTATAATTGGAAAAACATATGGGATAACATATCTGACCCCCATCTACCATCCAATGTGCGATCGACGTGGTACCTCGCAGTCAATAGAAAAATCCCAACCAACTCCAAACTGCACGCGATACGTCTGGCACACACACCAAACTGTTCCAGCTGCAATGTCGTCGACACTGCAGAACATTGCTTCGTCTGTGAAGATGTGAAAGACGTGTGGAATCTCTTCAGGCAAAAACTAGCACATGTGCTACGTACGTCACCTAACACAATTTCACCGACACACGTCCTTCTGCCTGATGACGTGCCATATCCTAACACTAAAAAAAGGTCAGCCAACTGGCTCAAAGGACTGACAGTCCATTACATCTCAACGGCTATGACGAAAAGTGAAGCAGATTATTGGATGTACCTGATGACAGAACATCAAAAGCTCGAACGACAAATGAAATACAAAGACAACTACGCAAATTTCTTGAACCGAACATTGTCTCACCGACAGAGCTGAAGAACGATCAAACGACATGTTGTTCAACCTCAGAATTCCTTTTTTTTTTCCTTTATGAAATTATCTATTAAGCTTCTCATTCATTTTACGCCAACAAGGTGGCTATTACGTTTACCCTTCGCCCTCGTGTCGCAGCACTAATAGGTTGCTGACACACCCATGAGAAGCCATCAGGCTGAAGTAAGCCTGGCTCTAATATAAAAATCGCTCCCACTCAATAATGGAAGAATGTAGCGGAACTATTTCCTTTCCATAACCCCAAAAGAAGGGATTTTATTTACTTGTATACATTTACTTCGTTACTCACCTATCTCATATGGACCAAAAAATAATAAAAAAGAGAAAAAAATGGGTAAGGCGTCGGACTTCGGATCTGAAGGTTACAGGTTCGAATGCTGTCACGCTCGGTTTTTTTTCCAGTTCTGAAAAAGAAACGTACCGTTTTAATGTAGCAATTGAGCAGTACGAAACCGTCTGAATGTTTCTGTTGACCCTTTTCTGCTTGGAGATGCTCTTGAGCTTGAAACACACACAACAAGACCGGTGTTAACTAGCGAAATGGTCGGCAGAGTGCCGTCACCGCGAGTTTTGACTGGCACTTGCACATCTAAAACAACGTCGGAAAGTAACTCGTTCGGCTTTTGAGTCACATGAAGTATGTGTGTTAATTTTGACGCCACTAGCTCTGCAGGTTGTCATGCAATTCCTTTACCTCACAGAAATGATTATGAAATAAAAGTGAAGTACGTGACGAGTGTGACGTTAGGAAAACATTAGGCAGCATGGAGAGATTCTGTATGGGACCACCCAACCCAAACGAGTACTGTGTGACGTGCTAACCCGCAGGTATTCACCGAGGCAGACGGCTAGCTCAGTCGGTAGAGCATGATATTCTTAATCTCAGCGTCGAGGGTTCGAGCCCAACGCTGGGCGGAGCGGAATTTTGTTCCGCTGCAGATGTAAATTACCGTTTTTCTGACTAACGTGATGTAATGGAAATAGCAACTTTTAACTTTGCCTACGTCTCTGCCAGTCGCAAGAAAACTGTATTTGAAGGTAAAGGTGATTTTGTAGACATGTGTGAAAGACATGTTCTGAAATGCAAGTGTTGTTGTTTGGAGAGCACATCGGTTACGTGTCAGATGTGTAGCCAAGCAGTAATGGATCGCCATAGCTGCAAATAGTAGTCGGTAATATGAAGTGTTGTCAGCTCAAGTCTGATGATCCAGACGACCGTAAGGACGAAGTACGCAAGAGTACCGCTAGGCCGCCGCTCTTTAGCTCAGTGGTAGAGCACTGGTCTAGTAAACCAGGGGTCGTGAGTTCCCATCCTCAGAGGAGGAAGACGAATTTTGGAAATCAGTGGTGCGTCGTGGCCGTATAGCAAACAGTATCTGTGATGACGAACAATTAGCGACAAGCGCTTTATTAAGAATTACGCTCAGATGTGATTAAGGCGAATGGCGCAGATAAAGCATTTGCCAAAGCGGTACAGCATAAGGTGGGACGAGGCAGTCTGAATTACATTTTATAGATGAATTTCTCACATATCTCAGAGCCTCTCGCGGTCGTCGTCGTCGTCGTCGTCGTCGCCGCCGCCGCTTCTGCAGAAGTAGCAAATGGCCATGGTAGCAAATGCGGCGAGGGACGCCCTGCCTTCGATTCCGAATGCACAAAGTGTGTGGTCTTGTTTCCCAGTCTATATTTGGTCGGTCTCGTAAGAGGTTGAATGTAAGGTTTGGGTGGGAAAGAGCAAGGGGCAGCGGCTGTGTGGAACGAAAACACTATTCCTCAGGGGTGTGAGCGTTACGAGATGAGTCGTATACAAGTTATACTTGGTCGCTAGTGACCGTGTGGCCGAATGGATAAGGCGTCGGATTTCGGATCTGAAGATTACAGGTTCGAATGCTGTCACGCTCGGTTTTTTTCCGGTTCTGAAAAAGAAACATACCGTTTTAATGTAGCAATTGAGCAGTACGAAACCGTCTGAATGTTTCTGTTGACCATTTTCTGCTTGGAGATGCTCTTGAGCTTGAAACCCACACAACAAGACCGGTGTTAACTAGCGAAATGATCGGCAGAGTGCCGTCACCGCGAGTTTTGACTGGCACTTGCACATCTAAAACAACGTCGGAAAGTAGCTCGTTCGGCTTTTGAGTCACATCAAGTATGTGTGTTAATTTTGACGCCACTAGCTCTGCAGGTAGTCATGCAATTCCTTTACCTCTCAGAAATGATTATGAAATAAAAGTGAAGTACGTGACGAGTGTGACGTTAGGAAAACATTAGGCAGCATGGAGAGATTCTGTATGGGACCACCCAACCCAAACGAGTACTGTGTGACGTGCTAACCCGCAGGTATTCACCGAGGCAGCCGGTTAGCTCAGTCGGTAGAGCATGATATTCTTAATCCCAGGGTCTAGGGTTCGAGCCCCACGCTGGGCGGAACGGAATTTTGTTCCGCTGCAGATGTAAATTACCGTTTTTCTAATTAACGTGATGTTAAGGAAATAGCAACTTTTAACTTTGCCTACGTCTCTGTCAGTCGCAAGAAAACTGTATTTGAAGGTAAAGGTGATTTTGTAGACATGTGTGAAAGACATGTTCTGAAATGCAAGTGTTGTTGTTTGGAGAGCACATCGGTTACGTGTCAGATGTGTAGCCAAGCAGTAATGAATCGCCATAGCTGCAAATAGTAGTCGGTAATATGAAGTGTTGTCAGCTCAAGTCTGATGATCCAGACGACCGTAAGGACGAAGTACGCAAGAGTACCGCTAGGCCGCGCCTCTTTAGCTCAGTGGTAGAGCACTGGTCTAGTAAACCAGGGGTCGTGAGTTCCCATCCTCAGAGGAGGAAGACGAATTTTGGAAATCAGTTGCGCGTCGTGGCCGTATAGCAAACAGTATCTGTGATGACGAACAATTAGCGACAAGCGTTTTATTAAGAATTACGCTCAGATGTGATTAAGGCGAATGGCGCAGATAAAGCATTTGCCAAAGCAGTACAGCATTAGGTGGGACGAGGCAGTCTGAATTACATTTTAGAGATGAATTTCTCACATATCTCAGAGCCTCTCGTCGTCGTCGTCGCCGCCGCTTCTGCAGAAGTAGCAAATGGCCATGGTAGCAAATGCGGCGAGGGACGCCCTGCCTTCGATTCCGAATGCACAATGTGTGTGGTCTTGTTTCCCAGTCTATATTTGGTCGGTCTCGTAAGAGGTTGAATGTAAGTTATGGGTGGGAAAGAGCAAGGGGCAGCGACTGTGTGGAACGAAAACACTATTCCTCAGGGGTGTGAGCGTTACGAGATGAGTCGTATACAAGTTATAATTGGTCGCTAGTGACCGTGTGGCCTAATGGACGAACAGTCGGCCTTTGGCTGTGGAGCGGTGCGTACGTCCCGGCCGCTCCGTATCGCGTTTCCGGGTGTGTTGTTGTTTACCGCGCCGGCGCGCTAGTGTTACGTATTGCCGTCACGTTCCTGACACACGATGGCTCTTTCGTATCGGAAAGCCACGATCAAGCTGCAGTTCGACACTACGTACTCTAGACCCAAGGCCCACGAAGTAGAGCGTTTTTTACGCGATGTGGTACATGTTGATCCTAACGAGCTGATCGGTATCCACTTATCTATTGTCTCCAGCGTCGTATATCTTAAGTTCACTGACGACGAAGCATGTGACAAACTTCTCAGACGCTCGACGGCAGGTTATCGGTTCTGCCACTCAGACGGAAACGTGGGTGTGGTGACGCTTGAACGTGCTGGATTGGGAATCCAAAATGTGCGCGTGTTTGAGCTCCCTTTTGAAGTTCCTGCGGATTTGGTCACCCTTGCTCTTCGACCCTATGGAACAGTTCTCGGCCACACGGCCGAAAAATGGAAGACCTTCGACACCTACCCTGTCCTTAACGGGGTGCGACAAGTCCGTATTGACCTGCATCGCCATATTCCTTCGTATCTCACGATCGCTGGTTGCAGGGCAATAATTATTTACGACGGTCAGCCGAGAACCTGCTCCGGTTGTGGCCAGACGGGACACATGCGTACCGAATGCCTGCAACGCCGTCTCGCGCAGACACCCTCGACCGACCAGATTCGTCCGTCGACACCGACCTCTCTGCCGATTACGTATGTTGCGGCGGCGAGACGGGAGACGCCAGCTGTATATGACGACCCCACTGTATTGGTGCGAGCTTTGGAGGACCCTGCAGTAGCTTCCACGGAGCCCCAAGCGTCTTTCAGTGCTGATGCTACTGATGTCCTTTCGTCGGACCCCGGCACACCGTCACAACCTCTCGCCGACGGTGCGATGGACGTTGAAGCACAGGATGCAGCGTCCTCCCCTTGCCCTACGTCGGAAACAGAGGCGCGGCAGCGTAAGCAGAAATCACCCAAGCGTCATAAGAAGCGGCGCAAGACAACCGACGACGTAGAACAGCCCGAGGCGACACCGCTGGATGACGAGGTGCCTCAACCGCTCCACCGCGCCGACACAGGCGACCCTACCGTCTCACACGGTTCGACGTCTTCTCCCACTACCGCTGGGTCTGGACCACATGGGGATGCGGGAGATCACCGCAGCTCCGACACCGGGGATGCACCCTTGCCTCCGTCTGCCTCTCGAGATCCAGTGGTGTCACCGTCCCTGGGCGACTGGGCGCAGGAGATGGAGTTGCAGGATGCGTTTCAGAACCAAGACGATGCACCGATGCCGATGGCACCGTCTACGCGGCCGGCGACAGACGCCTAGGACGGCATGAGCACCTCTCGTCGCTGCCTAGCACTTCGCAAGACCGGCGCTCCACGTCACGAATACTGCCCTCCTGTCATACCATGGTCACCTCCCGAGACTTGATGGACCAGGCATACCGCCTCGCCACGATCAACGTCAATGGCATTACATCTGATGTCAAGACCCGTATGATGAAGGATACGTTACGCGCTGTGGATCTGGACGTCGTTTTCCTTCAAGAAGTCCGGTCAGGACTCTGTCTCGATGCCTACGGATATGACGCATACACTATGCCTGCAGATGTGGGCGGCGGAGGTACGGCGATTCTACTGCGGGAAGGGATAATGGCCACTGATGTCTCCTATTTACCGTCGGCCCGGGGGGTCGCACTCACGATTGGTACAGTACGTCTGGTGAACTTATATGCTCCTTCAGGTACCGGCAAAAGGAGAGAACGGCGCACCTTTTTTGCCGAAGATATAGCCCCGCTCTTCCAGGGCAATACCGACCACTTGGAAGTAGGCGGCGATTTTAATTGTGTGCTCCGCCCATCCGACCAGGAGCCACACTATACCACCTGCCCGGCACTCCAGGCACTTGTACAGGACTTGGCCTTGTTGGACACCTGGATCATCCAACACGGCGACCGTCGAGCACACACCTACTTTACTAGTCACTCCGCGAGCCGTTTGGATCGAGTCTACGTCACCCGCGGCCTACGATCGGCCGTTGTCGACGTTGAGATGTGGCCGGCAGCGTTCACGGATCACCTCGCATATTTGTGTACTCTCACCCTTCCCCGCCAGCGCGTCCGCCGAAGTAGGGGTCCGTGGCGCCTCAATGTGGCCCTTCTTGATGAGATAAATTGCAGACGCGCAGTCGAGTCCACATGGAGCAATTGCCCCCGGCGTTTACCCGCCTACCGTTCTGTACTTCAATGGTGGTTACGGTGTGCAAAACCCGCACTGTGCCGAACATTAGTCAGCTATGGACGCGACCGAGCGCGCTGGTATACTGCGACTACTGATTTTTACTATACTGCGCTCCGCGAACTGGCTGTACAACCGCCGTCGCCAGAGCGACAATCAGCAGTACAACGCGTCAAGGCACAATTGCTTCGTATCAACGCCGTACGTCTTGCGGGTGTGCGGGTGCGAGCGAGGACGACTGATGATGTTCGTGGGGAACGACCTTCCCTCCACCATATCATTCAAGAACGCCGAAGACGCAAGAGGCAGCTCATTACCGAGGTTGAGACGGAGGACGGGCGACGCGTTGACGCACAAATGGATATCGTCCGAGCGTTCACACAGTCACATAAACTTCTTTACGAGAGGGAGTCCCACATGAATGTAGGGGTCAGGGAAGTCCTATCTGACCTACCAGTCTCTCGGAACCTACAAGATGATGCTACGCTCTTGTCGGCGGTGACTTTGGAAGAACTGCGAGAGGCTCTGTTGCGTGGCTCTCCCAACAAAACGCCTGGCCCTGACGGCCTCCCTCTTGAATTTTACAAGCGGTTCTCTGATCTCATGGGCCCAATGTGGGTCAGGATGTACAGTGAACTCCTGGACGCCGATTTTCAGGTACCATCTGACTTTACTGAGGGTCTCTTGATCCCTGTGCCCAAACCCGGCGGAGGCCGTCGCCCTCTTGATTTTCGCCCGTTGACAATGCTAAACACTGACTATAAGCTGTTGACACGCATGCTCCGTGAGAGGCTCAAACCTACAGTAATGGCGGCCATTCACACTGATCAAACCTGCCTCGGGGGCGACACTAATGTGTTTACGACTTTCAGCACCTATAGAGACGTGGTGGCGCTCATGCAAACTTGCCGCCTCCAAGGCGCTCTTGTTGCGTTGGACTTCGACCATGCTTTCGATCGCGTTAACCATGGTTTCCTGCGTGCTGTTATGGAACACATCGGTGTCCCGCGTCTGACGACGTCTGTTGTGCTTCGATTGATCCATGGGGCTGTCACGAGGATTATGATCAACGGCTGTCGGTCCGCCCCCATCCGTGTCAACAGGTCCGTCCGGCAGGGTTGTCCTCTTTCTGCCATGCTCTTCGCCGTTGCCCTCGAACCAGCTCTTCACGGACTACGGCGACGCTTAGAAGGACTTACCCTCCGTTCCGTAACCTTTCGATGTGGTGCATACGCCGACGATGTGATGTTCTTAGCACGGTCTGGTGACGAAATACACACGGCGTTTTCCTGGCTCCACCAGTATGGGGCGGTGGCAGGCAGTGTGCTCAACCTTCGGAAATCACGCTACATGGAGGTAGGACGAGGAATGCCTGCAGGTCTGGCCGTACCTCTGACAAAGGTCCCGATGCTCAAGTGTTTAGGGATATCACTCCATCGACAAATACAACGCACGGCGGCCTTTACGTATCGTATGGTCTTACGACGACTCCGTTTAGAGGCTCGTCTCAATAAATTCAGATCATTGAACATTTTGCAACGCACCCAATACGTTAATGTGTACATGGCTTCTCACCTTAACCATTACGCCCATGTACTGCCGATAACGGACACGATGGCTTCCAGGATACAGGCAGTGTTTGGACACGTGGTGAACGATGGTGCTGTTTTCAAGATCCGTTTTGTTACGCTTACTTTACCCTTCGACAAAGGCGGTGTTGGACTCACTCACGTCAAGCACAGAGCGCTGGCACTGTATCTCCGTTCCATGAGGCGACTCTGGCTTTCACCAACAGCCAGTCTCCCAGGCCTACTGATTGAAGAAGTGGCCCCACGTACGCTGTACCCACCGGTACCAGTTGGACATTTATCGCCCTCGCTGTCACACATTAGAACGTTTATCGTAGAGCATAGCTATGTGTTGCGGGTTATATCGGAGACACGGAATCCGACAGCGAAGACTTATTATAGTGCTCTCCAGCACTGGACTCCGGATAACGACATTGTACGGCGCCACCCTACGGTCGACTGGCCACGAGTATGGCGAGCCATCCACGCGCCGTTCCTGTCTACTTTCGTGCGGTCGACGTGGTATGTGGTCGTTAACGAGAAACTTCCAACCCGACAACGGCTGCATGCCATTCACCTACTTGACGACCCTGTGTGCCCCCGTTGCACGACGTTAGACACGGACGAACATAGACTGAACTGTGGCCCCGCGCGTGAGTGCTGGAAACTGATCCGCCAGATCCTGACATTCCTGCTCCGCCGCCCCTACGTTTCGATTTTACCCCAAGAACTCTTTCATCCCGACGCTGTCTATTTCCCTATGACCCGGATGAATGCGGTTAATTGGGTGCGAGGAATGGCGATACACTACATATACCACGATGGAGACAAAGACGTCCCCGATTTATGGTACTATATGATCGACGAGTTTCTGGTCTTAACGAACAGACAGGATTACCGGAACCTTTTTGCGAACTATTTGGGTTCGTCATTCATGGACCCACCACCCAGCTGGGGTGTGCCGGGTGTGAGAAGACATTAACTTGTAGATGTGATCTTTCCATGATTCCCCTATGGTAACAGAAACAGTCTCTGACTGTGTGCAGCGGCCCCGGGCGCTCCAACGATTGGTGGCTGGTGATGTCCAAAGCAATGACGACCGCCCGTTCCTGGCCGCCCGCCTAGCAATGTGACCGCGGCGAGCAAGATGGCCCTTTTTAGTGCACTTTATTGGCAACTTTTTGCGCATGGCTGCCTTGTTTTTTTTATGCATTCTCAAAAAAAAAATGTAGTTAGTAGTTTGTGAAATAAGCATTGTAGGCTGTGATTATATTTTTGTTGAGCTTAATAATTAGTGTGTGTAGAAACACCATAAAAAAAAAAAATGGATAAGGCGTCGGACTTCGGATCTGAAGATTACAGGTTCGAATGCTGTCACGCTCGGTTTTTTCCAGTTCTGAAAAAGAAACATACCGTTTTAATGTAGCAATTGAGCAGTACGAAACCGTCTGAATGTTTCTGTTGACCATTTTCAGCTTGGATATGCTCTTGAGCTTGAAACACACACAACAAGACCGGTGTTAACTAGCGAAATGGTCGGCAGAGTGCCGTCACCGCGAGTTTTGACTGGCACATCTAAAACAACGTCGGAAAGTAGCTCGTTCGGCTTTTGAGTCACATCAAGTATGTGTGTTAATTTTGACGCCACTAGCTCTGCAGGTTGTCATGCAATTCCTTTACCTCTCAGAAATGATTATGAAATAAAAGTGAAGTACGTGACGAGTGTGACGTTAGGAAAACATTAGGCAGCATGGAGAGATTCTGTATGGGAGCACCCAACCCAAACGATTACTGTGTGATGTGCTAACCCGCAGGTATTCACCGAAGCAGCCGTCTAGCTCAGTCGGTAGAGCATGATATTCTTAATCCCAGGGTCGAGGTTTCGAGCCCCACGCTGGGCGGAACGGAATTTTGTTCCGCTGCAGATGTAAATTACCGTTTTTCTGATTATCGTGATGTAATGGAAATAGCAATTTTTAACTTTGCCTACGTCTCTGTCAGTCGCAAGAAAACTGTATTTGAAGGTAAAGGTGATTTTGTAGACATGTGTGAAAGACATGTTCTGAAATGCAAGTGTTGTTGTTTGGAGAGCACATCGGTTACGTGTCAGATGTGTAGCCAAGCAGTAATGGATCGCCATAGCTGCAAATAGTAGTCGGTAATATGAAGTGTTGTCAGCTCAAGTCTGATGATCCAGACGACCGTAAGGACGAAGTACGCAAGAGTACCGCTAGGCCGCGCCTCTTTAGCTCAGTGGTAGAGCACTGGTCTAGTAAACCAGGGGTCGTGAGTTCCCATCCTCAGAGGAGGAAGACGAATTTTGGAAATCAGTTGCGCGTCGTGGCCGTATAGCAAACAGTATCTGTGATGACGAACAATTAGCGACAAGCGTTTTATTAAGAATTACGCTCAGATGTGATTAAGGCGAATGGCGCAGATAAAGCATTTGCCAAAGCAGTACAGCATTAGGTGGGACGAGGCAGTCTGAATTACATTTTATAGATGAATTTCTCACATATCTCAGAGCCTCTCGCGGTCGTCGTCGTCGTCGTCGTCGTCGTCGTCGTCGTCGTCGTCGTCGTCGTCGTCGTCGTCGTCGTCGCCGCCGCCGCTGCTTCTGCAGAAGTAGCAAATGGCCATGGTAGCAAATGCGGCGAGGGACGCCCTGCCTTCGATTCCGAATGCACAATGTGTGTGGTCTTGTTTCCCAGTCTATATTTGGTCGGTCTCGTAAGAGGTTGAATGTAAGGTATGGGTGGGAAAGAGCAAGGGGCAGCGACTGTGTGGAACGAAAACACTATTCCTCAGGGGTGTGAGCGTTACGAGATGATTTGTATACTAGTTATAATTGGTCGCTAGTGACCGTGTGGCCTAATGGACGAACAGTCGGCCTTTGGCTGTGGAGCGGTGCGGTACGTCCCGGCCGCTCCGTACCGCGTTTCCGGGTGTGTTGTTGTTTACCGCGCCGGCGCGCTAGTGTTACGTATTGCCGTCACGTTCCTGACACACGATGGCTCTTTCGTATCGTAAAGCCACGATCAAGCTGCAGTTCGACACTACTTACTCTAGACCCAAGGCCCACGAAGTAGAGCGTTTTTTACGCGATGTGGTACATGTTGATCCTAACGAGCTGATCGGTATCCACTTATCTATTGTCTCCAGCGTCGTATATCTTAAGTTCACTGACGACGAAGCATGTGACAAACTTCTCAGACGCTCGACGGCAGGTTATCGGTTCTGCCACTCAGACGGAAACGTGGGTGTGGTGACGCTTGAACGTGCTGGATTGGGAATCCAAAATGTGCGCGTGTTTGAGCTCCCTTTTGAAGTTCCTGTGGATTTGGTCACCCTTGCTCTTCGACCCTATGGAACAGTTCTCGGCCACACGGCCGAAAAATGGAAGACCTTCGACACCTACCCTGTCCTTAACGGGGTGCGACAAGTCCGTATTGACCTGCATCGCCATATTCCTTCGTATCTCACGATCGCTGGTTGCAGGGCAATAATTATTTACGACGGTCAGCCGAGAACCTGCTCCGGTTGTGGCCAGACGGGACACATGCGTACCGAATGCCTGCAACGCCGTCTCGCGCAGACACCCTCGACCGACCAGATTCGTCCGTCGACACCGACCTTTCTGCCGATTACGTATGTTGCGGCGGCGAGACGGGAGACGCCAGCTGTATATGACGACCCCACTGTATTGGTGCGAGCTTTGGAGGACCCTGCAGTAGCTTCCACGGAGCCCCAAGCGTCTTTCAGTGCTGATGCTACTGATGTCCTTTCGTCGGACCCCGGCGCACCGTCACAACGGCTCGCCGACGGTGCGATGGACGTTGAAGCACAGGATGCAGCGTCCTCCCCTTGCCCTACGTCGGAAACAGAGGCGCGGCAGCGTAAGCAGAAATCACCCAAGCGTCATAAGAAGCGGCGCAAGACAACCGACGACGTAGAACAGCCCGAGGCGACACCGCTGGATGACGAGGTGCCTCAACCGCTCCACCGCGCCGACACAGGCGACCCTACCGTCTCACACGGTTCGACGTCTTCTCCCACTACCGCTGGGTCTGGACCACATGGGGATGCGGGAGATCACCGCAGCTCCGACACCGGGGATGCACCCTTGCCTCCGTCTGCCTCTCGAGATCCAGTGGTGTCACCGTCCCTGGACGACTGGGCGCAGGAGATGGAGTTGCAGGATGCGTTTCAGAACCAAGACGATGCACCGATGCCGATGGCAGCGTCTACGCGGCCGGCGACAGACGCCTAGGACGGCATGAGCACCTCTCGTCGCTGCCTAGCACTTCGCAAGACCGGCGCTCCACGTGACGAATACTGTCCTCCTGTCATACCATGGTCACCTCCCAAGACTTGATGGACCAGGCATACCGCCTCGCCACGATCAACGTCAATGGCATTACATCTGATGTCAAGACCCGTATGCTGAAGGATACGTTACGCGCTGTGGATCTGGACGTCGTTTTCCTTCAAGAAGTCCGGTCAGGACTCTGTCTCGATGCCTACGGATATGACGCATACACTATGCCTGCAGATGTGGGCGGCGGAGGTACGGCGATTCTACTGCGGGAAGGGATAATGGCCACTGATGTCTCCTATTTACCGTCGGCCCGGGGGGTCGCACTCACGATTGGTACAGTACGTCTGGTGAACTTATATGCTCCTTCAGGTACCGGCAAAAGGAGAGAACGGCGCACCTTTTTTGCCGAAGATATAGCCCCGCTCTTCCAGGGCAATACCGACCACTTGGAAGTAGGCGGCGATTTTAATTGTGTGCTCCGCCCATCCGACCAGGAGCCACACTATACCACCTGCCCGGCACTCCAGGCACTTGTACAGGACTTGGCCTTGTTGGACACCTGGATCATCCAACACGGCGACCGTCGAGCACACACCTACTTTACTAGTCACTCCGCGAGCCGTTTGGATCGAGTCTACGTCACCCGCGGCCTACGATCGGCCGTTGTCGACGTTGAGATGTGGCCGGCAGCGTTCACGGATCACCTCGCATATTTGTGTACTCTCACCCTTCCCCGCCAGCGCGTCCGCCGAAGTAGGGGTCTGTGGCGCCTCAATGTGGCCCTTCTTGATGAGATAAATTGCAGACGCGCAGTCGAGTCCACATGGAGCAATTGCCACCGGCGTTTACCCGCCTACCGTTCTGTACTTCAATGGTGGTTACGGTGTGCAAAACCCGCACTGTGCCGAACATTAGTCAGCTATGGACGCGACCGAGCGCGCTGGTATACTGCGACTACTGATTTTTACTATACTGCGCTCCGCGAACTGGCTGTACAACCGCCGTCGCCAGAGCGACAATCAGCAGTACAACGCGTCAAGGCACAATTGCTTCGTATCAACGCCGTACGTCTTGCGGGTGTGCGGGTGCGAGCGAGGACGACTGATGATGTTCGTGGGGAACGACCTTCCCTCCACCATATCATTCAAGAACGCCGAAGACGCAAGAGGCAGCTCATTACCGAGGTTGAGACGGAGGACGGGCGACGCGTTGACGCACAAATGGATATCGTCCGAGCGTTCACACAGTCACATAAACTTCTTTACGAGAGGGAGTCCCACATGAATGTAGGGGTCAGGGAAGTCCTATCTGACCTACCAGTCTCTCGGAACCTACAAGATGATGCTACGCTCTTGTCGGCGGTGACTTTGGAAGAACTGCGAGAGGCTCTGTTGCGTGGCTCTCCCAACAAAACGCCTGGCCCTGACGGCCTCCCTCTTGAATTTTACAAGCGGTTCTCTGATCTCATGGGCCCAATGTGGGTCAGGATGTACAGTGAACTCCTGGACGCCGATTTTCAGGTACCATCTGACTTTACTGAGGGTCTCTTGATCCCTGTGCCCAAACCCGGCGGAGGCCGTCGCCCTCTTGATTTTCGCCCGTTGACAATGCTAAACACTGACTATAAGCTGTTGACACGCATGCTCCGTGAGAGGCTCAAACCTACAGTAATGGCGGCCATTCACACTGATCAAACCTGCCTCGGGGGCGACACTAATGTGTTTACGACTTTCAGCACCTATAGAGACGTGGTGGCGCTCATGCAAACTTGCCGCCTCCAAGGCGCTCTTGTTGCGTTGGACTTCGACCATGTTTTCGATCGCGTTAACCATGGTTTCCTGCGTGCTGTTATGGAACACATCGGTGTCCCGCGTCTGACGACGTCTGTTGTGCTTCGATTGATCCATGGGGCTGTCACGAGGATTATGATCAACGGCTGTCGGTCCGCCCCCGTCCGTGTCAACAGGTCCGTCCGGCAGGGTTGTCCTCTTTCTGCCATGCTCTTCGCCGTTGCCCTCGAACCAGCTCTTCACGGACTACGGCGACGCTTAGAAGGACTTACCCTCCGTTCCGTAACCTTTCGATGTGGTGCATACGCCGACGATGTGATGTTCTTAGCACGGTCTGGTGACGAAATACACACGGCGTTTTCCTGGCTCCACCAGTATGGGGCGGTGGCAGGCAGTGTGCTCAACCTTCGGAAATCACGCTACATGGAGGTAGGACGAGGAATGCCTGCAGGTCTGGCCGTACCTCTGACAAAGGTCCCGATGCTCAAGTGTTTAGGGATATCACTCCATCGACAAATACAACGCACGGCGGCCTTTACGTATCGTATGGTCTTACGACGACTCCGTTTAGAGGCTCGTCTCAATAAATTCAGATCATTGAACATTTTGCAACGCGCCCAATACGTTAATGTGTACATGGCTTCTCACCTTAACCATTACGCCCATGTACTGCCGATAACGGACACGATGGCTTCCAGGATACAGGCAGTGTTTGGACACGTGGTGAACGATGGTGCTGTTTTCAAGATCCGTTTTGTTACGCTTACTTTACCCTTCGACAAAGGCGGTGTTGGACTCACTCACGTCAAGCACAGAGCGCTGGCACTGTATCTCCGTTCCATGAGGCGACTCTGGCTTTCACCAACAGCCAGTCTCCCAGGCCTACTGATTGAAGAAGTGGCCCCACGTACGCTGTACCCACCGGTACCAGTTGGACATTTATCGCCCTCGCTGTCACACATTAGAACGTTTATCGTAGAGCATAGCTATGTGTTGCGGGTTATATCGGAGACACGGAATCCGACAGCGAAGACTTATTATAGTGCTCTCCAGCACTGGACTCCGGATAACGACATTGTACGGCGCCACCCTACGGTCGACTGGCCACGAGTATGGCGAGCCATCCACGCGCCGTTCCTGTCTACTTTCGTGCGGTCGACGTGGTATGTGGTCGTTAACGAGAAACTTCCAACCCGACAACGGCTGCATGCCATTCACCTAATTGACGACCCTGTGTGCCCCCGTTGCACGACGTTAGACACGGACGAACATAGACTGAACTGTGGCCCCGCGCGTGAGTGCTGGAAACTGATCCGCCAGATCCTGGCATTCCTGCTCCGCCGCCTCTACGTTTCGATTTTACCCCAAGAACTCTTTCATCCCGACGCTGTCTATTTCCCTATGACCCGGATGAATGCGGTTAATTGGGTGCGAGGAATGGCGATACACTACATATACCGCGATGGAGACAAAGACGTCCTCGATTTATGGTACTATATGATCGACGAGTTTCTGGTCTTAACGAACAGACAGGATTACCGGAACCTTTTTGCGAACTATTTGGGTTCGTCATTCATGGACCCACCACCCAGCTGGGGTGTGCCGGGTGTGAGAAGACATTAACTTGTAGATGTGATCCTTCCACGATTCCCCTATGGCAACAGAAACAGTCTCTGACTGTGTGCAGCGGCCCCAGGCGCTCCAACGATTGGTGGCTGGTGATGTCCAATGCAATGACGACCGCCCGTTCCTGGCCGCCCGCCTAGCAATGTGACCGCGGCGAGCAAGATGGCCCTTTTTAGTTCACTTTATTGGCAACTTTTTGCGCATGGCTGCCTTGTTTTTTTTATGCATTCTCAAAAAAAAATGTAGTTAGTAGTTTGTGAAATAAGCATTGTAGGCTGTGATTATATTTTTGTTGAGCTTAATAATTAGTGTGTGTAGAAACACCATAAAAAAAATGGATAAGGCGTCGGACTTCGGATCTGAAGATTACAGGTTCGAATGCTGTCACGCTCGGTTTTTTTCCAGTTCTGAAAATGAAACACACCGTTTTAATGTAGCAATTGAGCAGTACGAAACCGTCGAAATGTTTCTGTTGAACATTTTCAGCTTGGATATGCTCTTGAGCTTCAAACACACACAACAAGACCGGTGTTAACTAGCGAAATGGTCGGCAGAGTTCCGTCACCGCGAGTTTTGACTGGCACTTGCACATCTAAAACAACGTCGGAAAGTAACTCGTTCGGCTTTTGAGTCACATCAAGTATGTGTGTTAATTTTGACGCCACTAGCTCTGCAGGTTGTAATGCAATTCCTTTACCTCTCAGAAATGATTATGAAATAAAAGTGAAGTACGTGACGAGTGTGACGTTAGGAAAACATTAGGCAGCATGGAGAGATTCTGTATGGGACCACCCAACCCAAACGAGTACTGTGTGACGTGCTAACCCGCAAGTATTCACCGAGGCAGCCGGCTAGCTCAGTCGGTAGAGCATGATATTCTTAATCCCAAGTTCGAGGGTTCGAGCCCCACGTTGGGCGGAACGGAATTTTGTTCCGCTGCAGATGTAAATTACCGTTTTTCTGATTAACGTGATGTAATGGAAATAGCAACTTTTAACTTTGCCTACGTCTCTGTCAGTCGCAAGAAAACTGTATTTGAAGGTAAAGGTGATTTTGTAGACATGTGTGAAAGACATGTTCTGAAATGCAAGTGTTGTTGTTTGGAGAGCACATCGGTTACGTGTCAGATGTGTAGCCAAGCAGTAATGGATCGCCATAGCTGCAAATAGTAGTCGGTAATATGAAGTGTTGTCAGCTCAAGTCTCATAATCCAGACGACCGTAAGGACGAAGAACGCAAGAGTACCGCTAGGCCGCGCCTCTTTAGCTCAGTGGTATAGCACTGGTCTAGTAAACCAGGGGTCGTGAGTTCCCATCCTCAGAGGAGGAAGACGAATTTTGGAAATCAGTTGCGCGTCGTGGCCGTATAGCAAACAGTATCTGTGATGACGAACAATTAGCGACAAGCGTTTTATTAAGAATTACGCTCAGATGTGATTAAGGCGAATGGCGCAGATAAAGCATTTGCCAAAGCGGTACAGCATAAGGTGGGACGAGGCAGTCTGAATTACATTTTATAGATGAATTTCTCACATATATCAGAGCCTCTCACGGTCGTCGTCGTCGTCGTCGTCGGCGGCGGCGGCGTCGTCGTCGCCGCCGCCGCTTCTGCAGAAGTAGCAAATGGCCATGGTAGCAAATGCGGCGAGGGACGCCCTGCCTTCGATTCCGAATGCACAAAGTGTGTGGTCTTGTTTCCCAGTCTATATTTGGTCGGTCTCGTAAGAGGTTGAATGTAAGGTTTGGGTGGGAAAGAGCAAGGGGCAGCGGCTGTGTGGAACGAAAACACTATTCCTCAGGGGTGTGAGCGTTACGAGATGAGTCGTATACAAGTTACACTTGGTCTCTAGTTACCGTGTGGCCGAATGGATAAGGCGTCGGACTTCGGATCTGAAGATTACAGGTTCGAATGCTGTCACGCTCGGTTTTTTTCCAGTTCTGAAAATGAAACATACCATTTTCATGTAGCAATTGAGCAGTACGAAACCGTCTGAATGTTTCTGTTGACCATTTTCTGCTTGGAGATGCTCTTGAGCTTGAAACACACACAACAAGACCGGTGTTAACTAGCGAAATGGTCGGCAGAGTTCCGTCACCGCGAGTTTTGACTGGCACTTGCACATCTAAAACAACGTCGGAAAGTAACTCGTTCGGCTTTTGAGTCACATCAAGTATGTGTGTTAATTTTGACGTCACTAGCTCTGCAGGTTGTCATGCAATTCCCTTACCTCTCAGAAATGATTATGAAATAAAAGTGAAGTACGTGACGAGTGTGACGTTAGGGAAACATTAGGCAGCATGGAGAGATTCTGTATGGGACCACCCAACCCAAACGAGTACTGTGTGACGTGCTAACCTGCAGGTATTCACCGAGGCAGCCGGCTAGTTCAGTCGGTAGAGCATGATATTCTTAATCCCAGGGTCGAGGGTTCGAGCCCCACGCTGGGCGGAACGGAATTTTGTTCCGCTGCAGATGTAAATTACCGTTTTTCTGATTAACGTGATGTAATGGAAATAGCAACTTTTAACTTTGCCTACGTGTCTGTCAGTCGCAAGAAAACTGTATTTGAAGGTAAAGGTGATTTTGTAGACATGTGTGAAAGACATGTTCTGAAATGCAAGTGTTGTTGTTTGGAGAGCACATCGGTTACGTGTCAGATGTGTAGCCAAGCAGTAATGGATCGCCATAGCTGCAAATAGTAGTCGGTAATATGAGGTGTTGTCAGCTCTGATAATCCAGACGACCGTAAGGACGAAGTACGCAAGAGTACCGCTAGGCCGCGCCTCCTTAGCTCAGTGGTAGAGCACTGGTCTAGTAAACCAGGGGTCGTGAGTTCCCATCCTCAGAAGAGGAAGACGAATTTTGGAAATCAGTAGCGCGTCGTGGCCGTATAGCAAACAGTATCTGTGATGTCGAACAATTAGCGACAAGCGTTTTATTAAGAATTACGCTCAGATGTGATTAAGGCGAATGGCGCAGATAAAGCATTTGCCAAAGCGGTACAGCATAAGGTGGGACGAGGCAGTCTGAATTACATTTTATAGATGAATTTCTCACATATCTCAGAGCCTCTCACGGTCGTCGTCGTCGTCGTCGTCGTCGTCGTCGTCGTCGCCGCCGCCGCTTCTGCAGAAGTAGCAAATGGCCATGGTAGCAAATGCGGCGAGGGACGCCCTGCCTTCGATTCCGAATGCACAAAGTGTGTGGTCTTGTTTCCCAGTCTATATTTGGTGGGTCTCGTAAGAGGTTGAATGTAAGGTTTGGGTGGGAAAGAGCAAGGGGCAGCGGCTGTGTGGAACGAAAACACTATTCCTCAGGGGTGTGAGCGTTACGAGATGAGTCGTATACAAGTTATACTTGGTCGCTTGTGACCGTGTGGCCGAATGGATAAGGTGTCGGACTTCGGATGTGAACATTACAGGTTCGAATGCTGTCACGCTCGGTTTTTTTCCAGTTCTGAAAATGAAACATACCATTTTCATGTAGCAATTGAGCAGTACGAAACCGTCTGAATGTTTCTGTTGACCATTTTCTGCTTGGAGATGCTCTTGAGCTTGAAACACACACAACAAGACCGGTGTTAACTAGCGAAATGGTCGGCAGAGTTCCGTCGCCGCGAGTTTTGACTGGCACTTGCACATCTAAAACAACGTCGGAAAGTAACTCGTTCGGCTTTTGAGTCACATCAAGTATGTGTGTTAATTTTGACGTCACTAGCTCTGCAGGTTGTCATGCAATTCCTTTACCTCTCAGAAATGATTATGAAATAAAAGTGAAGTACGTGACGAGTGTGACGTTAGGGAAACATTAGGCAGCATGGAGAGATTCTGTATGGGACCACCCAACCCAAACGAGTACTGTGTGACGTGCTAACTTGCAGGTATTCACCGAGGCAGCCGGCTAGTTCAGTCGATAGAGCATGATATTCTTAATCCCAGGGTCGAGGGTTCGAGCCCCACGCTGGGCGGAACGGAATTTTGTTCCGCTGCAGATGTAAATTACCGTTTTTCTGATTAACGTGATGTAATGGAAATAGCAACTTTTAACTTTGCCTACGTTTCTGTCAGTCGCAAGAAAACTGTATTTGAAGGTAAAGGTGATTTTGTAGACATGTGTGAAAGACATGTTCTGAAATGCAAGTGTTGTTGTTTGGAGAGCACATCGGTTACGTGTCAGATGTGTAGCCAAGCAGTAATGGATCGCCATAGCTGCAAATAGTAGTCGGTAATATGAAGTGTTGTCAGCTCAAGTCTGATGATCCAGACGACCGTAAGGACGAAGTACGCAAGAGTACCGCTAGGCCGCGGCTCTTTAGCTCAGTGGTAGAGGACTCGTCTAGTAAACCAGGGGTCGTGAGTTCCCATCCTCAGAGGAGGAAGACCAATTTTGGAAACCAGTTGCGCGTCGTGGCCGTATAGCAAACAGTATCTGTGATGACGAACAATTAGCGACAAGCGTTTTATTAAGAATTACGCTCAGATGTGATTAAGGCGGATGGCGCAGATAAAGCATTTGCCAAAGCGGTACAGCATAAGGTGGGACGAGGCAGTCTGAATTCCATTTTATAGATGAATTTCTCACATATCTCAGTGCCTCTCGCGGTCGTCGTCGTCGTCGTCGTCGTCGTCGTCGTCGTCGTCGTCGTCGTCGCCGCCGCCGCTTCTGCAGAAGTAGCAAATGGCCATGGTAGCAAATGCGGCGAGGGACGCCCTGCCTTCGATTCCGAATGCACAAAGTGTGTGGTCTTGTTTCCCAGTCAATATTTGGTCGGTCTCGTAAGAGGTTGAATGTAAGGTTTGGGTGGGAAAGAGCAAGGGGCAGCGGCTGTGTGGAACGAAAACACTATTCCTCAGGGGTGTGAGCGTTACGAGATGAGTCGTATACAAGTTATACTTGGTCGCTAGTTACCGTGTGGCCGAATGGATAAGGCGTCGGACTTTGGATCTGAAGATTACAGGTTCGAATGCTGTCACGCTCGGTTTCTTACCAGTTCTGAAAATGAAACATACCATTTTCATGTAGCAATTGAGCAGTACGAAACCGTCTGAATGTTTCTGTTGACCATTTTCTGCTTGGAGATGCTCTTGAGCTTGAAACACACACAACAAGACCGGTGTTAACTAGCGAAATGGTCGGCAGAGTTCCGTCACCGCGAGTTTTGACTGGCACTTGCACATCTAAAACAACGTCGGAAAGTAACTCGTTCGGCTTTTGAGTCACATCAAGTATGTGTGTTAATTTTGACGTCACTAGCTCTGCAGGTTGTCATGCAATTCCTTTACCTCTCAGAAATGATTATGAAATAAAAGTGAAGTACGTGACGAGTGTGACGTTAGGGAAACATTAGGCAGCATGGAGAGATTCTGTATGGGACCACCCAACCCAAACGAGTACTGTGTGACGTGCTAACCTGCAGGTATTCACCGAGGCAGCCGGCTAGTTCAGTCGGTAGAGCATGATATTCTTAATCCCAGGGTCGAGGGTTCGAGCCCCACGCTGGGCGGAACGGAATTTTGTTCCGCTGCAGATGTAAATTACCGTTTTTCTGATTAACGTGATGTAATGGAAATAGCAACTTTTAACTTTGCCTACGTCTCTGTCAGTCGCAAGAAAACTGTATTTGAAGGTAAAGGTGATTTTGTAGACATGTGTGAAAGACATGTTCTGAAATGCAAGTGTTGTTGTTTGGAGAGCACATCGGTTACGTGTCAGATGTGTAGCCAAGCAGTAATAGATCGCCATAGCTGCAAATAGTAGTCGGTAATATGAAGTGTTGTCAGCTCAAGTCTGATGATCCAGACGACCGTAAGGACGAAGTACGCAAGAGTACCGCTAGGCCGCGGCTCTTTAGCTCAGTGGTAGAGGACTCGTCTAGTAAACCAGGGGTCGTGAGTTCCCATCCTCAGAGGAGGAAGACCAATTTTGGAAACCAGTTGCTCGTCGTGGCCGTATAGCAAACAGAATCTGTGATGACGAACAATTAGCGACAAGCGTTTTATTAAGAATTACGCTCAGATGTGATTAAGGCGGATGGCGCAGATAAAGCATTTGCCAAAGCGGTACAGCATAAGGTGGGACGAGGCAGTCTGAATTACATTTTATAGATGAATTTCTCACATATCTCAGTGCCTCTCGCGGTCGTCGTCGTCGTCGTCGTCGTCGTCGTCGTCGTCGTCGTCGCTTCTGCAGAAGTAGCAAATGGCCATGGTAGCAACTGCGGCGAGGGACGCCCTGCCTTCGATTCCGAATGCACAAAGTGTGTGGTCTTGTTTCCCAGTCTATATTTGGTCGGTCTCGTAAGAGGTTGAATGTAAGGTTTGGGTGGGAAAGAGCAAGGGGCAGCGGCTGTGTGGAACGAAAACACTATTCCTCAGGGGTGTGAGCGTTACGAGATGAGTCGTATACAAGTTATACTTGGTCGCTTGTGACCGTGTGGCCGAATGGATAAGGCGTCGGACTTCGGAACTGAACATTACAGGTTCGAATGCTGTCACGCTCGGTTTTTTTCCAGTTCTGAAAATGAAACATACCATTTTAAAGTAGCAATTGAGCAGTACGAAACCGTCTGAATGTTTCTGTTGACCATTTTCTGCTTGGAGATGCTCTTGAGCTTGAAACACACACAACAAGACCGGTGTTAACTAGCGAAATGGTCGGCAGAGTTCCGTCGCCGCGAGTTTTGACTGGCACTTGCACATCTAAAACAACGTCGGAAAGTAACTCGTTCGGCTTTTGAGTCACATCAAGTATGTGTGTTAATTTTGACGTCACTAGCTCTGCAGGTTGTCATGCAATTCCTTTACCTCTCAGAAATGATTATGAAATAAAAGTGAAGTACGTGACGAGTGTGACGTTAGGGAAACATTAGGCAGCATGGAGAGATTCTGTATGGGACCACCCAACCCAAACGAGTACTGTGTGACGTGCTAACCTGCAGGTATTCATCTAGGCAGCCGGCTAGTTCAGTCGGTAGAGCATGATATTCTTAATCCCAGGGTCGAGGGTTCGAGCCCCACGCTGGGCGGAACGGAATTTTGTTCCGCTGCAGATGTAAATTACCGTTTTTCTTATTAACGTGATGTAATGGAAATAGCAACTTTTAACTTTGCCTACGTCTCTGTCAGTCGCAAGAAAACTGTATTTGAAGGTAAAGGTGATTTTGTAGACATGTGTGAAAGACATGTTCTGAAATGCAAGTGTTGTTGTTTGGAGAGCACATCGGTTACGTGTCAGATGTGTAGCCAAGCAGTAATGGATCGCCATAGCTGCAAATAGTAGTCGGTAATATGAAGTGTTGTCAGCTCAAGTCTGATGATCCAGACGACCGTAAGGACGAAGTACGCAAGAGTACCGCTAGGTTGCGGCTCTTTAGCTCAGTGGTAGAGCACTCGTCTAGTAAACCAGGGGTCGTGAGTTCCCATCCACAGAGGAGGAAGACCAATTTTGGAAACCAGTTGCGCGTCGTGGCCGTATAGCAAACAGTATCTGTGATGACGAACAATTAGCGACAAGCGTTTTATGAAGAATTACGCTCAGATGTGATTAAGGCGGATGGCGCAGATAAAGCATTTGCCAAAGCGGTACAGCATAAGGTGGGACGAGGCAGTCTGAATTACATTTTATAGATGAATTTCTCACATATCTCAGTGCCTCTCGCGGTCGTCGTCGTCGTCGTCGTCGTCGTCGTCGTCGTCGTCGCCGCCGCCGCTTCTGCAGAAGTAGCAAATGGCCATGGTAGCAAATGCGGCGAGGGACGCCCTGCCTTCGATTCCGAATGCACAAAGTGTGTAGTCTTGTTTCCCAGTCTATATTTGGTCGGTCTCGTAAGAGGTTGAATGTAAGGTTTGGGTGGGAAAGAGCAAGGGGCAGCGGCTGTGTGGAACGAAAACACTATTCCTCAGGGGTGTGAGGGTTACGAGATGAGTCGTATACAAGTTATACTTGGTCGCTAGTAACCGTGTGGCCGAATGGATAAGGCGTCGGACTTCGGACCTGAAGATTACAGGTTCGAATGCTGTCACGCTCGGTTTTTTTCCAGTTCTGAAAAAGAAACATACCGTTTTAATGTAGCAATTGATCAGTACTAAACCGTCTGAATGTTTCTGTTGACCATTTTCTGCTTGGAGATGCTCTTGAGCTTGAAACACACACAACAAGACCGGTGTTAACTAGCGAAATGGTCGGCAGAGTGCCGTCACCGCGAGTTTTGACTGGCACTTGCACATCTAAAACAACGTCGGAAAGTAACTCGTTCGGCTTTTGAGTCACATCAAGTATGTGTGTTAATTTTGACGCCACTAGCTCTGCAGGTTGTCATGCAATTCCTTTACCTCTCAGAAATGATTATGAAATAAAGCTGAAGTACGTGACGAGTGTGACGTTACTAAAACATTAGGGAGCATGGAGAGATTCTGTATGGGACCACCCAACCCAAACGAGTTCTGTGTGACGTGCTAACCCGCAGGTATTCTCTGAGGCAGCCGGCTAGCTCAGTCTGTACAGCATGATATTCTTAATCCCAGGGTCGAGGGTTCGAGCCCCACGCTGGGCGGAACCGAATTTTGTTCCGCTGCAGATGTAAATTACCGTTTTTCTGATTAACGTGATGTAATGGAAATAGCAACTTTTAACTTTGCCTATGTCTCTGTCAGTCGCATGAAAACTGTATTTGAAGGTAAAGGTGATTTTGTAGACATGTGTGAAAGACATGTCCTGAAATGCAAGTGTTGTTGTTTGGAGAGCACATCGGTTACGTGTCAGATGTGTAGCCAAGCAGTAATGGATCGCCATAGCTGCAAATAGTAGTCGGTAATATGAAGTGTTGTCAGCTCAATTCTGATTATCCAGGCGACCGTAAGGACGAAGTACGCAAGAGTACCGCCAGGCCGCGCCTCCTTAGCTCAGTGGTAGAGCACTGGTCTAGTAAACCAGGGGTCGTGAGTTCCCATCCTCAGAGGAGGAAGACGAATTTTGGAAATCAGTAGCGCGTCGTGGCCGTATAGCAAACAGTATCTGTGATGACGAACAAATAGCGACAAGCGTTTTATTAAGAATTACGCTCAGATGTGATTAAGGCGAATGGCGCAGATAAAGCATTTGCCAAAGCGGTACAGCATAAGGTGGGACGAGGCAGTCTGAATTACATTTAATAGATGAATTTCTCACATATCTCAGTGCCTCTCGCGGTCGTCGTCGTCGTCGCCGCCGCCGCTTCTGCAGAAGTAGCAAATGGCCATGGTAGCAAATGCGGCGAGGGACGCCCTGCCTTCGATTCCGAATGCACAAAGTGTGTGGTCTTGTTTCCCAGTCTATATTTGGTCGGTCTCGTAAGAGGTTGAATGTAAGGTTTGGGTGGGAAAGAGCAAGGGGCAGCGGCTGTGTGGAACGAAAACACTATTCCTCAGGGGTGTGAGGGTTACGAGATGAGTCGTATACAAGTTATACTTGGTCGCTAGTAACCGTGTGGCCGAATGGATAAGGCGTCGGACTTCGGACCTGAAGATTACAGGTTCGAATGCTGTCACGCTCGGTTTTTTTCCAGTTCTGAAAAAGAAACATACCGTTTTAATGTAGCAATTGAGCAGTACGAAACCGTCTGAATGTTTCTGTTGACCATTTTCTGCTTGGAGATGCACTTGAGCTTGAAACACACACAACAAGACCGGTGTTAACAAGCGAAATGGTCGGCAGAGTGCCGTCACCGCGAGTTTTGACTGGCACTTGCACATCTAAAACAACGTCGGAAAGTAGCTCGTTTGGCTTTTAAGTCACATCAAGTATGTGTGTTAATTTTGACGCCACTAGCTCCGCAGGTTGTCATGCAATTCCTTTACCTCTCAGAAATGATTATGAAATAAAAGTGAAGTACGTGACGAGTGTGACGTTAGGAAAACATTAGGCAGCATGGAGAGATTCTGTATGGGACCACCCAACCCAAACGAGTACTGTGTGACGTGCTAACCCACAGGTATTCACCGGGGCAGCCGGCTAGCTCAGTCGGTAGAGCATGATATTCTTAATCTCAGGGTCGAGGGTTCGAGCCCCACGCTGGGCGGAACCGAATTTTGTTCCGCTGCAGATGTAAATTACCGTTTTTCTGATTATCGTGATGTAATGGAAATAGCAACTTTTAACTTTGCCTACGTCTCTGTCAGTCGCAAGATAACTGTATTTGAAGGTAAAGGTGATTTTGTAGACATGTGTGAAAGACATGTTCTGAAATGCAAGTGTTGTTGTTTGCAGAGCACATCGGTTACGTGTCAGATGTGTAGCCAAGCAGTAATGGATCGCCATAGCTGCAAATAGTAGTCGGTAATATGAAGTGTTGTCAGCTCAAGTCTGATGATCCAGACGACCGTAAGGACGAAGTACGCAAGAGTACCGCTAGGCCGCGCCTCTTTAGCTCAGTGGTAGAGCACTGGTCTAGTAAACCAGGGGTCCTGAGTTCCCACCCTCAGAGGAGGAAGACGAATTTTGGAAATCAGTTGCGCGTCGTGGCCGTATAGCAAACAGTATCTGTGATGACGAACAATTAGCGACAAGCGTTTTATTAAGAATTACGCTCAGATGTGATTAAAGCGAATAGCGCAGATAAAGCATTTGCCAAAGCGGTACAGCATAAAGTGGGACGAGGCAGTCCAATTACATTTTATAGATGAATTTCTCACATATCTCAGAGCCTCTCGCGGTCGTCGTCGTCGTCGTCGTCGTCGCCGCCGCCGCTTCTGCAGAAGTAGCAAATGGCCATGGTAGCAAATGCTTCGAGGGACGCCCTGCCTTCGATTCCGAATGCACAAAGTGTGTGGTCTTGTTTCCCAGTCTATATTTGGTCGGTCTCGTAAGAGGTTGAATGTAAGGTTTGGGTGGGAAAGAGCAAGGGGCAGCGGCTGTGTGGAACGAAAACACTATTCCTCAGGGGTGTGAGCGTTACGAGATGAGTCGTATACAAGTTATACTTGGTCGCTAGTGATCGTGTGGCCGTATGGATAAGGCGTCGGACTTCGGATCTGAAGATTACAGGTTCGAATGCTGTCACGCTCGGTTTTTTTCCAGTTCTGAAAAAGAAACATACCGTTTTAATGTAGCAATTGAGCAGTACGAAACCGTCTGAACGTTTCTGTTGACCATTTTCTGCTTGGAGATGCTCTTGAGCTTGAAACACACACAACAAGACCGGTGTTAACTAGCGAAATGGTCGGCAGAGTGCCGTCACCGAGAGTTTTGACTGGCACTTGCACATCTAAAACAACGTCGGAAAGTAGCTCGTTTGGCTTTTGAGTCACATCAAGTATGTGTGTTAATTTTGACGCCACTAGCTCTGCAGGTTGTCATGCAATTCCTTTACCTCTCAGAAATGATTATGAAATAAAAGTGAAGTACGTGACGAGTGTGACGTTAGGAAAACATTAGGCACCATGGAGAGATTCTGTATGGGACCACCCAACCCAAACGAGTACTGTGTGACGTGCTAACCCACAGGTATTCACCGGGGCAGCCGGCTTGCTCAGTCGCTAGAGCATGATATTCTTAATCTCAGGGTCGAGGGTTCGAACCCCACGCTGTTCGGAACCGAATTTTGTTCCGCTGCAGATGTAAATTACCGTTTTCTGATTATCGTGATGTAATGGAAATAGCAACTTTTAACTTTGCCTACGTCTCTGTCAGTCGCAAGATAACTGTATTTGAAGGTAAAGGTGATTTTGTAGACATGTGTGAAAGACATGTTCTGAAATGCAAGTGTTGTTGTTTGGAGAGCACATCGGTTACGTGTCAGATGTGTAGCCAAGCAGTAATGGATCGCCATAGCTGCAAATAGTAGTCGGTAATATGAAGTGTTGTCAGCTCAAGTATGATGATCCAGACGACCGTAAGGACGAAGTACGCAAGAGTACCGCTAGGCCGCGCCTCTTTAGCTCAGTGGTAGAGCACTGGTCTAGTAAACCAGGGGTCGTGAGTTCCCACCCTCAGTGGAGGAAGACGAATTTTGGAAATCAGTTGCGCGTCGTGGCCATATAGCAAACAGTATCTGTGATGACGAACAATTAGCGACAAGCGTTTTATTAAGAATTACGCTCAGATGTGATTAAGGCGAATGGCGCAGATAAAGCATTTGCCAAAGCGGTACAGCATAAAGTGGGACGAGGCAGTCCAATTACATTTTATAGATGAATTTCTCACATATCTCAGAGCCTCTCGCGGTCGTCGTCGTCGTCGTCGTCGTCGTCGTCGTCGCCGCCGCCGCTTCTGCAGAAGTAGCAAATGGCCATGGTAGCAAATGCGGCGAGGGACGCCCTGCCTTCGATTCCGAATGCACAAAGTGTGTGGTCTTGTTTCCCAGTCTATATTTGGTCGGTCTCGTAAGAGGTTGAATGTAAGGTTTGGGTGGGAAAGAGCAAGGGGCAGCGGCTGTGTGGAACGAAAGCACTATTCCTCAGGGGTGTGAGCGTTACGAGATGAGTCGTATACAAGTTATACTTGGTCGCTAGTGACCGTGTGGCCGAATGGATAAGGCGTCGGACTTCGGATCTGAAGATTACAGATTCGAATGCTGTCACGCTCGGTTTTTTTCCAGTTCTGAAAAAGAAACATACCGTTTTAATGTAGCAATTGAGCAGTACGAAACCGTCTGAATGTTTCTGTTGACCATTTTCTGCTTGGAGATGCTCTTGAGCTTGAAACACACACAACAAGACCGGTGTTAACTAGCGAAATGTTCGGCAGAGTGCCGTCACCGCGAGTTTTGACTGGCACTTGCACATCTAAAACAACGTCGGAAAGTAGCTCGTTCGACTTTTGAGTCACATCAAGTATGTGTGTTAATTTTGACGCCACTAGCTCTGCAGGTTGTCATGCAATTCCTTTACCTCTCAGAAATGATTATGAAATAAAAGTGAAGTACGTGACGAGTGTGACGTTAGGAAAACATTAGGCAGCATGGAGAGATTCTGTATGGGACCACCCAACCCAAACGAGTACTGTGTGACGTGCTAACCTGCAGGTATTCACCGAGGCAGCCGGCTAGCTCAGTCGGTAGAGCATGATATTCATAATACCAGGGTCGAGGGTTCGAGCCCCACGCTGGGCGGAACGGAATTTTGTTCCGCTGCAGATGTAAATTACCGTTTTTCTGATTAACGTGATGTAATGGAAATAGCAACTTTTAACTTTGCCTATGTCTCTGTCAGTCGCAAGAAAACTGTATTTGAAGGTAAAGGTGATTTTGTAGACATGTGTGAAAGACATGTTCTGAAATGCAAGTGTTGTTGTTTGGAGAGCACATCGGTTACGTGTCAGATGTGTAGCCAAGCAGTAATGGATCGCCATAGCTGCAAATAGTAGTCGGTAATATGAAGTGTTGTCAGCTCAATTCTGATGATCCAGACGACCGTAAGGACGAAGTACGCAAGAAAACCGCTAAGGCGCGCCTCTTTAGCTCAGTGGTAGAGCACTGGGCTAGTAAACCAGGGGTCGTGAGTTCCCACCCTCAGAGGAGGAAGACGAATTTTGGAAATCAGTTGCGCGTCGTGGCCGTATAGCAAACAGTATCTGTGATGACGAACAATTAGCGACAAGCGTTTTATTAAGAATTACGCTCAGATGTGATTAAGGGGAATGGCGCAGATAAAGCATTTGCCAAAGCGGTACAGCATAAGGTGGGACGAGGCAGTCCGAATTACATTTTATAGATGAATTTCTCACATATCTCAGAGCCTCTCGCGGTCGTCGTCGTCGTCGTCGTCGTCGTCGTCGTCGTCGTCGTCGTCGCCGCCACCGCCGCTTCTGCAGAAGTAGCAAATGGCCATGGTAGCAAATGCGGCGAGGGACGCCCTGCCTTCGATTCCGAATGCACAAAGAGTGTGGTCTTGTTTCCCAGTCTATATTTGGTCGGTCTCGTAAGAGGTTGAATGTAAGGTTTGGGTGGGAAAGAGCAAGGGGCAGCGGCTGTGTGGAACGAAAACACTATTCCTCAGGGGTGTGATCGTTACGAGATGATTCGTATACAAGTTATACTAAGTCGCTAGTGACCGTGTGGCCGAATGGATAAGGCGTCGGACCTCGGATCTGAAGATTACAGGTTCGAATGCTGTCACGCTCGGTTTTTTTCCAGTTCTGAAAAAGAAACATACCGTTTTAATGTAGCAATTGAGCAGTACGAAACCGTCTGAATGTTTCTGTTGACCATTTTCTGCTTGGAGATGCTCTTGAGCTTGAAACACACACAACAAGACCGGTGTTAACTAGCGAAATGGTCGGCAGAGTGCCGTCACCGCGAGTTTTGACTGGCACTTGCACATCTAAAACAACGTCGGAAAGTAGCTCGTTCGGCTTTTGAGTCACATCAAGTATGTGTGTTAATTTTGACGCCACTAGCTCTGCAGGTTGTCATGCAATTCCTTTACCTCTCAGAAATGATTATGTAATAAAAGTGAAGTACGTGACGAGTGTGACGTTAGGAAAACATTAGGCAGCATGGAGAGTTTCTGTATGGGACCACCCAACCCAAACGAGTACTGTGTGACGTGCTAACCCGCACGTATTCACCGAGGCAGCCGGCTAGCTCTGTCGGTAGAGCATGGTATTCTTAATCTCAGGGTCGAGGGTTCGAGCCCCACGCTGGGCGGAACGGAATTTTGTTCCGCTGCAGATGTAAATTACCGTTTTTCTGATTAACGTGATGTAATGGAAATAGCAACTTTTAACTTTGCCTACGTCTCTGTCAGTCGCAAGAAAACTGTATTTGAAGGTAAAGGTGATTTTGTAGACATGTGTGAAAGACATGTTCTGAAATGCAAGTGTTGTTGTTTGGAGAGCACATAGGTTACGTGTCAGATGTGTAGCCAAGCAGTAATAGATCGCCATAGCTGCAAATAGTAGTCGGTAATATGAAGTGTTGTCAGCTCAAGTCTGATGATCCAGACGACCGTAAGGACGAAGTACGCAAGATTACCGCTAGGTCGCGCCTCTTTAGCTCAGTGGTAGAGCACTGGTCTACTAAACCAGGGGTCGTGAGTTCCCAACCTCAGAGGAGGAAGACGAATTTTGGAAATCAGTTGCGCGTCGTGGCCGTATAGCAAACAGTATCTGTGATGACGAACAATTAGCGACAAGCGTTTTATTAAGAATTACGCTCAGATGTGATTAAGGCGAATGGCGCAGATAAAGCATTTGCCAAAGCGGTACAGCATAAGGTGGGACGAGGCAGTCTGAATTACATTTTATAGATGAATTTCTCACATATCTCAGACCCTCTCGCGGTCGTCGTCGTCGTCGTCGTCGTCGTCGTCGTCGTCGTCGTCGTCGTCGTCGCCGCCGCCGCTTCTGCAGAAGTAGCAAATGGCCATGGTAGCAAATGCGGCGAGGGACGCCCTGCCTTCGATTCCGAATGCACAAAGTGTGTGGTCTTGTTTCCCAGTCTATATTTGGTCGGTCTCGTAAGAGGTTGAATGTAAGGTTTGGGTGGGAAAGAGCAAGGGGCAGCGGCTGTGTGGAACGAAAACACTATTCCTCAGGGGTGTGAGCGTTACGAGATGAGTCGTATACAAGTTATACTTGGTCGCTAGTGACCGTGTGGCCGAATGGGTAAGGCGTCGGACTTCGGTTCTGAAGATTACAGGTTCGAATGCTCTCACGCTCGGTTTTTTTCCAGTTCTGAAAAAGAAACATACCGTTTTAATGTAGCAATTGAGCAGTACGAAACCGTCTGAATGTTTCTGTTGAGCATTTTCTGCTTGGAGATGCTCTTGAGCTCGAAACACACACAACAAGACCGGTGTTAACTAGCGAAATGTTCGGTAGAGTGCCGTCACCGCGAGTTTTGAATGGCACTTGCACATCTAAAACAACGTCGGATAGTAACTCGTTCGGCTTTTGAGTCACATCAAGTATGTGTGTTAATTTTGACGCCACTAGCTCTGCAGGTTGTCATGCAATTCCTTTACCTCTCAGAAATGATTATGAAATAATAGTGAAGTACGTGACGAGTGTGACGTTAGGAAAACATTAGGCAGCATGGAGAGTTTCTGTATGGGACCACCCAAACCAAACGAGTACTGTGTGACGTGCTAACCCGCAGGTATTATTTGAGGCAGCCGGCTAGCTTAGTCCGTAGAGCATGATATTCTTAATCTCAGGGTCGAGGGTTCGAGCCCCACGCTGGGCGGAACGGGATTTTGTTCCGCTGCAGATGTAAATTACCGTTTTTCTGATTAACGTGATGTAATGGAAATAGCAACTTTTAACTTTGCCTACGTCTCTGTCAGTCGCAAGAAAACTGTATTTGAAGGTAAAGGTGATTTTGGAGACATGTGTGAAAGACATGTTCTGAAATGCAAGTGTTGTTGTTTGGAGAGCACATAGGTTACGTGTCAGATGTGTAGCCAAGCAGTAATGGATCGCCATAGCTGCAAATAGTAGTCGGTAATATGAAGTGTTGTCAGCTCAAGTCTGATGATCCAGACGACCCTAAGGACGAAGTACGCAAGATTACCACTAGGTCGCGCCTCTTTAGCTCAGTGGTAGAGCACTGGTCTAGTGAACCAGGGGTCGTGAGTTCCCAACCTCAGAGGAGGAAGACGAATTTTGGAAATCAGTTGCGCGTCGTGGCCGTATAGCAAACAGTATCTGTGATGACGAACAATTAGCGACAAGCGTTTTATTAAGAATTATGCTCAGATGTGATTAAGGCGAATGGCGCAGATAAAGCATTTGCCAAAGCGGTACAGCATAAGGTGGGACGAGGCAGTCTGAATTACATTTTATAGATGAATTTCTCACATATCTCAGAGCCTCTCGCGGTCGTCGTCGTCGTCGTCGTCGTCGTCGTCGTCGTCGTCGTCGCCGCCGCTTCTGCAGAAGTAGCAAATGGCCATGGTAGCAAATGCGGCGAGGGACGCCCTGCCTTCGATTCCGAATGCACAAAGTGTGTGGTCTTGTTTCCCAGTCTATATTTGGTCGGTCTCGTAAGAGGTTGAATGTAAGGTTTGGGTGGGAAAGAGCAAGGGGCAGCGGCTGTGTGGAACGAAAACACTATTCCTCAGGGGTGTGAGCGTTACGAGATGAGTCGTATACAAGTTATACTTGGTCGCTAGTGACCGTGTGGCCGAGTGAATAAGGCGTCCGACTTCGGATCTGAAGATTACAGGTTCGAATGCTGTCACGCTCGGTTTTTTTCCAGTTCTGAAAAAAAAGAAACATACCGTTTTAATGTAGCAATTGAGCAGTACGAAACCGTCTGAATGTTTCTGTTGACCATTTTCTGCTTGGAGATGCTCTTGAGCTTGAAACACACACAACAAGACCGGTGTTAACTAGCGAAATGGTCGGCAGAGTGCCGTCACCGCGAGTTTTGACTGGCACTTGCACATCTAAAACAACGTCGGAAAGTAGCTCGTTCGGCTTTTGAGTCACATCAAGTATGTGTGTTAATTTTGACGCCACTAGCTCTGCAGGTTGTCATGCAATTCCTTTACCTCTCAGAAATGATTATGTAATAAAAGTGAAGTACGTGATGAGTGTGACGTTAGGAAAACATTAGGCAGCATGGAGAGTTTCTGTATGGGACCACCCAACCCAAACGAGTACTGTGTGACGTGCTAACCCGCACGTATTCACCGAGGCAGCCGGCTAGCTCAGTCGGTAGAGCATGATATTCTTAATCTCAGGGTCGAGGGTTCGAGCCCCACGCTGGGCGGAACGGAATTTTGTTCCGCTGCAGATGTAAATTACCGTTTTTCTGATTAACGTGATGTAATGGAAATAGCAACTTTTAACTTTGCCTACGTCTCTGTCAGTCGCAAGAAAACTGTATTTGAAGGTAAAGGTGATTTTGTAGACATGTGTGAAAGACATGTTCTGAAATGCAAGTGTTGTTGTTTGGAGAGCACATAGGTTACGTGTCAGATGTGTAGCCAAGCAGTAATAGATCGCCATAGCTGCAAATAGTAGTCGGTAATATGAAGTGTTGTCAGTTCAAGTCTGATGACCCAGACGACCGTAAGGACGAAGTACGCAAGAGTACCGCTAGGCCGCGCCTCTTTAGCTCAGTGGTAGAGCACTGGTCTAGTAAACCAGGGATCGTGACTTCCCATCCTCAGGGGAGGAAGACGAATTTTGGAAATCAGTTGCGCGTCGTGGCCGTATAGCAAACAGTATCTGTGATGACGAACAATTAGCGACAAGCGTTTTATTAAGAATTACGCTCAGATGTGATTAAGGCGAATGGCGCAGATAAAGCATTTGCCAAAGCGGTACAGCATAAGGTGGGACGAGGCAGACTGAATTACATTTTATAGATGAATTTCTCACATATCTCAGAGCCTCTCGCGGTCGTCGTCGTCGTCGTCGTCGCTGCCGCCGCCGCTTCTGCAGAAGTAGCAAATGGCCATGGTAGCAAATGCGGCGAGGGACGCCCTGCCTTCGATTCCGAATGCACAAAGTGTGTGGTCTTGTTTCCCAGTCTATATTTGGTCGGTCTCGTAAGAGGTTGAATGTAAGGTTTGGGTGGGAAAGAGCAAGGGGCAGCGGCTGTGTGGAACGAAAACACTATTCCTCAGGGGTGTGAGCGTTACGAGATGAGTCGTATACAAGTTATACTTGGTCGCTAGTGACCGTGTGGCCGAATGGGTAAGGCGTCGGACTTCGGTTCTGAAGATTACAGGTTCGAATGCTCTCACGCTCGGTTTTTTTCCAGTTCTGAAAAAGAAACATACCGTTTTAATGTAGCAATTGAGCAGTACGAAACCGTCTGAATGTTTCTGTTGAGCATTTTCTGCTTGGAGATGCTCTTGAGCTCGAAACACACACAACAAGACCGGTGTTAACTAGCGAAATGTTCGGTAGAGTGCCGTCACCGCGAGTTTTGAATGGCACTTGCACATCTAAAACAACGTCGGATAGTAACTCGTTCGGCTTTTGAGTCACATCAAGTATGTGTGTTAATTTTGACGCCACTAGCTCTGCAGGTTGTCATGCAATTCCTTTACCTCTCAGAAATGATTATGAAATAATAGTGAAGTACGTGACGAGTGTGACGTTAGGAAAACATTAGGCAGCATGGAGAGTTTCTGTATGGGACCACCCAAACCAAACGAGTACTGTGTGACGTGCTAACCCGCAGATATTATTTGAGGCAGCCGGCTAGCTTAGTCCGTAGAGCATGATATTCTTAATCTCAGGGTCGAGGGTTCGAGCCCCACGCTGGGCGGAACGGGATTTTGTTCCGCTGCAGATGTAAATTACCGCTTTTCTGATTAACGTGATGTAATGGAAATAGCAACTTTTAACTTTGCCTACGTCTCTGTCAGTCGCAAGAAAACTGTATTTGAAGGTAAAGGTGATTTTGTAGACATGTGTGAAAGACATGTTCTGAAATGCAAGTGTTGTTGTTTGGAGAGCACATAGGTTACGTGTCAGATGTGTAGCCAAGCAGTAATGGATCGCCATAGCTGCAAATAGTAGTCGGTAATATGAAGTGTTGTCAGCTCAAGTCTGATGATCCAGACGACCCTAAGGACGAAGTACGCAAGATTACCACTAGGTCGCGCCTCTTTAGCTCAGTGGTAGAGCACTGGTCTAGTGAACCAGGGGTCGTGAGTTCCCAACCTCAGAGGAGGAAGACGAATTTTGGAAATCAGTTGCGCGTCGTGGCCGTATAGCAAACAGTATCTGTGATGACGAACAATTAGCGACAAGCGTTTTATTAAGAATTATGCTCAGATGTGATTAAGGCGAATGGCGCAGATAAAGCATTTGCCAAAGCGGTACAGCATAAGGTGGGACGAGGCAGTCTGAATTACATTTTATAGATGAATTTCTCACATATCTCAGAGCCTCTCGCGGTCGTCGTCGTCGTCGTCGTCGTCGTCGTCGTCGCCGCCGCTTCTGCAGAAGTAGCAAATGGCCATGGTAGCAAATGCGGCGAGGGACGCCCTGCCTTCGATTCCGAATGCACAAAGTGTGTGGTCTTGTTTCCCAGTCTATATTTGGTCGGTCTCGTAAGAGGTTGAATGTAAGGTTTGGGTGGGAAAGAGCAAGGGGCAGCGGCTGTGTGGAACGAAAACACTATTCCTCAGGGGTGTGAGCGTTACGAGATGAGTCGTATACAAGTTATACTTGGTCGCTAGTGACCGTGTGGCCGAGTGAATAAGGCGTCCGACTTCGGATCTGAAGATTACAGGTTCGAATGCTGTCACGCTCGGTTTTTTTCCAGTTCTGAAAAAAAAGAAACATACCGTTTTAATGTAGCAATTGAGCAGTACGAAACCGTCTGAATGTTTCTGTTGACCATTTTCTGCTTGGAGATGCTCTTGAGCTTGAAACACACACAACAAGACCGGTGTTAACTAGCGAAATGGTCGGCAGAGTGCCGTCACCGCGAGTTTTGACTGGCACTTGCACATCTAAAACAACGTCGGAAAGTAGCTCGTTCGGCTTTTGAGTCACATCAAGTATGTGTGTTAATTTTGACGCCACTAGCTCTGCAGGTT